>NC_092335.1:196922500-197530000 GCF_046630445.1 Rutidosis leptorrhynchoides
TCCAGGTGAATTCCTAGGATTTCACGTTCAATGGTAATGAACGCATTGAAAATAGGGTTTTCAGAAAACAAATCGGTTTGTAATTTTGATCAAAATATTTTCTCGTTCAAGCTCGAGTTTAGATATCATTGAATTCCATGAGTTTGTAATTCTCAATCTTTAAGGTCAATCTCAAGGATTGAGTAATATCAGGCTTAAAAGCTGATTTTTGATCTTTTAAGGAGATTATCCTTTCTGGGGATCTGATTCATTAGTCTTATCCAGCTAATTTGCATGGTGCCCCCCCATTTTACGAGATAAATCCTTCTCATGGTTAGGATAAATCTGACCACTTGGCGACCCTGTTTAATGCTGAGGTCCGTGGATTTCCTGCTGATTTTAGTGATGACTTTTCTAGATTTTTCGTCAACCTACAGCTGGTCTGGACGACAACTTCTTGACCTAAATCAAGAAGCGCGTTTCTTTTTCGGAAGACTTTACTTCCTTTTAATGATGGAATTGATTCATCGTGTAGATCCATCTTTCTTACAGTAAATCAGGTAAAACTTTTTAGTTTAGTCCAAAGCAAAAGTATTTTCAGTTATTTGTACAAAAATATGTGATATATGTTTTGAATAACTTGGTAAATTTTCCCACACTTGGCTTTTATTTTCCTTTTTATCGTCCTCTATTCTATTTTAAATGAATTTTAACATTTTGGTTTGTTTCTCAATTTATGTCCTTTCCGAGGTTACAATAATTTCGGTGTTAAAACCTAGTTTTATCGTTCATAAATATGTATAAACATGATTTTGAGTTCATTTAATTGAAAATTTGTAAAAATTTTACTAGAATTGGGTAGTCAGTATATAAGACTAGGGCTGTTCTTTATTATCAGAGAGCACTAGATTCTAATACAACTACTGCTTTACTAGTATTTTTAATGGTAACCAAGTTTTAAGATAAAAATTTTAAAATCCGAAAGAATTTAACCCCTTCCCACACTTAAGATCTTGCAATGCCCTCATTTGCAAGAAATCAGTAACAATTTAAATTATTGAGGGTGATTTGTGTGAAAATGATTAAATTTTTACCAAAGTTTCCAAATATATTGGCGTTTGTTTGCTGAATGATAAATGGTGCACATCATTTGTTCATTCCGTCTTGTTGTTATTTCACATATATTTTGCATCTTGTCGTCAAAATTAGTTGCTTTTGCTGAACTTAATGCCAGTCTTTGAAAATGCGTTGTTTTACCCTGTTGTGTACATAAGATAAACTGCAAACATATATACATATTTTTGAAGTTTGGTATATTACCCCACATTCAAAAATTATTAAAATCTAAGAATAAAAGTTAGAAAATTATAAAAGCTATTACAATATTATCATAAGTATTAAATGTATCAACATTACAAATTACAAAATAAATAAAACTAAGTAGACTGGGGATGATACTGGTACCAATAGGGGTTCCAAGCATAACCATAGGTGCTATAGAATGCTTCGGCAGGGTTATACGTAGGATACGGTGGTTGCATCTCTATAGACCAGGGAGGGAATATGGGTTTTGGTGTAGGAATATAGTTTCTACCTATATGTTGGCAATGAGCTATGATTTGGTTCTGATGAACTTGCCAATCTTCAAATGCTCTCTGTCTAGCATTTTCGTACTCCTGTGAAGCTATAAACCTTTGCATTTCTTGCATCTCATTTCCCCCTCCTACATTACCTTGCTGTTGGTTTCTCTCAACCTGTGGATGTCTACCATGGTATGGTACTGCGGCGTTATTTTGCCTCTTCAAAACTTTCGCACCATGGTATACATTTAAACCTATAGTATCACGGGATTCTGGTTCTTCGACTAATAATCCCCCCCGACTTATATCCACACCGAGATATTCAACAATCAAAGTAATAAAAATACCACCTGTAATGACCCGGAAAATTCTGACCAAATTTAAACCTTAATCTTTATATGTTTCCGACACGATAAGCAAAAATCTGTAATGTTGAGTCTAGAAAGTTTAAAATCTATATTCGGATAATCAGTTACCCTTTGACCATGTCCGTCGATTCACGAACAACTGTGTGTAAATAAATGTGTATTTACATGTATATATATATATATATGTACATATAGGTATATAAAAATATAAACAAAAGGATATATAGTAGTTATAATAATATTATTATTACTTTCATTATCATTAGTAATACTAAAATAGGTATTAAAAATAAATATCAATATTAGTTATATTATTATAGATAATATATAAATATAAAATTTAATGCATTTAAGTTTCTATCTTTATTAATACTATTATTATTACCTTAATTATTATTGTTAAAATAGACATTTAATATTGATATCATTATTTTTATTATAATTAATATTATTGTTATTTTCTTTCTCTATATTATTAAAATTTTTATTATTACATATATATTTTTAATTAACAATTTTACATAATATAAATATGATCAGTTTGCCATCTATATCTGAATCCTTTTAATTGTTTGCTAGATTGATTACATCTGTAGCAAATTGTACGAATCAGTTGAAGGTCCTTGTCCACCTTTATGTATTTTGTCTATTACTTCTTGGCCAAATATTCTGTCAAACAGTTTATCTATAATTCAATTAGATTATTCACTGAATAGAACGAGGCCAGCTATTGCATTTCTGTACTCAACCACATTATATATATGTCACATATTGCAATTTGTGACAAACAATGCACAAACGAACTATCCATCTTCCTCCATGTTTCTTCTCGCTCGTGACCACCCTTACCTCACCATCGAACACTGTGTAGTAATGTTTTTCTGTTTCGGCTAACAAACCAACACCACCATGATCAACTCTACCGCTACACCTTCTTTTCTCCTTCTCTTGTCCAGAAAACCATCACGAAGAACCACGTATTGCTGCTATATTTTTCCTATTAAAAACAAACACCGCCATCACCAAGAACAACCGTATATAACCACCCCTTCTTGCTCGATATAAACCCAACCCATATTGCTCGATCAACCTAGCTAACATATCACCATCTTCACCTTAATTGAACCATCGTCTTCTATCCCTCTTTTTCTTGTGTCAATTCGTGAAAACCACCACCTCAAAACAACCTAATTAATAACGTGCGAAGGTTTCTATTTGGATTTCTATTTTAATTAAACACCTCATGAAAACCCTAAATATAACCTGCACCTGTTTTCTTTTGTTTCTGTTTCTGTGTCTGTGTAAAAACCACCGCAAACCCACCACAACAACATCCACTATCAAAGTACATAGATACCTCGCTGCTATTTTCTGTTATAATTAATAGAAAGAAGAGGATGAACAGGGACGTACCGTGGTACACGAGGATGTTAAAGATGATAAATGATATGAATATAATGATAATGATGAATCGTATGATGATGATGGGTTGAAAACGAATTAATAATTGATTAATATTTGTATTATTTATTGCTGAGTCAGGCGAATCCTATGATCCACTTCCGTATTCGATGATTTATTTCTGGATCGATTCTATGATGGACTAGGGTTTTGTTTTTACATCATGGGCCGTAAGTTTGTAGACTTGATAAACGGGCTTAGAATCGTAGTTGGGCTTGTGTTGTACCGATGGGCCAAGAAATATTGATTGCTGTTGGACTTAACTGAAATTAAGTGAATTAAATAAAAGCAAGTCGGGCTTCAATCAGAAAAATCGAATTGGAGGAAGGGTTTAGGGTGTTAACGTTTGGGCGTGAGGTCGCGGGTTCGAACCTGGGCTAAGACTGTTTATTTTATTTGGGACTTTTTAAGGTAGAAATTCTATTATAATCATTATTATCATTATTATTATTAAGAGTAGTATTATTATTAAAGTTATCATTATAAATAAGATTATCATTTTAATTAAACGTATCATCAAAATTATCATATTATTATACGTATCATTATTATTAAAAATTATTATTTTCATTTTTGTTATTAGTAATATCATTATTAATAAAGTTATTAGAATTATTAGTAAATCAACATTTTTTTTTTAACTATCATTTTAACAAATAAATATTTTGTACATTAAATATATTCTTTATATAAGTATACTAATATTATATAAAATTATGTTTTAACTAATATAATATTATAACGTTAATTGAATTATATATCAAATAAGTATTATAACATATTATAGGAATATTTATCTTAATATATAACATAATAAATAAATTTGTTCGATTATGATCATGTGTATTAATAAAGATACAAATAATATAGGTTCGTGAATCCGAGGCCAACCTTACACTTGTTCAATGATGTTATATGTATTTTTACTACAAAATACATTAGGTGAGTATATAGTCCCCTTTTAAACTCTAAATATTTTTGGGCTGAGAATACATGCGCTGTTTTTATAAATGATTTACGTTATGGACACAAGTGATCAAAAATAAATTCTACGTTGAGTTGTACCATGGCATATTTCTTTATACTTGGTAGCTAATATTTACGTGAGGAGCGTAAACGCGAATCCTGTTGATAGATCTATCGGGCCTGACAACCCCAACCGGGCTGGACGACCAGTTTTAAACGGTTGCACAGTACTTCGTTTCGTTACTACACTTGGTACGGTGTAGGGTTTATTTAAGAATATGCTGCTGTGATTTAAATGTTAAGTATGGTTACCAAGTGCTCAACGACTTTTCCATACACTTGCGAGTGTATTATGTATAATATGAAATCTTGTGGTCCATAGTTATAACGCTGCTAGCATCAAACCTATATATCTCACCAACTTTATGTTGACATTTTAAAGCATGTTATTCTCAGGTACGAATTAAGTCTTCCGCTGTACATAAGCTCATGTTAAGGACATCACTTGGATTCGATCATCGCGATGGGACCAACTGTTGAAGATTCCATCCGGGAGGATTAGTCGCAGATGTTTCAGTTGGTATCAGAGCGGTGGTCTTAGTGAACCAGGTCTTGCATTAGTGTGTCTAACTAGCAGCTGTTAGGATACATTAACGAGTCTGGACTTCGACCGTGCCTGCATGTCAAAAGTTTTGCTTATCATTTCTAGTCGTAAATTATTTGCATATCATCCTTAGGGAATTGCCTGCTTATCATTCATAAGTCTAGACACGTCTTACTGCATTTAGTGCATCGATAGTGTATAGACAAAATTCATATCTTAGCATATCTGTTACTTTGGACTTTAGTTGACATCTTTTCAAAGATTCTCCGTAATTTACGGGATTTTGGTATTATATATACATATGTAAAGTATGTATAGAAGAATATCAAATCTAACTTCTATAATCTATTTCATACCAAAAATTCATTTTTCCGATTATACAAGATGGATTCCGCATCTAGTTCGAATTCCTCAGATTATGACAGCTATGCCGATATGGATTTTCATTCAAGCTCCGAAGGCAGCATCACCGGAATGGATCAACCAATCTCCCATCATCTATTCTGGATGAATTGGGGGTGGGTTCGTAATATACTAAGTCACTGGAGACATGAAGAGGGTGATCCCTTCCATCCACCAAATTGCCCTCTTGGCGATGAACCTGAAGCACTTACCGGCGAACCTGTTCGAGAAACCATTTTCTCTCTCATTTCTAGAGTATCTCGTCACGATTATATACTATCCCATATTTCAGATCTTGTTCATTCGCTCACTCCAACCACCAATCATCCCGGTGTACTAGCAGAAGTTAACGAACTTCGCGCTCGCGTGACGGCTTTGGAGAATATGGTGCGAAGGTTACAAACACCAGCAGCAGCACCAGCAGCATAATTCGTTCCACCATCATCAACACCGACAGTACCCATATCACCCTCAACCACAACCGCGTCGTAAACCTCAACATCACAATTTGTACCTCGGATATCAACATCACACACCTCAATATCACTATCTGTACTTCGAGTATGATCTTCGTTTTACATATCATTCTATATCGATTATCTTCGCTTTACTTATCGTTCTATCTCATTTATCTTCATTCGACATGGTAATTATGTAATCTTTAATGTTTTAGAGATCATGTAATCAAGTATTAACGATAAATCAAAAAAAAAAAAAAAAAAAAAATTTATTGACTCATTAGATCCATGATTACATCTGAAGAAAATATATATACAAGTATATTTTCATAAAGATTGTAATTAAAAAAAATTCTTTTGTACAAACTGTTAATGATGAAAATATTTTAACGGGTAGGTAGTACCCGAGAAATATTTAGAATTCACATTAATAAGTTACACTGTACCTTCTTCGAATCTGATTCAATGATCATTTACTATCCTACTTACAACTATCGATATACGTATCCGTTCACCACAGAATAACCATTTCTATTCAAATTTCATATTTGGATTTTGATATATCAGAATCCAACAAGTGGCATAACGAAGAAAACATTGGACAAAAATAAAAAGTGTTAGAAACAAACGAATTAATTAATTGGAATTGTGATAGGATTTCACGCTAACTGTTCCGGCTAACTGTTCCCAGCTAACTGATTAACATTTAATTTATCGCAATTTACATTCTCGCAATTTTATTTACCGTCATTTAATTTCTGTTATTTACTTTTACGCACTTTAAATAACGGGACACGTATGCAAGGTTTCAACTTATCATATCGACCCATCTATATATATATTTCGGAACAACCGTAGACACTCTATATGTGAATGTTGGAGTTGGCTATACAGGGTTGAGGTTGATTTTAGAATATATATATGGTTTGAGTTGTGATCAATACTGAGACTGGTTCACGGGTCACGATACGTATTAATTAATTCGAATATTATATATTAAATTATATATGAATATATTGGACTAGTGGACAACTGGACTATTGGACTGCTAACTTTGGACAATTAAAATGAATTAAAATATTGATTATAACATATGAAACTAAACAATTCTTCAAGTTTGCCACTTGATTTCATCCTAAACCTCATTTGTATCTCGACGTTTACAATCCGCGTACAAACCTATCAGGATTCTTGAAAATACCTCAATCGAGAAGTTGAACCGACCGCACTTCATCTACAGAAGAAAAGATCTATACACATGAAAAACTCTTGAACCCAAAGTCATAGTTTAACACGTACCGCGACGAATTCTTTAGCATTTATTAGCAAAAACAACCTTACGATTCCTTTTCAAAGTAGCCAATTTTGTCACAGCTTCAGCAGAACAACTTCGACCTTTCATTCGAAAAAGTCTTATTATAACTTTGATATATACGATTGGTTTTCCTCATCGTTACCGGAGAACCTTTCATACTCCGCCATTTTATCATCAGCATTTAATCATCTAAAAACACAATTCGCCCAAAAACACCTCGGATTGATAATCGACGATTCAGATATGACTGCATTAAATGCAGAGGAAACAGTAAAATTTTAGATGGCCTAAATGGCCAAAAGTTTGATGATAAAGAAGGGAATGTTAGGAACGCTCGATAGAAAATTTAGTGCTGAAAAATGGATTGAGCTAACCGTGAAGGAAACAAAGAACAAATACAAGGAATGAACCTGCCTTCAAATAATGCAAATGATTCAGTGTCTGTTGAAATCGTCAGTATGAACCCTACTCCTTATTCTAAACTTTTTCAGATGATATTATTCATCATCATCTTATCTTAGATATTATAAGATATCTTCATATTTTCCGCTATACATATTCTCCATATTTCTAAAGATATTTTCACAACTATTCCTATCTGTAATCATCTATCTCCCCGTAATATCTGCGTTACAACATAAAAGAAACTGTGGTAGTTTCTAAATTCTGAAATCTTCAAGTTTAAAATATGAATGTTTTGAAGCAGTGTTGGGAACTGATGCGTGAATTAGTATAATATAATGAAACTTGATCAACTTCATTATATTACAGTAAGTCATGTTGCATTTCTAATGGAATGTGATGATTCACAGTACCATCATCATGTGCCATGTTACACGGCTCTTACAATCTATCCAATCTCTAAACATATCAAGAAAATATTCTCTTGATGATTCGGTCTTTTCCAGGATATTCTGGTAATTTGACAAATCAAAAATCGTGCCATTATCAATTCTCTCTTAGGACATTAACTATATTCATTTCGAATTTCATACCTACGAATTCCGGACCATTACAAAAGATGCTTAGTTGAAAAGGAGGAAAAGAAAAAGAATGAAGCTCCGAAATAGAAATTGGAGTATAAATCGCCGTAAATGGAAGAGAGTATTAACTGTGGATGATAATGATTATAAAAAACAAAAGCAAGGACATCAAAGTATAAGGGAAGATATAAAACCCAATAATCACCCAGAAACTACAAACCGTGTATATCAATACGTATTGCGACGTAAAGACACGGGAGAATAAGAAACATTATAATTCCAAGAAAATCATAAAAGTAAATAGATTCTTCTGGTGGTAGATGAAAAAGAAGAATGACAGATGTGAAAATTAAGAGTATATCAAGAATCAGAATGGGATGGAGCATATTGACGAATGTCTTGAAGTAGGAGTTAAGGAGGAAGAATAGAAGATGTGAGTTGTGGAAAATAAGGAAAGCGAATGGGAGGATTTATAGAGAAATATCCGACAGAGAAATCGAAACAGATTGCCGCATTTAACCAGGGAGGATCCTGATTTTTCTAAATCATCGAAGAACCAAATCTTATTATGTAAGGTTTTCTTTAAATTCCTTAAATTCCGGAAAACAATCATAAACACGTCATCGGTTAAAACAACTCCATATTTACTCATTTCACTCTTTTGTGATAGCTTCACTCGTACACTTTACGTGATCGAATCATTTTATCTATATCTCTCAATAATGATAAAACTCCATTATCACCTCATTTTCGCCATGAAAATATTCCTATTGTTATCTATAACGACTTCTATCAAATTTCGAGGACGAAATTTCTTTAACGGGTAGGTACTGTAATGACCCGGAAAATTCCGACCAAATTTAAACCTTAATCTTTATATGTTTCCGACACGATAAGCAAAAATCTGTAATGTTGAGTCTAGAAAGCTTAAAATCTATATTCGGATAATCAGTTACCCTTTGACCATGTCCGTCGATTCACGAACAACTGTGTGTAAATAAATGTGTATTTACATGTATATATATATATATATGTACATATAGGTATATAAAAATATAAACAAAAGGATATATAGTAGTTATAATAATATTATTATTACTTTCATTATCATTAGTAATACTAAAATAGGTATTAAAAATAAATATCAATATTAGTTATATTATTATAGATAATATATAAATATAAAATTTAATGCATTTAAGTTTCTATCTTTATTAATACTATTATTATTACCTTAATTATTATTGTTAAAATAGACATTTAATATTGATATCATTATTTTTATTATAATTAATATTATTGTTATTTTCTTTCTCTATATTATTAAAATTTTTATTATTACATATATATTTTTAATTAACAATTTTACATAATATAAATATGATCAGTTTGCCATCTATATCTGAATCCTTTTAATTGTTTGCTAGATTGATTACATCTGTAGCAAATTGTACGAATCAGTTGAAGGTCCTTGTCCACCTTTATGTATTTTGTCTATTACTTCTTGGCCAAATATTCTGTCAAACAGTTTATCTATAATTCAATTAGATTATTCACTGAATAGAACGAGGCCAGCTATTGCATTTCTGTACTCAACCACATTATATATATGTCACATATTGCAATTTGTGACAAACAATGCACAAACGAACTATCCATCTTCCTCCATGTTTCTTCTCGCTCGTGACCACCCTTACCTCACCATCGAACACTGTGTAGTAATGTTTTTCTGTTTCGGCTAACAAACCAACACCACCATGATCAACTCTACCGCTACACCTTCTTTTCTCCTTCTCTTGTCCAGAAAACCATCACGAAGAACCACGTATTGCTGCTATATTTTTCCTATTAAAAACAAACACCGCCATCACCAAGAACAACCGTATATAACCACCCCTTCTTGCTCGATATAAACCCAACCCATATTGCTCGATCAACCTAGCTAACATATCACCATCTTCACCTTAATTGAACCATCGTCTTCTATCCCTCTTTTTCTTGTGTCAATTCGTGAAAACCACCACCTCAAAACAACCTAATTAATAACGTGCGAAGGTTTCTATTTGGATTTCTATTTTAATTAAACACCTCATGAAAACCCTAAATATAACCTGCACCTGTTTTCTTTTGTTTCTGTTTCTGTGTCTGTGTAAAAACCACCGCAAACCCACCACAACAACATCCACTATCAAAGTACATAGATACCTCGCTGCTATTTTCTGTTATAATTAATAGAAAGAAGAGGATGAACAGGGACGTACCGTGGTACACGAGGATGTTAAAGATGATAAATGATATGAATATAATGATAATGATGAATCGTATGATGATGATGGGTTGAAAACGAATTAATAATTGATTAATATTTGTATTATTTATTGCTGAGTCAGGCGAATCCTATGATCCACTTCTGTATTCGATGATTTATTTCTGGATCGATTCTATGATGGACTAGGGTTTTGTTTTTACATCATGGGCCGTAAGTTTGTAGACTTGATAAACGGGCTTAGAATCGTAGTTGGGCTTGTGTTGTACCGATGGGCCAAGAAATATTGATTGCTGTTGGACTTAACTGAAATTAAGTGAATTAAATAAAAGCAAGTCGGGCTTCAATCAGAAAAATCGAATTGGAGGAAGGGTTTAGGGTGTTAACGTTTGGGCGTGAGGTCGCGGGTTCGAACCTGGGCTAAGACTGTTTATTTTATTTGGGACTTTTTAAGGTAGAAATTCTATTATAATCATTATTATCATTATTATTATTAAGAGTAGTATTATTATTAAAGTTATCATTATAAATAAGATTATCATTTTAATTAAACGTATCATCAAAATTATCATATTATTATACGTATTATTATTATTAAAAATTATTATTTTCATTTTTGTTATTAGTAATATCATTATTAATAAAGTTATTAGAATTATTAGTAAATCAACATTTTTTTTTAACTATCATTTTAACAAATAAATATTTTGTACATTAAAAATATTCTTTATATAAGTATACTAATATTATATAAAATTATGTTTTAACTAATATAATATTATAACGTTAATTGAATTATATATCAAATAAGTATTATAACATATTATAGGAATATTTATCTTAATATATAACATAATAAATAAATTTGTTCGATTATGATCATGTGTATTAATAAAGATACAAATAATATAGGTTCGTGAATCCGAGGCCAACCTTACACTTGTTCAATGATGTTATATGTATTTTTACTACAAAATACATTAGGTGAGTATATAGTCCCCTTTTAAACTCTAAATATTTTTGGGCTGAGAATACATGCGCTGTTTTTATAAATGATTTACGTTATGGACACAAGTGATCAAAAATAAATTCTACGTTGAGTTGTACCATGGCATATTTCTTTATACTTGGTAGCTAATATTTACGTGAGGAGCGTAAACGCGAATCCTGTTGATAGATCTATCGGGCCTGACAACCCCAACCGGGCTGGACGACCAGTTTTAAACGGTTGCACAGTACTTCGTTTCGTTACTACACTTGGTACGGTGTAGGGTTTATTTAAGAATATGCTGCTGTGATTTAAATGTTAAGTATGGTTACCAAGTGCTCAACGACTTTTCCATACACTTGCGAGTGTATTATGTATAATATGAAATCTTGTGGTCCATAGTTATAACGCTGCTAGCATCAAACCTATATATCTCACCAACTTTATGTTGACATTTTAAAGCATGTTATTCTCAGGTACGAATTAAGTCTTCCGCTGTACATAAGCTCATGTTAAGGACATCACTTGGATTCGATCATCGCGATGGGACCAACTGTTGAAGATTCCGTCTGGGAGGATTAGTCGCGGATGTTTCACCACCTCCTATTATGCTATGCGGTCTCATCCCCGAACTATAGCTGATAAATAATAACCCACACAATACGGTATACTTACAGCGCTTTGTGGGTCTCGAATACACATATGGTAAAACAAATCCTGTTCATTTACTTTTTCCTTGTTCTTACCCCTTTGTGTAATCGAATTAGCTAAAAACCTATGAATTACTCTTAATTCAGCTCTATCTATATCCAAATAAGAGTAATTTCCCCCTTTGAAATGGTGATGGCTTGTCATTTGACTCCACACACCGTGTGTATCAAAATTTTCATCTATCTTTCTACCATTTAGTATCAACCCTCTACAATTGGCAGATGCTAACTCCTCAGGCGTATATATACGTAAAGCCTGAGCCATGTCTAGTAAAGACATGTGGCGCATCGAACCTCCTAACAAAAATCTAATAAAAGATCGATCGGTTAAACTAGCTACCCGATCATTCAACTCTATACTACACAACAATTCTTCACACCATACTTTATATATAGGTCTACGCATGGTGAATAAACGTACCCAGTCATTAAAAGTAGAATTACCATACCTCTGTGCAAGTAATTCCCTAATTGGCCCGGCCAATTCTACAGCTTCTAAGGGTCCCCATTCTATGACCCTAGGTACCTCAACAACCTTAGAATGAAGAGTATGCAAACCCCTTTGGTATTTTGGATAATCTATCCAAAGTCTGTCAAATCTCAGGTTCGGGTGCAACTCTTCCAAGTGCATATCAGAAAATGTCATGACTGGGTGAGGTATATCTTGCTTGTAGTAGTTATCCACCTCCTGTTGTTCCGTATTCTCAGCAGGAGCATTGCGAGCTTGGGATGAAGATTCACCCCTTTCAGTCTGCAAAACACATCAAACACAATTTTTGTGCATCCAAATATGCATTAGTGTCAGCAAAATCATCAATCAAAATAATTACAATGACATGATCAATTTATATCAAACTTAAGCTCATTTTCACATTTTTATCAAATCTACACTTTTTCAAATAAGCATATACGAAAATGTTCGCCAAGTTCATAAGCATTCAACTCAAATAACATGTCAAAATAATCATTACTAGCAATTAAACAAGTTTCAAATGGCATTATCTTTCAAAAATCAAGTTCATGAATTTTAGACTTGAAAAAGTCCACTTTAATTCTCAAAATCATGTTTAGGCTCAAAGTTTGGATCATTTAACTACCTAAACATGTTACACTACTTAATTTAGCAACAATTCATGACAAAAATCGGCCATAACCTGTTTATATCAAAAAGCCCCAAATTTGCTCAAGAACACAAACCCTAGATTACTCAAAATTTGAAGCTTAAGGCTTCTAATCATGTTAAATAGTATCAATCTAGGTTATACAATCATAATACATAAACAATTTAAGCCTAATTACACTAAAAAGCATCAAAATCAAATTGGGGAAAAAATTGCTCAAGAACACTAATTTCGGATTAAATGGTGTTTAGGTGTAGAAATTTACTGTTTTTCTTGAGTAATTCCTAGATAGCATCCTTCTCAACATGATTTTAGTAAAAAATTTGATGATTAACGGTTAAAAATTGTGATTTTGGGGTGTATTTTTCGGGTTTTTGTGGAGTATTTTCGCAGTGTTTTCTGTGGGTTTTGTGTGGACTGAGCTGTTTCAGCTCTTATTTTTTTTTTCTGTAATCCGACCCCTCCGCGACTCGCGGTATATTACCCTTCAAACTCCGCGACTCGCGGAGTTTGTTTTTTTTTTATTTATAACATCTTATATTAATTAAAACAATTAAGTAATTAATTTTAAAATTTTGTTTCCCTTGTTATTTAGGACGAGGTCGTTTACGATCGATGTCCTAGTCCGTTCCTCGACAAAATTTTAAAATTTGTCTTTTTTAGCGATTGTTTTAAAAGCTAAGATTTTTGGGTTTTTTTAATATTTTTGGCATACTTTAATTCAATAAAATTAAAAATAATGATAATAAAAGTTCTCGTCCCTCCCTCGAGTAAAGCAATTTCGGTTCAAATACCTAGTCTTCAACTTACGACGAATTTTTAAAAATTATATTTTTAACTTAATGAGATAAAGTAAATTTTTGTTTTTAAATTCACAAAATTTAAATATAAAATTCAAAATTAATATTAAAAATTCATACCAAACTTAAAATTTGAAATGCATAAAATTAAAAATTCATATTTTAAAAATTAAAAATTCACACCAAACTTAATTTAAAAATTCATATTATAAATTCACACCAAACTTACAATTTAAAATGCATAACATTAAAAATTCACACCAAACTTATATTAATTTTTTCAAATATTTACAATTTTAAAAATATTGTTTTTACAAAGTTTACAATATTAATTTAAGATTTATATATTAATTTTAAAAACATGGTAAAAATAAAATTAAAAATCTTTTTGGCTTTTTATCCCACTTTAATCAATCAAATATTATCAAAAATATGCGCCCCTCTTTTCGGTAAAGTAATTTCGGTTCCAAGACCTAATTTAACTCATGACGAATTTTTGAAATATTTTGGGTTGATTGATTAAAGATATTTATACCTTAAGAATAAACGTTAAATTTCGCAGTGATGTAATAAATTTTTGAATGATATCAATAATTTCGGTCGCCAAACCTAATTTTATTCAATACCAATTTAATACTTTTTAGCGAACAAATTAGCGTTTATTATCAAAAGGTTAAAAATAAAAATAAAAAAATAAAAAAAATAAAAACTGTACAGACATACCTGTGAAATAGATTTCTTAGTTATACGATCTATCCCATTCATAAGATAGTCGGTTTAATTGGTTTTCCATAGCTACATAGGCGTAACCTCGAGCATTCAGTGTCTTTTCTTCTAAACATATGAACGGTCCGTCTCTGCATAAAGTAACAAATTCGGTGTTTGAATAGGTTTGATTATTTGAACATTTACCTCCATGTGACCATTTTCCGCATTTGTGACATCTTTCTAGGTGTCGTACTCTTCTTTTTGCTGCGGATTTTGATTTTCCTTTACCAAATTGTAACTTATTATCTTCGCATCTGGATTCTTTTCTAACTCCGTCCATTCTTTCTCTGATTACTGATACTATTTCACTCGGTAGTATGTCATTATTACGTTTAGTGATCAAAGCGTGTAGCATTAGACCATGGTTTAGTTCACAGGCAGTCTTCATTTCGTAAAAACCTAAACAAAATAAAAATTCAGAATGGGGGGAGAAGACTAGTTCTTTAGGGTCTGCTAGGGAAAGACCATTCGGGTTCCATTTTCGAGAACTACACGAAAACAGACAATCTAACTCTAACAGAAATACATATTATCCTTTAAAGACTTGATTCTCCCCACACTTAGTTAGCTGTGGTGTCGAAATTGTGATTAACTTCGTTGTCGACTTCCATCGGACCATGTATGTAATGTTTAACTCTGTGACCATTAACTTTAAATTCAATCCCATTTGAATTTATTAATTCTATCGTTCCGTATGGAAAAACTCTTTTGACTATGAATGGTCCAGACCATCTTGATTTCAATTTTCCAGGAAATAGCTTGAATCGTGAATTGAAAAGAAGAACTCTGTCTCCTTCCTTAAATTCTTTTGAACTTCTGATTCTTTTATCATGCCATTTTTTCGTTCTTTATTTATAGATTAACGAATTTTCGTATGCTTCATGCCTTAATTCTTCTAATTCGTTTAGTTGACTTAATCGTAAATGTCCGGCTTCATGTAAATCAAGATTACATGTCTTCAAAGCCCAAAATGCTTTGTGTTCAATTTCTACTGAAAGATGACATGCTTTTCCATAAACAAGTCTAAAAGGTGTGGTTCCAATTGGAGTTTTGTAGGCTGTTCTAAAAGCCCAGAGTGCATCCTCCAATTTAATGGACCATTCCTTCGGATTTGATCCTACGGTTTTCTCTAGAATACGTTTTAAAGCTCGGTTGGTATTTTCAACTTGTCCACTTGTTTGTGGATGATATGCGGTGGAGATTTTATGAGTTACTCCATATCTTTTAAGAACTTTCTCAAGTTGATTATTACAGAAATGAGTACCCCGATCACTTATTAAAGCTTTCGGTGTTCCAAACCTTGCAAAAAGACATTTTAAAAAGTTGACTACAACTCGTGCATCGTTAGTTGGGAGAGCTTGTGCTTCCGCCCATTTAGATACATAATCAATGGCTACGAGAATATAGAGATTATTATGAGATTTTGGAAATGGACCCATAAAGTCAATACCCCAAATGTCAAATACTTCACATACTTGGATGACATTTTGTGGCATTTCATCACGTTGACTTATTTTTCCAGCCCTTTGACAAGCATCACAGGATTTGCACAGAAGGTGTGCGTCTTTGTAAATTGTAGGCCAATAGAATCCAGCATCATAAACTTTTCTTGCTGTTAGTTGAGGCCCATAATGCCCTCCTGTTGGTCCTGTGTGACAATTGTTTAATATTTTACTGGCTTCATTTCCAAATACACATCGGCGTATTATTCCATCGGGACAACTTTTAAACAAATGTGGATCTTCCCAGAAATAGTGTTTTATATCACTGAAGAATTTCTTTCGTTTTTGGTACGATAATCCTTTTTCAAGGAATCCACAAACTAAGTAGTTTGCATAGTCTGCAAACCATGGGATTTCATTATAATCTATCTTCAATAGATATTCATCAGGAAAGTTGTCTTGTATGGCCGATTCATTTAGAACTTCTAATTCGGGATTTTCAAGACGAGAAAGATGATCAGCGGCGAGATTTTCTGCTCCTCTTTTATCTCGGATTTCAATATCAAACTCTTGTAAGAGTAAGATCCAATGGATTAATCTTGGTTTAGCATCTTGTTTCGAAAATAGGTATCTAAGAGCAGAATGGTCGGTATAGACCACCGTTTTTGCTAGAACGAGATATGATCGAAATTTGTCAAAAGCAAAGACAATAGCAAGGAGTTCTTTTTCAGTAGTTGTATAGTTCGTTTGTGCTCCTTGTAACGTCTTACTAGCATAATATATAGGTTGAAATCGTTTTTCAATCCTTTGTCCTATAACGGCTCCCATTGCAAAATCACTTGCATCGCACATTAGTTCAAATGGTAGATTCCAATTTGGTGTTATCATGATCGGCGCATTAGTGAGTTTCTCTTTAAGAATATTAAAAGATTTGATACATTCATCTAAAAAGATGAATGGAGCATCCTTTTCTAGGAGTTTATTCATAGGAGTGGCAATTTTAGAAAAATCTTTTATGAAACGTCGGTAAAAACCGGCATGCCCTAGAAAACTCCTAACTCCTCTAACATTGGTGGGATGTAGAAGTTTAGCAATTACATCTACTTTAGCTCTATCCACTTCAATTCCTTCTTTTGAAATTTTATGACCAAGAACGATGCCTTCTTTAACCATGAAATGGCATTTCTCCCAATTAAGAACTAGATTTGATTGTTCGCATCTAATAAGCATTCGTTCCAGATTAACTAGACATGATTCAAATGTATCACCGAAGACTGAAAAGTCATCCAAGAAAACTTCCATGCATTCTTCTATCATGTCGTGAAAAATTGCCATCATACACCTTTGAAAGGTTGCAGGGGCGTTGCAAAGTCCAAATGGCATGCGTTTGTAAGCAAAAGTACCATAAGGGCACGTGAATGTGGTTTTCTCTTGATCTTCGGGTGCTATTGGAATTTGAAAATATCCGGAAAATCCATCTAGGAAACAATAGTAACTATTTCCGGCTAATCTTTCCAACATTTGATCTATGAAAGGTAAGGGAAAGTGATCTTTTCTGGTGGCGTCATTTAATTTTCTATAATCAATACATACACGCCATCCTGTTACAGTCCTAGTAGGAATAAGCTCATTTTTCTCATTTGTAATGACAGTCATGCCACCCTTCTTAGGCACGCATTGAACTGGGCTTACCCATGGACTATCAGAAATTGGATAAATTAAACCTGCATCTAGCAGTTTAATAATCTCTTTTTTAACTACATCTTGCATATTAGGATTTAGTCTTCGTTGGCGTTGCACATACGTTTTATGACCTTCTTCCATAAGGATTTTATGTGTGCAATACGAAGGACTTATTCCTTTAATATCATGAATCTTCCATGCAATGGCTGGTTTATGAGCTTTCAACACAGAAATGAGTTGTGATTTCTCATTTTCAGTAAGAGAAGACGATATTATTACAGGTAATTCAGATTCACCATGTAAATAAGCGTATTCTAAATGGTTTGGAAGTGGCTTTAACTCTAATTTCGGAGGTTCTTCTATCGATGATTTGTATCGATATCTGTCTTCTTCTTTTAGCATTTGAATTTCTTCTGTTGTTGGTTCATATCCATTAGCTATAAGTGTAGCTAACATTTCAGCTTCATCAATTGGTTCATTACCTTCTCCTAAAGAACATTCTCCTGTTCCTTGTAATTCTGGAAATTCTTCTAACAATTCTGCATGTGCATATATAGTTTGAATATAATAACATGTATCATCTGCAGATTGCGGTTGTTGCATTGCTCTATCAACTGAAAAGGTAACACTCTCATCCTCTATACTTAGGGTCAATTTCTTACCGAACACGTCTATCATTGCTTTAACCGTGTTTAAAAATGGTCTTCCTAATATGAGAGGAACTTGAGAATCTTCTTCCATGTCCAAAACAACAAAATCTACTGGAAATACTAAAGTACCAACTTTAACTAGCATGTTCTCCATTATCCCTCTAGGATATTTTATTGATCTATCGGCTAGTTGTATGCTTATTCTGGTTGGTTTCAATTCTCCAAGGTCTAGTTTAGCGTATAGTGAATATGGCATTCGATTTATACTAGCACCTAAGTCTGCCAATGCTTCTATTGAACTAAGACTACCCAGAAAACATGGAATTGTGAAACTTCCTGGATCAGATAATATTTCTGGTATCTTATTCAACAGCACTGCTGAACAATTAGCATTCATAGTAACAGCCGAGAGTTCTTCCATTTTCTTTCTATTTGAGATTAGATCTTTCAAGAATTTAGCATATCTAGGCATTCCTGAAATCACATCAATGAAAGGAAGATTTACATTTACCTGTTTAAACATATCCAAGAATTTGGATTGCTCGGCTTCAAGTTTCTCTTTCTTCATTTTACTCGGGTAAGGAAGTGGTGGTTGGTATGGTTTGACATAAGGTTTAGCCTTAGCTGTGTTATCTTCATTAACCTTTTCAACTACCGGTTCTTTTTCCTTATCTTGATCAGGTTGTGGTTCTTGTAGAGTAGGAATAGCTTCATCAGAAGTTACAGGTATTTCAGGTGGTTTAAGTGTTGTACCACTTCTTGTGGTAATGGCTTTAGCTATTTCATTCCGGGGGTTAGCATTTGTATCACTAGGTAGACTTCCCGGTTTTCTTTCACCTATTAACCTTGCTAGGTTACTTACTTCTTGTTCCAGATTTTGAATAGAAGCTTGTTGATTTCTAAATGCTTGAGCATTTTGTTCACTGGTTTGTTTCTGAGATGTGAAAAACTGTGTTTGAGTTTCAACTAGCTTCGTCATCATATCTTCTAAATTCGGCTTTTTATCATCGGTTTGTTGTGGTGGTTTGTTTTGAAAATTAGGTCTTTGCTGGTTATAAGTATTATTGGATACTTGTTGATTGATAGGACCTTGTTGGTTGTTGTATGGAATATTTCGGTTATAATTTTGGTTTTGATTGTAAATCGGTCTTGGCGGTTGATAATTATTTTGATAATTATTTCCAGGCCTTTGGTTTATGTATGAAATATTCTCTCTTTGTTCCATTGTTAATTCAATACTGAGACAATCTTTTGTCAAATGTGGTCCTCCACACTGCTCACAACTAATTCGTATTGAGTGAATATCCTTAGTCATCTTTTCCATTCGTCTCTCCACAGCATCTATCTTTGCGGAAATGGAATCTAAGTCATGGCTAGAATCGGCTCTAGCTGCTTTAGATGATCTAACGATATCTTTTTCTTGGTGCCACTCATGTGAGTGGGAAGCAGTGTTATCAATAATTTTGTAAGCATCAGTTTCAGTTTTCTTCATAATAGAACCACCAGCTGCTATATCTATGTCTTTCCTTGTAGTGATGTCGCATCCTTGGTAGAATATTTGTACTATTTGACAGGTGTCTAAACCATGTTGCGGACATCCTCTTAATAACTTTCCATATCTAGTCCACGCCTCATATAGAGTTTCATTCGGCTTCTGTGTAAACGTAACAATTTCTGCTTGAAGTCTTACGGCTTTAGATGCAGGAAAGAATTGTTTAAGAAATTTTTCAACTAAAACGTCCCATGTATCAATCGCCCCTTCAGGTAACGATTCCAACCAATCTTTGGCTTCTCCCTTTAAAGTCTAGGGAAATAACATGAGATATATCTGTTCATCCTCAACTTCTCGGATTTTAAATAGTGTGCAGATCCTATTAAAGGTACGTAAATGTTCATTTGGATCTTCCTTCGGCGCACCACTAAATTGGCATTGATTAGTCACCATGTGTAGAATTTGTCCTTTGATTTCATAATCTGGCGCATTAATGTCTGGATGAGTAATTGCGTGACCTTGGCCAGTGCGTTTAGCTCTCATTCGGTCTTCCATACTTAAAGGTTCCAGATTCTCCATAATTGAATTTGTTGAATCGGAATCACTAGAGGATTCTGATTTAATGGTTCGTTCCTCAACAATCTCTGTTTGAATGATTGGTGGTTCCGGAGGAAAGTTTAGTGGTTCAGGATCTACGAATCGTTCCTGAATATTCTCCGGATTCTCAATTGTGAGGTCGGGTTCAAAAAATGGATTATCAGAAATTTGAACTGAAGTACTTGGTTGACTGGATGACGATTTCAAAGAAAAATCAACGGCAGTAATATTTGCTAAATGTCTTGATCTAGTTACAGGTGGTGAACGTACAAAAGGTGGTGAACGTCTTGCTCGGTGCATTCACTAAATATCCTATTAGTTTTTAAAAGGAAAGAAAAATTATAATAAGTTATCCAATCAATAGACTTTTCTGATTTTGCCCACGTTTTGAATAGCCAAAAGATGCAGCAGAGGGGCAGGATTCGTTTGGTCTCAATATAATTGAGGACTGTTTGGCTCCAATAACCCGGTCCACGTACAAATCCAACTATTACTACGAACCAGAAAATTTTGATGTCTATTAATTTAACTACTTAAAATAAATTTTCGTAATTTTAAGAAATTTAGATAAGAAGTAGAATAAAAATCTATGTCCTATAACTAGAATAGTGAGAAATAAGAAAGAAAAAGAGTTCGTCGAAAAAGGTCGAAAAAGAAAAATAAGAAAGAAAAATAAAAGGCGACGGAAAAATAAAAGAAACTTATAAAACTTAAAAACACTTGACTAACCTATCCTTATTACTACAACTAACTTAAAATTATAATCGCAAATTGAGATTATTAATTGGAATGATAATTGATACATAGGTAAAAGTCGTCTAAAAATATTAAAGCTTACAGGAAAAACTAAATCCCAAATGGAAATAACTTAAAAAGAAGCTAAAATCTAAAAACTGCGTCGCAAAATTCTAAAGCACTTAAATCTTAGTCTAAAGAAAAAGCACTTAAAGGAATTCTACGGCAAAGCCTAAAAATCTAGAAGTAAAAATAACTATGGCAAAGACTATGAATTAAAACTAAATATGAGCGAAAAATACAAATATTACGCTAAAACAATTAAAAATGGACAAAATATAAAAATATACAAAAAGTTGTAAAAAGTACAAATTTTTTATAAAAATATTATTTTTATATTATTTTATAAAAGTATTAATTTAAATATATAAATAAAACTAATTAAAACTTAATATAACTAAATGATTAAAATTAAATATTAATTTAATTAAAACCTAAATCTTAATTAATTAATAATAATAATTATTAATCCGTATTAATTGCAGTTAGGGTTTCTGGCAGGCGTGTCAGAAAAAGCTCCGCGAGTCGCGGTATTTCAAGCACCAAACCCCGCGAGTCGCGGGGTTTCAAAATTCAACCCTGGAACAGTTTTAAATCGACGCGTTTTTTTTTTATGTTTTCTAATTTTCTGTTTTTATATAAATAAAAGATATTTAAATAAAACTTATATTTTTATAAACTAAAATAAAGAAACTTATAAAACTTTTAACAAACTCTTAAAAATATAAATTTTTGTTTTTCTTTTTATATTTTCGAATATTTAAAACGTACTTTTATAAAAACGAATTTTAATAAAAGTAAACTAAAAATCTTTTTTTTATGTAGCGTTGCGCTTCCGGCTTTTAAGAGAATCCCCGGCAGTGGCGCCAAAAATAATTGATGTTTGCAGCGGGGTATACGAAATACTTATTAATTTTAGAAGAAAATACTATTAAATACGATACAATTTTACATAAGATATTTATTTATTTAGAGAATGGATATACTTAAACCTTGCTACAACACTTATAGGCAGTGTACCTAATTGTACAGTAGTGTAGTTTTTAGTAAGTCCGGTTCTTTCCATAGGGAATCTTTTTAAACAAAGCTTAACGCTATATTAGTTTACTTTTATAAAAATACACACATATATATATATAAGTAATATTATTATTATTATAAAGGGGGGTTTTTACCATTTAATGACCGGTTTGTCGATTTTAAAACTTTAGTCGCAGTTAAAACCAAATGTAAAATAATAAATACAAGACTTAATTTAAAGCGTAAAGTAAATAACGATAATGAAATTGCGAATAATAAAAGTGCGATAAAATAAACTTGCGATAATTAAAAAGTACGATAATTAAAAGTGCAATTAAATACAATAACAATAAAAATGCGATAATTAGAAGTGCAATTAAATATAAAATAAAGGAAATTAAATATGAAATAAAAGAATTATGCTTATTTAAACTTCCGTAATCATGATGTTCGACGTGTTGATTTTAGTTTTATGCCCATGGGTTAATTGTCCTTTGTCCTGGATTATTTAATATGTCCGTCTGGTTTTTGTCCATAACAGTCCATCAGTCATAAATATAAAGTGCGAGTGTCCTCGTCAAATTATCCTTATACCCGAAGTTAAATATTCCAACTAATTGGGGACTTAAACTGTAACAAGATTTTAATACTTTGTTTAATAATTACACCAGGATGTCGACTGAGTGTAACCCAAAGTTTTAATATTTTGTTATCAATTATACCAAGTGTTCTTGTACATAATTTCACCCCTGTTTTAATTATTCTAGTGGCTATTAATCCATTCCTTTGTCCGGTTAAATGAACGATTATTCGTACATATAAATACCCCGCCCATCGTGTCCGATTGAGTGTATATGGTAATTTATAGGGACGCCCAATTGTAAATCTTTATATTAACATTAACAAACTATCATTTAGTTAAACAAATATAAAGCCCATTAATAGCTCATAGTCTAATTTCCACAAGTGTCGTTCTTTTATCCAAACCCCAATTATGGTACAAAGCTCAATTACCCAGTTTTAGTAATTAGCCCAACATCATGATTACTTCGGATTAAATAAGCATAATAATAACTTAGCTACGAGACATTAATGTAAAAAGGTTGAACATAACTCACAATGATTAAAAATAGCGTAGCGTTACACGGACATAATTTCGACTTACACCCTTACAATATTCGCTAACATACCCTTATTATTAGGATTAAAATTAAAATTAAAATTAAAATATAAATTATATATATATATTTTACGTATATAGATAGAGAGAATGATATATGATGATTAAAAATGCTCAGAATTCGGTTGCTTTTGTAGGGAGTTTCAAAACTTGGGGCTCCGCGGCTCGCGGCCCTTTTGGCCTTCAAACTCCGCGAGTCGCGGAGTTTGTAAATACAGCTCACCAGCTTTTGGAGTCTTTCTTGCCGACGATTTATTTATAAATATAATATATATATAATTAATATAATTAATTATATATTATATTATATTTATATACATAGTTAACTTGTAATTTTTAGTCCGTTGCGTCGAGCGTTGAGAGTTGACTCATGTCCCGGTTCCGGATTTTCGAACGTCCTTGCGTACAATTTAATATCTTGTACTTTGCATTTTGAATCTTGTACTCTTGTAATTTCGAGACGTTTCTTATCAATAATTGGAACCTCTTTGATTGTCTTTTGTACTTTTGAGCTTTTTGGTCGTTTGCGTCTTCAATTCGTCGAATCTGTCTTTTGTCTTCACCTTTTATTATTTAAACGAATATCACTTGTAAATAGAACAATTGCAACTAAAAGCTTGTCTTTCTTGAGGAATAATGCTATGAAATATATGTTCGTTTTTAGCATTATCACATTTCTGTCAACAATTACACCAGTTATCACTGTATGTAATCTACCCCTGTTTTGATTAGATATGAATATTAATTTACCCACTTTATCAGTTTGAATAATCAATTACCCAACCCGAATAATTAATTAAATGATTATAATAGATTCCATATGAACGTCACTAAATAGGACAACCATAATCATTATTAATTATTAGGATAATTAATTTGAAGATAGGTTCGACAGACTCCAATGAGTTGTCACTCAATTAGACAATACCCCCCATCTATTAATAGTCAATAGTCCAATTTCCACAAGTGTCGGTCTTTTGCCCAAACCTTAATTATGGTACAAAATATAATAACCCCGTCTTAATATTTAGTCAAACATCACGATTACTTCGGCTTAAATAAGCATAATAATAACTTAGTTACGAGACATTAATTTAAAAAGGAAGAACATAACTTACAGTGATTATTAATCGTGTAGCGTTACACGGACAGAGTTTCGACTTTAAAACCCGTAAAACATTCCTTACAATAACCCAATTATTATTAAACTTAAACTAAAATTAAAATTATAATTATAAATATATATATTACATGTAAAGAGAAAGAAAGAAGAAAAGGTGTGCATAAATCGATCAAATGAATTGCCTTTTATAGGCAAATATTGAATTGAAATTTTCACTTATGACCCCTTAACTATGCTCAATTAACAACTTTTTATTATTTATTATTATTCTTATTATGAATTATTTAAATATTATATTATATTCTTGTGCATAGTTGACTTGTACTTTCAGCTCCGTTGCGTCGAGCGTTGATAGTTGGCTCGGGTACCGGTTCCGGATTTTCGAACGTCCTTTCGTATAATTTAATATCTTGTACTTTGCGTTTTGTAACTTGTACTCTTGTCATTTTTAGACGTTTCTCATCAATAAATTGAACCTTTTGAATTGTATCTTGTACATTTGAGCTTTTTGGACGTTTGTGTCTTCAAATCTTCGTTTTTGCCTTTTGTCTTCGCACTTATTTATTTAAACAATTACAATGAAAATATAATACAATTACATATGAAAACCTATTATTTAGAAGGGATATTGCTATGAAATATATGTTCCTTTTTAGCCTTATCAAATATCCCCACACTTGAGCGTTGCTTGTCCTCAAGCAATACAGAACTTGAAATAAAAACATACATGAATCACTTTTTTATTCATCACACTTTGTACATTAGTGATTTTGATATGGTGGTATAAACAATGATAGTAACGATAGAACCATGGTTAAAGGTGGGTGTGTCATCCACAGTTGCCTCGGGTTTAGGTCAACGACACTTGCAATCAAATAGTCGATTTACTTTCAGTTTCTAAAGCAAAGTGCACATTTGAAAGGTGGTTTACAGTCCCACATGACTATGCAAATGTAGATCCTTAAGGAAATTGGATCTTTATGAAAACATTTGATCTTTTTGAAAATTTAATCTAGCTTTTACCCTAGATAAGTTTTCCGGAATAACCCTTCACCGGTGTTTGTAAAATATTTTTGTGGGTTGTGTGGGTTCCGGATTTGAAAATTTTAGCTCAACACTTGTGGTTTTGTGTTACCCACTTGCTAACCTTGTATTGGGAAAGCAACACATCCAGTTTACTTGTTCCGTATATTACCTTTCGGTAAACTACCGTCCGGTTGTAAAGGAAAGCGATGAACAAGAAACTGTTAAGGCAATGTCTAATGACATGCATATGATTATGGTCTTAAATTGTGTCGGATGCTAGTACTATCCTTTGTAGGAGCAATAGTAAAGATCATCCTATGATTTTTCGGTCTGGCACAAGGTCCTGTCTCCGACCATGCTATGCAACCACTGTTTCTTACGGTTGACACCCGATTTGGTTCAGGTGACCTAATGAATTCTGATGAATTCTCAGGATTTTACGTTCAATGGTAATGAACGCATTGAAAATAGGTTTTCAGAAAACAAATCGGTTTTATTTTTGATCAAAATATTTTCTCGTTCAAGCTCGAGTTTAGATATCATTGAATTCCATGAGTTTGTAATTCTCAATCTTTAAGGTCAATCTTTAGGATTGAGTAATATCAGTCTTAAAAGCTGATTTTTGATCTTTAAGGAGATTATCCTTTCTGGAGATTTGATTCATTAGTCTTATCAAGCTAATTTGCACGGTGCCCCCCCATTGTGCGAGATAAATCCTTCTCATGGTTAGGATAAATCTGACCACATGGCGACCCTGTTTGATGCTGAGGTCCGTGGATTTTCTGCTGATTTTAGAGATGACTTTTCTAGATTTTTCGTCAACCTACAGCTGGTCTGGACGACAACTTCATGACCTAAATCAAGAAGCACGTTTCTTTTTCGGAAGACTTTACTTCCTTTTAATGATGGAATTGATTCATCGTGTAGATCCATCTTTCTTACAGTAAATCGGGTAAACCAGTTAATTTAGTCCAAAGTAAAAGCACCTGCAATAACTTTACAAAAACATGTGATAGATAGTTTTTAATTGAATAACTTGGTACTTTCTCCCCACACTTGGCTTTTTTCATGCGTCTTTTTATATCTTAATAAATAAATTCAAGCATTTTAGTTGTTTCTCAATTTATGTCCTTTCCGAGGTAACAATAATTTCGGCATTAACACCTAGTTTTATCGTTCATAAATATGTATAAACATGATTTTGAATTCATTTAGTTATAAAATTTTAAAATTTTCATAATATTTAGAAAATGAGCCAAGTATAAACCCGAGAGAATTTATAACCCTTCCCCACACTTGAGATCATGCAATGCCCTCATTTGCATGAAATCAGACTATAATTATAAATTCATGAGGGTGATTAGTGTAGAAAAGTGATTAAAAATACCCAGTTTGTAATTACAAAGCTCGTCGAATGATAGATGGCGCGCCTCATCGTTCATTCCTTCATTTATTATATCACATTTGTTGTTTTGCATCTTGTCGTCAAAATCAGTAGCTTTTGCTGAACTTAATGTTAGTCTTTGAAAGTGCGTTGTTTTACCCTGTTGTTTACATGATAAAATACAAACATATATACATATTTTTAAAGTTGGGTATATTACCCCACGTTCAAAAATTTATAAAATCAAATATATTTTTTTTTTGCATACTTTAAATCAATAAAATTAAAAATAATGATGACAAAATTTTTCGCCCCGCCCTCGGGTAAAGTAATTTCGGCTCAACGACCTAGTCTTCAACTCACGACGAATTTTAGAAATCATTTTTTTCAACTTAATGAAATAAAGTAAATTTTTGTTTTTAAATTCACACAAAACTTAAAAAGAAAACATATTAATTTCATATAAAACCTAAAAACAAAAAAAATTCAGAATGGGGGGAGAAAACTAGTTCTTTAGTGTCTGCTAGTGGAAAAGACCAATCGGATTCCATTCTCGGAACTACATGAGAACAGAACAACTAACTCCAAACAGCATTTTCTTTTTAGAATATTTGAATCTCCTCACACTTAGGTAGATGTGGTGTCGAAATTGTGATTAACTTCATCGTCAATTTCTCTTGGACCATAATCAACTTGCATATCTATGACTTTTTTTTAAGCCATTGGTCGGATTCCTGTGTAATATCCACAATTTCAACTAGTTTCGCCTTTTCTTTAGGCGATAGATTGGATACTAACCGGTTACATAACTTAGAGTTCCCCTTGGTTCTAGCATCGCGAATTCGTTTAATAAGTTTCTTTATTGAACTATTAATAACGGGATCATTTAATTTCGTATCAACAACGGGGTTCTTTGTTATCAGGTCATCATTAGGTGTTACTTCATTTTCCCCACACTTAGGCGTTTTATTATTGTTAAGCACTACCGTTGGAGTTGGTAAAACAACATGGTTCTTACCAATCGTTTCCGCTGGTTCAACGGTTTTGGTTGGTGGAGATTTAGACTTTCGAATCATAAAGGTGATCAATTTCTCATCATTACTAAGTGTCATTCTACCCTTTCTTACATCAAATAACGCCTCGGTGAACGCTAAGAATGGTCGACCTAAAATTAGAGGAACGTTTGAGTCCTCTTCTATGTCAATGACAATGAATTCGACTAGAAAGGTTAAATTACCTAATTGAACGGGTAGGTTATCAGCAATTCCAACTGGGTGCTTAATGGTTTGATCAAGGAGTCGAACACTTATATCCGTTGGACTTAACTCACCTACACCTAATCTCTTATATAATGAAAGAGGCATAATACTTACACTCGCACCTAAATCTGCTAGTGCATCATACATGACACAATCACTAAGTAGACAAGGAACAATAAATTCACCTGGATCACCTATCCTAGGTAGAGGTTTTGGTGGAACTGTCTTCACTGGGTTTACTTCTACGGTTTTTATTTCTTGTACTTTCTTATTCTTCTTCTTCTTCTTCTTTCCAGAGGTATCACAAACTTTATTACCTATCACTTGCTCATACTCAACTCCTTTTCTTGAAAACGGGATGGGTGTTTTGTATGGTGCCACCACTGGCTTTACATACTCGGTTGGTGGTGGTGTTGTAACTTCTTCATTGTTACTTACATCTAAAACTTTCCCATCTTCTGGTATTGGTTTTTCAGAATTTGTTGATATCATGTTAACATTTTCATTCTGAGGATTTACTTCATTATTACTCGGTAGCTTTCCTTGTCCCCTTTCACTCGTCAATCTAACAAGAATACCTACTTGTTTTTCTAGATTCAAAATGGAAGCTTGTTGAGTTCTAAATGACTGATCAAACCTCTCATTCGTTTGGGTTTGAGTTTCAATAAATTGTGTTTGAGATTCAACTAGCTTAAATACCACTTCTTCCAGATTTGACTTCTTCTCGTCGGTTTGTTGTGGTGGTTTATATAAGCCAGGTCTTTGTTGATTGAAAGTGTTGTTTTGAGTTGGTTGGTTATTCGTACCTTGTTGGTTATACGAGTTATTGTTGGTTCCATTTGGATTGCAAAGAATGTTTTGATTTCGATTGAAGTTTAGCCTTGGCGGTTGATAATTATTTCCCGACCTTTGGTTCATGTAGGAAACATTCTCACGTTGTTCCATCGTTTGTTCAACATTACAATCTTTCGTTAAGTGTGGTCCACCGCATTGCTCACAACTGATTCGTATTGCGTGAATGTCTTTAGTCATCTTTTCCATTCGTCTCTCGAAAGCATCTATTTTTGCGGAAACAGAATCAAAGTTATGGCTAGAATCGGCTCTAGCTGCTTTAGATGATCTAACGATATCTTTTTCTTGGTGCCACTCATGTGAGTGGGAAGCAGTGTTATCAATAATTTTGTAAGCATTAGTTTTGGTTTTCTTCATAATAGAACCACCAGCTGCTGTGTCGATATCTTTTCGTGTAGCGATGTTTACGCCTTTATAGAAGATTTGCACTATTTGAAAAGTATCTAACCCGTGTTGAGGACATCCTCTCAACATCCTTCCGAATCTTGTCCACGCCTCATATAATGTTTCATTTGGTTTTTGCACGAACGTGGCAATTTCTCCTTGAAGTCTCACGGCTTTAGATGCCGGAAAGAATCTTTGAAGAAATTTCTCAACTAAAACATCCCATGTGTCAATCGTTCCTTCAGGTAATGATTCTAATCAATCTTTGGCTTCTCCCTTTAAAGTCCATGGGAACAACATAAGATAAATAGTTTCATCCTTAACTTCTCGGATTTTAAAGAGATTACAAATCCGATTAAAAGTTCGAAGATGTTCGTTTGGATCTTCTTTTGTTGTACCACCAAATTGGCACTGATTGGTGATCATGTGTAGGATTTGTTCTTTGATTTCAAAATCTGATGCTCTAACATCTGGCTGAATAATGGCGTGACCTTGGCCCGTGCGTGTGGCTCTCATTCGATCTTCCATACTTAGAGGTTCCGTTACTTCCATAATTGGATTTGTTGAATACGAATCACTAGAAGATTCTGATTTAACGGTTTGTGATTCAGGAGGAATGATTAGTGGTTCAGGATCTTGGAATTGTCCTTGAATATCCTCCGGGTTCTTGGTTGTGAGAGCCTTTATATTTAGGGTTTAAAAATTGGATTATCGGAAATTTGAGTTGGAGTACTTGGTCGTCTAGATGATGATTCTAAAGAAAAATCAACGGCGATAATATTGGCTAGATGTCTTGATCGAGTTACAGGTAGTGAATGTATGAAAGGTGGTGAACGTTTTGCTCGGTGCATTCACAGAATATCCTATTAGTTATAAAAATAGAAAAACTTATATAAGTTGTCCAATTAATAGACTTTTCTGATTTTGCCCACGTTTCGAATAGCCAAAAGATGCAGCAGAGGGGCAGGATTCGTTTGGTCTCAATATAATTGAGGACTGTTTGGCTCCAATAACCCGGTCCACGTACAAATCCAACTATTACTACGAACCAGAAAATTTTGATGTCTATCAATTTAACCACTTAAAATAAATTTTTGTAATTTTAAGAAATTTAGATAAGAAGTAGAATAAAAATCTTATCCTAAAACTAGAATAGCGAGAAATAAGAAAGAAAAAAAAAACGCGTCGAAAAAGGTCGAAAAATAAAAGGTCGAAAAATAGGCGTCGAAAAATAAAAATAAGAAAGTAGCGCGAAAAACGGCGTCGCAAAATTCTAAAGCACATAAATCTTAGTCTAAGGAATAAGCACTTAAGGGATTTTACGGCAAACCTAAAAATTCTAGAAATAAAAATAACTATGATAAAACTAAACTTAATACTAAAAATTGTAACTAGAGTCTAAAAATCTAAAGGTAATAAAAAAAAACTTTTTTTTTAATTTTTTTTTATATTTCGTTTTTTAAGGATTTTAAATTTTTTTTTTAAAATTTTTTTTTATATATATTTTTTAAAAAAAATAAAATTTTCTTTAAAAAACGATTTTTTTTACAATTTTTTTTTAAAACGAATTTTTTTTCTTTAAAAAAAAATGATTTTTTTTACACAATTTTTTTTAAAGGAATTAATAATTTTTTTATTATTATTATTTTTTTTCAAAACTTTTTTTTAACTCATTTACTATTCATGAATAGTAAATGAAAAGAAATTAATTAATTTACTATTCACATGAAAGTGACATGATAGAAATTATTAATTGCAAGTTACATAATATACCCATGAAATATTTAATAAATACGACTTTTTAAAATTTTTAAAACTTTTACGTATTATTCTAAAATATTATTATATTTTATTTCAATATTATTATATTATTATATTTATTAAATTATTATATTTAAATTAATATATCTTTAATCAATCAAAAACTAAAAAAAAAACTTAAATACCCCGTGAAAACACAAAAAGTGTCCCCGAAATTACTTTTTTATAACTATATTTTTACAGATATAAATTAAAAATATAGCGTTTTAGCGCTCCCCGGCAGCGGCGCCAAAAACTTGATGATGTAGCGTGAGGGTACGAAATAGTATTATTTTTAATACAAAATACTACAAAATATGACACAAGTTTTATTAATTTACGGATGGGATATACCTAAACCTTGCTACAACACTATAGGCAGTGTACCTAATCGTAGAATAATGTAGTTTTTAGTAAGTCCGGTTCGTTCCACAGGGAGCTAGTGATTACGTACTATATTTTTATAAAACTATATATATATATATATATATATATATATATATATATATATATATATATAAGTAGTAATATTATTATAAAAGGGGGTTTCTTACCGTTTAATGACCGGTTTGTCGATTTTATATTTTTAAGCGTAAAGATAAATGACAATAATTAAAGTGTGTAAAATATATAAATGACGATAAATAAAATAACAATAAATAAAATTGCGATAGAATATGAAATAAAAGGATTATGCTTATTTAAACTTCCGTAATCATGATGTTTAACATTTTGATTTTAACTAATTGTTACTCGGGTTAATTGTCCTTTGTCATGGTTTATTTGATACCTATCTGGTTTTTATCCATAATAGTCCATCGGTCATAAATATAAAGTGCGAGTGTCCTCGTCAAATTACCCTTATACCCGAAGTCAAATATTCCAACTAATTAAGGATTTAAACTGTGACGCAGTTATCACTTCTGTCAACAATTAAACCAGTTATCACTGTATGTAATCTACCCCTGTTTTGATTAGATATGAATATTAATTTACCCACTTGATCAGTTTGAATAATCAATTACCCAACCCGAATAATTAATTAAATGATTATAATAGATTCCATATGAACGTCACTAAATAGGACAACCATAATCATTATTAATTATTAGGATAATTAATTTGAAGATAGGTTCGACAGACTCCAATGAGTTGTCACTCAATTAGACAATACCCCCCATCTATTAATAGTCAATAGTCCAATTTCCACAAGTGTCGGTCTTTTGCCCAAACCTTAATTATGGTACAAAATCCAATAACCCCGTCTTAATATTTAGTCAAACATCACGATTACTTCGGCTTAAATAAGCATAATAATAACTTAGTTACGAGACATTAATTTAAAAAGGAAGAACATAACTTACAGTGATTATTAATCGTGTAGCGTTACACGGACAGAGTTTCGACTTTAAAACCCGTAAAACATTCCTTACAATAACCCAATTATTATTAAACTTAAACTAAAATTAAAATTATAATTATAAATATATATATTACATGTAAAGAGAAAGAAAGAAGAAAAGGTGTACATAAATCGATCAAATGAATTGCCTTTTATATGCAAATATTGAATTGAAATTTTCACTTATGACCCCTTAACTATGCTCAATTAACAACTTTTTATTATTTATTATTATTCTTATTATGAATTATTTAAATATTATATTATATTCTTGTGCATAGTTGACTTGTACTTTCAGCTCCGTTGCGTCGAGCGTTGATAGTTGGCTCGGGTACCGGTTCCGGATTTTCGAACGTCCTTTCGTATAATTTAATATCTTGTACTTTGCGTTTTGTAACTTGTACTCTTGTCATTTTTAGACGTTTCTCATCAATAAATTGAACCTTTTGAATTGTATCTTGTACATTTGAGCTTTTTGGACGTTTGTGTCTTCAAATCTTCGTTTTCGCCTTTTGTCTTCGCACTTATTTATTTAAACAATTACAATGAAAATATAATACAATTACATATGAAAACCTATTATTTAGAAGGGATATTGCTATGAAATATATGTTCCTTTTTAGCCTTATCAGATCTTCAAAGAAAATAGAAGGAAGCAACAACATAGAAAAATTAATCTGTTTGATTTTCAAGTGGCACGTGGTGTATACCAATTGCGAGAATCAAATAATTATCTTTTCAATCGACACGTGTACACTTGTTTACAAGAATCAAACAAATCAGGTAAACAAATCAGCAAGTATGGTACGTACTGTTGAGAGTGATTAGGTAATTGATTCTGGATCAATAGAACACATCACCTATGATGAAGATATTCTTGAAAATAAAACTAAAGGACACTTTGAAGCACCCGTTATAATTCCTAATGGGGATGCCATCCTTATAAATGGAAAAGGAGAATGTCTTTTGCCAGGAGGAACTAGAATAAGAGGGGTTTTACATATTCCTAAGTTTAATTGCAATCTTTTGTCTGTTAGTAGACTAAGCAAAGATCTTCAATCCGCTATAACCTTTTTTCCAGATTTTTGTGTGATGCAAAAACTCCACACGGGGAGATTGATTGGTGCAGGTAATTGCAAGAATGGTCTATACCGAATGGGAATGGTTGGAAGGAAGAAAGCTTTGATGACGACTATAGGTACTTGGCACAAAATATTAGGACACGCTTCTGGTAAGAAACTCATTCAAATAGACTTTCTTAGTAAAGGTACTTTTGATCAAGTGTGTGATTCTTGTTCTAAGACGAAACACACTAGACTTTCTTTTCAAGTAGCATTAAAACTAAGGATTGCTTCGAGTTAGTACATTGTGATATTTAGGGAAAGTATCGTATTCCATCTCTATCTGGTGCTAATTACTTTTTAACCATAGTCGATGATTTCAGTAGATCCGTTTGGGTTTACCTTTTAAAATTCAAATATGAAGCTAGCGGTTATTTGATGAACTTTCATAATATGGTAAAAAATCAATTCGGTAAGACCATTAAAAGGATCCGTAGTGACAATGGAGGTGAGTTCACGTCTAATGACATGAGTTGTTTTTACAATGAGAATGGAATATTACTTGAAACCTCGTGTCCACATACTCCACAACAAAATGGAGTCGTGGAAAGAAAGCATAGGCACATACTTGAGACTGCAAGGGCATTAATGTATGAGGCTGGGTTACCTAAAAGGTTTTGGGGAGAGTGTGTGTTAACCGCCACATTCATTATTAATCGCCTACCATCTAAAGTTATCATGAACAAAACCCCTTACGAAGTTGTCTTCAATCAAAAACCTGATTACAACTTAATGAAAGTTTTTGGTTGTCTTGTATATTACAAAAACACAATGACCAATGGAGATAAGTTTGAAGTAAGGGGGAGACCAGGTATTTTTTTAGGATATCCTGGGGGCACAAAAGGTTACAAGATATATGACCTCAAGGACATGAAAATGATTGTCTTAAGGGATGTTAGATTTGTTGAAAACGAGTTTTCGTTCAAAGTTTCATCTACACAAATGAGAGTCACACAAAACCAGTGTGATAATTTGAATGATCTATTTGTTTATGACACACCACCTGAACGGATCATTGATCAAAATGAAGAGCTTCATAATATTGGAAGTAATAGTGAAGGATTAGGCCAAGAACCCATTCTTAATGGAGAAAATAATGGTGAATACTTAGGCCAAGAACCCATTTCTGATAGGTCGAGCCCTGTAATTGATAACTCAGTCCATGACTTGTTGGATCCGACTGAACAACATGATAGACCGAAGCGACATAAGAGTCAATCGCGGTATTTGAATGACTTTGTGGTACAACTTCCTCCTTCGATCGACAATGCACAAACTGAAATGCATTAAGACTCCTCCACGGTACATCCTATCTCTAATTTCGTTTCATATGAATGTTTTTCAAAATCTCACAAGGCTTTCTTAGCTGCCATCGACTCCAACGATGAGCCAAAGTCCTTTCACCAGGCTGTTAAAAACAAATATTGGAAAGAAGCCATGCAAAAGGAAATTAAAGTTCTTGAACAAAATGAAACGTGGAGCCTTGAAAAACTCCCGGTTGGCAAATGAGCCATTGACTCCAAGTGGGTATACAAGGTTAAATATAAGCCGAATGGAGAGGTAGAGAGATACAAAGCACGTCTTGTTGCCAAGGGTTTCACACAGATGGAAGGTGTCGACTATCATGATACTTTTACCCCGGTTGCTAAGTTAGTAACGATTCGAGTATTACTCACAGTGGCAATCAAAAATAATTGGCACATCCAACAATTAGATGTAAACAATGCATTTTTGCATGGTGACTTAGATGAAGAAATTTATATGAAGATACCGCAAGGTTTTGCTAAAGAAGGTGAAACACGTGTGTGTCGATTAAAGAAGTCAATTTACGGGTTGAAACAAGCTTCACGGAACTGGTATCATAAGTTCACTCATGCTCTTATTACTCTTGGTTTTTATCAATCCAAAGCTGATCATTCACTGTTCATCTATCAAAGTGAAAATGTATTTGTGGCCGCTCTTATCTATGTCGATGACGTGATCATAGTAGGGAATAATACTGACAAAATTGAACAAACAAAAGTTCATTTGGATACAAAGTTCAGTATCAAAGATCTTGGAAACCTTAAATACTTCCTTGGGATTGAAGTAGCTAAGACGTCCAAAGGATTGGTTTTGAGTCAACGAAAATACACTTTGGACATCCTTGCCGATTTCAAATTTGATGGTTGCAGACCTAGTGCTTTTCCTATTGAACAAAATCATAAGTTAGATCAGTGTGAGGATGCACCTAAAATTGATGCTACATATTATCGTCGTTTGGTTGGTTGACTGCTTTATTTGCAAGCTACACGACGTGACATTGCGTATTCGGTTAACATTCTCTCACAATTTGTGGCTGATCCAAGGCAACCTCATATGGATGCTATAAATCAGGTCCTTCGTTATTTAAAAACTACCTTGGGATAGGGCGTTCTACTACCTCGAAATGGTGGTTTTAATCTATCTGCCTATTGTGATTCAGATTGGCTTGGTTGCCCTTCCACTCGTAGTTCGCGAACCGGGTATATACTACTTCTTGGTGGTGCTCCGATCTCTTGGAAATCCAAGAAACAATCAGTTGTGTCTCGCTCTTCAGCAGAAGCAGAATACCGCTCCATGACTTCCACAGTTAGTGAGGTTTTATGGGTGCGTTGGCTTCTCAAGGATTTCAATATTAATTCTATTAAGCCAACTCCGTTATTTTGTGATAACCAAGCAGCGCGTCATATTGCTAACAATCCAATTTTCATGAGCGCACAAAACATGTTGAAATGGATTGCTATTTTGTACAAGAATGAGTTGAATCAAAGGAAATTTCTCCTTTACATATCGACACGAAGATGCAAGTTGCTGATCTTCTTACAAAATGGTTGGGTGCTAAACAGCTTCGATTTCTACTTGACAAGTTGGGCACTCGAAATCTCTATACTCCAACTTGAGGGGGAGTATTGAAATTAGGAATTAGTATTAGTTTTCCATTAAAATATTGTTTCCATGTTTATCTCCTAAACTTGTTGCTCAAGTTTAGGATCTTTATGTATTGTGTATAAATACACAACTTTTGTTAATGAAAGATTTAATTCGATCCATATTATTTTCTATAATAACAAACACTGGTAGTGCACCTTAGGATGAACATTTTTTAAATACATAAATGCACTTATAAACTCACATGAGGCGCTTAGATTGGCCAAGTCTAAGCATTTATTATTTGAAGTGAACATCATCTGCATCGACTTGTAATAAAATGAGCCTAACACTAAAATGGTCACTAAATCAAGTTAGTGACCAAAATAGATCCGTCACAAAATATTTTTAAAGACCAAAATACCAACATTGGTCACTATAGTGACCATTTGTTTGCTCACTAATATCGTTTAGTGACCAAAATTTAGTGACCACTTTTTTAATGGTAACTTAATAACATTATTAGTGACCAAATATTGAATCATCACTAAAAGATTGTCACAAATGAGCATTTTTCTTGTAGTGGGCGGAATATTAGACTTGGCCATCCATACCCATGTAACAAGCCCAACAGCAAGAATGATCCACCCAAACATATCATATGTTACATCACTGGTCTTGTTCTTGCCAGAACCCTATAACACAAAATAGCTAAGGTTAGTTGATCAAACTGATATATAAATTCATAAGAAAATTGAAGTGAAAGCAAGTTTACTCTCAAGAAATGAATATGAAATAATGAACAAAAGGATATAAATGCATTGGTACATGTTGTATAGTTGTGGTAGCAATTTTTGACATGTTTACTTAATGGGTCAGGTCAATCTTGGTTATGTTTAACCTCTACAGGGTGCAAAAAAAGGAACATGTCAAATGAGTTGAATATCTCCTAAAGTGTATTTATAATGTGTAATCCATCTTATATCATTCACTATTTTTATTCACCAATACAATTGTAGAAGAAAAAACGATATTTTAATGAATATTAATCAGGATCGATGGTATGAATGTTAAGTGTCCTCGATGAATTTCTCCTGTAAGTTATAACATTAATTGATGAATATTAGGACAAAGAGAAAATTGTGCGGATAGTCCCTGTGGTTTGTAGTACCTAGCGTGGATAGACATAGTTGTTGACTTGAGGTTGAATAGTCATTATTTTTGAAATGTTGTGCACGGATAGCTGATACTCGTTTCACAATCATACTTTAACTCAATTATATTTATTCTCAAACGTGGACTTAACTATGTGACAAGCATACGAGAAACAATTACTCGGTAGTTGCAATTAGTAAGTTTTCCGTTTAAGGTTCGTCCCAAGAGAGCGGTAGTTGATAGTTGAATCGATGCAAACTCATAATCATCCTAAGTTGTGTTTGATTGTGGGGTTTTGAAGTTAAGATATTAAGAAAACTATTTCAATCTAAACTAAGAACTAAAAATGATTAAGTAATTATCAATATTAAAGACATGCACACTTGCTTAATCCACTTGAAGCATTCGGGTTGTTCTTTGTTCACTTAAGGTCTAATTGTGTTCAAACTATGGACTAGTATCCCTACTAGATGTTATTTTGATCAAATCAATACTTGCAAATTCCCATACGCTTATACCAATTGATCTTAGTTGGATCTTGCAATTATCACAAGTACTTAGCCTAGGTTAAAGTCCCATAAAACCCTTTGGTAATCAAAATCCCTTAAGAAAATCAAACCTCACTATGTTGACTAAGGACTAATTGAAAACCAACCCAAACCAAGACCCCAATCCCTTGAAAGCCTCAATTTGATTGTCTAGATCACCTAAGTGTTGATGTACAAGTTGCTTCACTAATCAAATCCCTTTGAAAGCTACACAACTCATATAATCAAAGTAAAGTCCAAAACAAGCATAACAAAGGATCTTTTGACTAATTCTAATGACAAATTACAATCATCAAGCTAATAGATTCATCTAAACACAATTATAAACATCAATATGAACAACCCTTAGCTATCAAGCTTCATAAACAAGTGTACATGATGAAATCTAGCCAATCATGGCTAGAACAAGATCAATACAAGCAAATAGAGTTAATCTAAACATGATTAAGCAATAAACAAGAGTAAATTGTACCAAGCTTATGAAAGTTACAAATTAGCTAAATGAAGAAGATGGAGAGGATGAAGAACAAGCCCTAGATCTTGCTTCAATCTCTCAATCCTTGATGTAGAATGGAAGAATGGATGAAAAGTTGATGAAAAACTTAAGAAAATCGCAATGAAGCCCTAATTTTGATTAGACACCACGAACTACACTATTCAATTAAGTGTTGATATCAAATAAACCATCATCTCATTCTATTTATAATTCTCAAAAGCTGCCCAGAAAATGCAGTGGAACATCGTTCCTCTTTTAGGAACGTTGTTCCTTTCCTCAAAAGATGGATGTTCTTGTTTGCAACAAACATCGTTTCTGAATCGTCCTCCAAATGCCAAATTTTTCTGTTTTCAAATCCTTTATAATTTCCCAGGTGAATACGTCATTCTTGTCTTTAGAACGGTGTTCTTGATGATTGAAACGTTGTTCTTAGATTATGGAACGTCGTTCTTGTTGCCAGGATGAGCACTTTGCAGTTTTCTTGATTCGTTTACAAATTTAGTCAATTTTACACCAAATTTTACACTTAGAACTGCAATAGCGCTCAGAACACGATTAAACCCAAGATCGTAACATTTGGAGCACTTTGGATATGAAAACCGAGTAAAACGAGGTAGATATTGCGTGAGAAACATAGCGTGGATGAGCAATATCAATAGCCCAAGTGACGTTTTCAGTTAGATTCCTCCATTAACCCATTCCCACGTGATTTCCACATGAGGGTATTTTGGTCTATAAATAATTCCCTCTTATTATCCCCACCTACCCACCTACTTTTTTTGTATTTATTAAAATTGCACGTGCATTTCCCTCTTTTCCCTCTTTCCTGGCCTCTTTATGTCCAAAAAAAACCCCCTAAGAAACTGTAACCGACTTGCAAGATGAACAATGATGGGATACATATATGAGTTAATGATCCAGGATACGATCACACTGATCTTCTAATGCTATATGGTAAGTATTCCAGCATTTTAAGCATTAATTTTGCATTTTTTATTTTTAATTCCTATTTATCTTAATTGCAGGTATGTATGACACTTACTTCACAATCAGGTTACATCACGGAGGAGTTTTTACAGATGATCCTAGTAGAATTTATGAAAATGGACTGATAGGTCAGATCATGTTGAGATTAGAAGAAAAGACAAGTTAGAATTAGATTCGGTAAGTGTGAAGGAGATTCGGTATTAGAGAGAATTAACAAGATTTACATTCCACAGCTTCTAGAACTCAGTTACAATGCAATGTCTATCTAATTAGGACTACTTAGGTTCCTTATATAGCCCTCTTCTAAGGAACCATCAATTAAGCTTATTTCACATTAACACTATACAACTTCGGGGTCCTAACAATCTCCCCCTTAGTGTTAAATATGAACTTTACAATATAATCCTATTTAAAACATCTAAAGGAACTTTGTTCCTTTGAAGTGAACTTTGGATTTAAATCCCTTGAGATTCTCATATCTTCGTATGTTCACTCTTGTCTTTAGACGACTTTTCAATCTTGTGAGAATGTATTTGACAATCTCATTATCTTCAGTTGAATAGCAGTTATTGATCAGTCTCCATCTCAAATATTTGAAAGCATACATCAACGTTCGGTCTGAATATCTTCTGAAATCTGAGACTCTGATGAAGATCTTTGTATAGTGAGAATTGACAAACACAAACCCATAAGGACAGTCACTTACTTCAAGTAAGGAAATATAGCTTAGCTCTTCGATTACTTGATTTGGTGGTTTGATTCCAAGCTTTTTGTGTCCAGATGCTAACCCCATCTGAAAATCATGAACGGACATCCATCTCATCGAGTCAAGAATAAATCTGTAGACTGCCTTCATCGCAGTAGCATGATAAATTGTTGCAGATTCATTCAAGTTAATCAAGTAGTTGTAAATGAAAATAATGTCGTCCATCTTCAATCTATCAAAATCTGCTTCAGAGAATTGATAATCTTCATCATCCATTCTTGTTACCTGAAACAATGGCATCTTCACTCCATCCTTGTTAATCATCAAAATCTTATTTATGCTTTTGATCTCTGAATTTCGCTGAACTTGAAGTTTCTCTTTATTCTTCAATTTATATTTGTCACGAACACTCAGATAAGCTTTGAGATATTCTGGTTTCTTATGATATTTCCATGCACCCAGAACACTCATTGATGCAGAAAGGACGAGATCAGAATCACCGTAGATTCTATACGCTTGTTGTTCAATGAATGGTAAACGAAGAATCATCTTTTCTTCTTCCTCACTTAATTGGAAATTAGCATCACGCTCAAGAACAATCTCTGCAATTTGAAATGGAACATTCAGATCAGGAGGAGTCGTAGTATCTTCCTTTCCATTAGAGAAAATCTCCTTCTCAAAGTGTATCCCAAATTCATCAGTTGGAGATGACAAGTTAACAAATTGATGATCATTGAATTCATTGGCGACACTCGACGACCCCTTCTAAAATATCTTCAATATTATCGAAGTTTTGATTGTCCTCTTGAGCTGACTTATTCTCTACTTGATCAGCTGAATCCATAATCATAAGCATCCCTGAGTCACCCTCTCTATGACCTTCAGATTCATCTAGAAAACTTTCACACTGAATATCCTCAATTTCATCGCTTTCAGAATCAGATATATCAATAACATCTTGATCCTTATGTTGACTAGATGTACCAGCTTCATACGTTGATCTTTGAAAACCACTGGACCGATAACCACCTTGTCTATTGATAATGCTAAAAACGAACATATATTTCATAGCATTATTCCTCAAGAAAGACAAGCTTTTAGTTGCAATTGTTCTATTTACAAGTGATATTCGTTTAAATAATAAAAGGTGAAGACAAAAGATAGATTCGACGAATTGAAGACGCAAACGACCAAAAAGCTCAAAAGTACAAAATACAATCAATGAGGTTCCAATTATTGATGAGAAACGTCTCAAAATTACAAGAGTACAAGATTCAAAATGCAAAGTACAAGATATTAAATTGTACGCAAGGACGTTCGAAAATCCGGAACCGGGACTAGAGTCAACTCTCAACGCTCGACGCAACGGACTAAAAATTACAAGTTAACTATGTATATAAATATAATATAATATATAATTAATTATATAAATTATATATATATTATATTTATATAATAAACCGTCGGCAGACTAAGCTCTAAATTGGAGTGAGCTGGAATTTCAAACTCCGCGACTCGTGGAGTTGGAATAGCAAAAATGCCGCGAGTCGCGGAGCTCACCTGGACTCAAATCCCTATAAAAGCAAACGCAGTTTGATTGCAAAAATATCAATATATCCATCCTCTCTATATCTATACGTAATATTTATATTTATAATTTATATTTTAATTTTAATTTTAATTCTAATAATAAGGGTGTGTTAGCGAATGTTGTAAGGGTGTAAGTCAAAATTATGTCCGTGTAACGCTACGCTATTTTTAATCATTGTAAGTTATGTTCAACCTTTTTACATTAATGTCTCGTAGCTAAGTTATTATTATGCTTATTTAATCCGAAGTAATCATGATGTTGGGCTAAAAATATTAAAATTGGGTAATTGGGATTTGTATCATAATCGGGGTTTGGACAAAAGAACGACACTTGTGGAAATTAGACTATGGGCTATTAATGAGATTTATATTTGTTTAACTAAATGATAGTTTGTTAATTTTAATATAAAGATTTACAATTGGACGTCCCTATAAATAACCATATACACTCAATCGGACACGACGGGCGGGGTATTTATATGTACGAATAATCGTTCATTTAACCGGACACGAAAATGGATTAATAGCCACTAGAATTATTAAAACAGGGGTGAAATTATGTACAAGGACACTTGGCATAATTGTTAACAAAGTATTAAAACCTTGGTTTACACTCAGTCGACATCCTGATGTAATTATTAAACAAAGTATTAAAATCTTGTTACAGTTTAAGTCCCCAATTAGTTGGAATATTTGACTTTGGGTATAAGGATAATTTGACGAGGACACTCGCACTTTATATTTATGACTGATGGACTGTTATGGACAAAAACCAGACGGACATATTAAATAATCCAGGACAAAGGACAATTAACCCATGGGCATAAAACTAAAATCAACACGTCAAACATCATGATTACGGAAGTTTAAATAAGCATAAATCTTTTATTTCATATTTAATTTCCTTTATTTTATATTTAATTGCACTTCTAATTATCGCATTTTTTATTTATTGTTATTGTATTTAATTGCACTTTTAATTAACGTATTTTTTAATTATCGCAAGTTTATTTTATCGCACTTTTATTATTCGCAATTTCATTATCGTTATTTACTTTACACTTTAAATTAAGTCTTTTATTTATTTAATATTTTACATTTGGTTTTAACTGCGACTAAAGTTTTAAAATCGATAAACCGGTCATTAAACGGTAAAAACCCCCCTTTATAATAATAATATTACTTATATATATATATATATATTTGTATTTTTATAAATTAAACTAATATAGCGTTAAGCTTTGATTAAAAGATTTTCCCTGTGGAACGAACCGGACTTACTAAAAACTACACTACTGTACGATTAGGTACACTGCCTATAAGTGTTGTAGCAAGGTTTAAGTATATCCATTCAATAAATAAATAAATATCTTGTGTAAAATTGTAATGTATTTAATAGTATTTCCTTGTAAAATTTAATAGTATTTTATACCCCTTAGCTTTAACTATCATCTATTCTCCCCCTCATGAAGATTTTCGGGATCGAAATCATCATGATCAGGCATGTGAATTGGTCCAAGTGACTTGCATGGAGATAACGGATATACTATCCTTGTTTGCTTAAGATAAATCATCATAGTCTCGCGAACTTCATCAAGATCAGTTCGTTTAGCAAATTCAGCAAGATATAGTTCATCCACCTCATTGTCAGAGAGATATTGCAATCCATATCTATTCAAAATCCGAGAAGGTGACCCAGTTGGTGAAACAACGGTGTAACCACAAACAACATCAGCATCAGCAGCATCAGTTGGAGGCGATGTTGGTGGAAGTGTTTGATTTGCCATGAGGGCAGGTAAGGATATTTGTGCGGTATTATTCTTATATGTAGGGCTGTACATACTACTAGTCAGATTCATGATATCCCCTTCTGATGGAGGTTGGGCAACAACCGGAGTGGTCGCCGGCGAAGTTTCTTTCGAAGCATCCGCTTCCATGACTTCAGTCTCATGGGGCTCTAACAAAGTAGTAGAACTACCCGTCGATTTTGATCTCGCAGAGATATTTCTATCTCCGACTCCTGAAATCATTGATATACCATGAGGTGGTACATCTCTTTCAGTTAACGACTCTTCCTCCAGACCCTGAGATTCAGAATCTAGAAGAGAAGTGGTTTGAACCAATGGATCACTTTCATGAACCAAGGGATCAGTCTGCTGAAAGTCTGATAAATATCCTGAAGGATTGTCATGTTGACTCGTTTCCATGGGACGCGGCAGATCTCCCTCATCAAGATAAGCCGGACCTCGAGACCCTATTGTACGTTGAGGCACAGGAGGATTTCCAGCCGATACGCAGGGTGCCTTTTCAAGACTTTTCGGCTCCCCTTCGGCCATTCTAGACTTCAATGATTGAGTTTCCTCAATCGATTGAGTCAACACAGACTTTACTGCAGAGGAAGACTTTACTTCCTTAGATTCCGAAGCATCTTGCTGTGTAAGATTTATTATTAAGTCCTGTTTAGATTGGATGGGCTTAGAGGTCTTTTTACCATCCTTGCGTTTAGCTCTCTTGCCTACCGAAGCTTGCACTTCATTTAGCGTAGGGCTTACTGTTATTATTGGATGTGACACGGAGATGTGTGAGGGTGACCTAATCGGCTCTAGGTCTTGGTCCGTATCACCAACGGTTGGAGTAACTGTTTGGCGGACGATGGGTGTCGAAGTCCAAGATCTAGTTACTCGTTGGGTTGGCGGAGTCTGAATCATCTCATCAGGTATAAATCGAGTTCTCTTAGGAGAATGTTCAGGAGATGACTCAGTTGCTGAAGAATCAGTGTCACTGCTCACTTCGGGTGTTGTTGAAAGGGTTGGTTCAATCCTAGGTGAACTAGGCTCCCTGATCCTCACGGGTTAAGCTTGGTGTGCTGCCCTAGAACTTTTGAGGTTCACCCTAAGTGGAGGATTAGCTGGCCCGGGTAGTTGTACTACAGGTTCCTCTACAACCTCTGGGGCTGGAACCGCGGCGGGTTCAACTTGTTTTTGTTGTGCCGGGTTCGGAAGAGGTATTACTATAGCCTCAAAATAAGAATGCATTCGAACGTCTTGGGGTGCAGCTAGCCCCAGAAGCCAATTTGGAATCGGCGCACTGAATTGATTGTCAGATATCATTGGGGTATTCATCTTCAGCTCCCCAAATCTTTTCATCTGTAATCCATGTGTACCTGGAACAAATATATTTTCATTTCTGCAAGCAGTGATAGCATCATGGATAAAGATACAGAAAAACCTTTCACAAGGGATGTATGAACCCCCTTTGATTATCAACTTGTGCCTGAACCAAATCGCATAATAGTTCTGCATAATCAGGAGTCTCTACTCTTGTGAAAGAGTAGAACAATCTCAGCATTGGCACAGTTAGGCTGTCGGATCCACTCCTGGTCATCAGCAAGCATCTATTGATGATTGAGAAGACCACATACCACCTTGAGTGCAGGTATTTCTTCTGAAACTTAGCCGGTGGAACATTGTTTGCTCCAACATAACCAAGATCAAAGATTGATGACATCATTTGCTGAGTAGCAGGGAAAGCAGGAGCATTCTGTATAAGAGGAAGCCTAAAGATCCTCCTAAAATCAGTTCGGAGAATATTCAGGGACGATTCGTAGATCCTGAACCATTAATTTTTCCTCCGGAACCACCAATCATTCAAACAGAGATCGTTGAGGAACGAACCATTAAATCAGAATCCTCCAGTGATTCAGATTCAACAAATTCAATTATGGAGAATCTGGAACCTTTAAGTATGGAAGACCGAATGAGAGCTAAACGCACTGGCCAAGGTCACGCAATTACTCATCCAGACATTAATGCGCCAGATTATGAAATCAAAGGACAAATTCTACATATAGTGACTAATCGATGCCAATTTAGTGGTGCGCCGAAGGAAGATCCAAATGAACATCTACGTACCTTTAATAGGATCTGCACACTATTTAAAATAAGAGAAGTGGAAGATGAACAGATATATCTCATGTTATTTCCCTGGACTTTAAAGGGAGAAGCCAAAGATTGGTTGGAATCGTTACCTGAAGGGGCGATTGATACATGGGACGTTTTAGTTGAAAAATTTCTTAAACAATTCTTTCCGGCATCTAAAGCCGTAAGACTTCAAGGAGAAATTGTTACGTTCACACAGAAACCGAATGAAACTCTATATGAGGCGTGGACAAGATTTGGAAAATTATTAAGAGGATGTCCGCAACATGGTTTAGACACCTGTCAAATAGTACAAATATTCTACCAAGGATGCGACATCACTACAAGAAAAGACATAGATATAGCAGCTAGTGGTTCTATTATGAAGAAAACCGAAACTGATGCTTACAAAATTATTGATAACACTGCTTCCCACTCACATGAGTGGCACCAAGAAAAAGATATCGTTAGATCATCTAAAGCAGCTAGAGCCGATTCTAGCCATGACTTAGATTCCATTTCCACAAAGATAGATGCTGTCGAGAGACGAATGGAAAAGATGACTAAAGATATTCACTCAATACGAATTAGTTGTGAGCAGTGTGGAGGACCACATTTGACAAAAGATTGTCTCAGTATTGAATTAACAATGGAACAAAGAGAGAATATTTCATACATAAACCAAAGGCCTGGAAATAATTATCGGAATAATTATCAACCGCCAAGACCGATCTACAATCAAAACCAGAATTATAATCGAAATATTCCATACAACAACCAACAAGGTCCTAGTAATCAACAAGTATCCAACAATACTTACAACCTGCAAAACCTAATTTTCAAAACAAACCACCACAAATCGATGATAAAAAGCCAAATTTAGAAGATATGATGACAAAGCTAGTTGAAACTCAAACGCAATTTTTCACATCTCAGAAACAAACTAATGAACAAAATGCTCAAGCATTTAGAAATCAACAAGCTTCTATTCAAAATTTGGAACAAGAAGTAAGTAACCTAGCAAGGTTAATAGGTGAAAGAAAACTGGGAAGTTTACCTAGTGATACAAATGCTAACCCCCGGAATGAAACAGCTAAAGCCATTACCACAAGAAGTGGTACAAAACTTAAACCACCTGAAATACCTGTAACTTCTGATGAAGCTATTCCTACTCTACAAGAACCACAATCTGAATAAGATAAGGAAAAAGAACCGGTAGTTGAAAAGGTTAATGAAGATAACACAGTTAAGGCTAAACCTTATGTTAAACCATACCAACCACCACTTCCTTACCCGAGTAAAATAAAAAAAGAAAGACTTGAAGTCGAGCAATCCAAATTCTTGGATATGTTTAAACAGATAAATGTAAATCTTCCTTTCATTGATGTGATTTCAGGAATGCCTAGATATGCTAAATTCTTGAAAGATCTGATCACGAATAGAAAGAAAATGGAAGAACTCTCGGCTGTTACTATGAATGCTAATTGTTCAGCAGTGCTGTTGAATAAGATACCAGAAAAACTATCTGATCCAGGAAGTTTCACAATTCCATGTTTTCTGGGTAGTCTTAGTTCAATAGAAGCATTAGCAGACTTAGGTGCTAGTATAAATTTAATGCCGTATTCACTATACGCTAAACTAGACCTTGGAGAATTGAAACCAACCAGAATAAGTATACAACTAGCCGATAGATCAATAAAATATCCTAGAGGGATAATGGAGAACATGCTAGTTAAAGTTGGTACTTTAGTATTTCCAGTAGATTTTGTTGTTCTGGACATGGAAGAAGATTCTCAAGTTCCTCTCATATTAGGAAGACCATTCTTAAACACGGCTAAAGCAATGATAGACGTGTTCGGTAAGAAACTGACCCTAAGTATAGAGGACGAGAGTGTTACCTTTTCAGTTGATAGAGCAATGCAATAACCGCAATCTGCAGATGATACATGTTATTATATTCAAACTATAGATTCACATGCAGAATTGTTAGAAGAATTTCCAGAATTACAAGGAACAGTAGAATGTTCTTTAGGAGAAGGAACTGAACCAATTGATGAAGTTGAAATGTTAGCTACACTAATAGCTAATGGATATGAACCAACAATAGAAGAAATTCAAATGCTAAAAGAAGAAGACAGATATCGATATAAATCATCAATAGAAGAACCACCGAAATTAGAGTTACACTTCCAAACCATTTAGAATACGCTTATTTACATGGTAAATCTGAATTACCTGTATTAATATCGTCTTCTCTTACTGAAAATGAGAAATCACATCTCATTTCTGTGTTGAAAGCTCATAAACCAGCCATTGCATGGAAGATTCATGATATTAAAGGAATAAGTCCTTCGTATTGCACACATAAAATCCTTATGGAAGAAGGTCATAAAACGTATGTGCAACGCCAACGAAAACTAAATCCTAATATGAAAGATGTAGTTAAAAAAGAAATTATTAAACTGCTAGACGCAGGTCTAATTTATCCAATCTCTGATAGTCCATGGGTAAGCCCAGTTCAATGCGTGCCTAAGAAGGGTGGCATGACTGTCATTACAAATGAAAAAAATGAGCTTATTCCTACTAGGACTGTAACAGGATGGCGTGTATGTATTGATTATAGAAAATTAAATGACGCCACCAGAAAAGATCACTTTCCCTTACCTTTCATTGATCAAATGTTGGAAAGGCTAGCCGGAAACAGTTACTATTGTTTTCTTGATGGATTTTCCGGATATTTTCAAATTCCAATAGCACCCGAAGATCAAGAGAAAACCACGTTCACGTGCCCTTATGGTACTTTTGCTTACAAACGCATGCCGTTTGGACTTTGCAACGCCCCTGCAACCTTTCAAAGGTGCATAATGGCGATTTTTCACGACATGATAGAAGAATGCATGGAAGTTTTCATGGATGATTTTTCAGTCTTCGGTGATACATTTGAATCATGTCTAGCTAATCTTGAACGAATGCTGATTAGATGCGAACAATCAAATCTAGTACTTAATTGGGAGAAATGCCATTTCATGGTTAAAGAAGGCATCGTTCTTGGACATAAAATTTCAAAAGAAGGAATTGAAGTGGATAGAGCTAAAGTAGATGTAATTGCTAAACTTCCACATCCCACCAATGTTAGAGGAGTTAGGAGTTTTCTAGGGCATGCCGGTTTTTACCGACGTTTCATAAAAGATTTTTCTAAAATTTCCACTCCTATGAATAAACTCCTAGAAAAGGATGCTCCATTCATCTTTTCAGATGAATGTATCAAATCTTTTAATATTCTTAAAGAGAAACTTACTAATGCGCCGATCATGATAACACCAAATTGGAATCTACCATTTGAACTAATGTGCGATGCAAGTGATTTTGCAATGGGGGCCGTTTTAGGACAAAGGATTGAAAAACGATTTCAACCTATATATTATGCTAGTAAGACGTTACAAGGAGCACAAACGAACTATACAACTACTGAAAAAGAACTCCTTGCTATTGTCTTTGCTTTTGACAAATTTCGATCATATCTCGTTCTAGCAAAAACGGTGGTCTATACCGACCATTCTGCTCTTAGATACCTATTTTCAAAACAAGATGCCAAACCAAGATTAATCCGTTAGATCTTACTCTTACAAGAGTTTGATATTGAAATCCGAGATAAAAAAGGAGCAGAAAATCTCGCCGCTGATCATCTTTCTCGTCTTGAAAATCCCAAATTAGAAGTTCTAAATGAATCGGCCATACAAGACAACTTTCCTGATGAATATCTATTGAAGATAGATTATAATGAAATTCCATGGTTTGCAGACTATGCAAACTATTTAGTATGTGGATTCCTTGAAAAAGGATTATCGTACCAAAAACGAAAGAAATTTTTCAGTGATATAAAACACTATTTCTGGGAAGATCCACATCTATTTAAAAGTTGTCCAGATGGAATAATACGCCGATGTGTATTCGGAGATGAAGCTAGTAAAATTTTAAACCATTGTCACACAGGACCAACAGGAGGGCACTATGGGCCTCAACTAACAGCAAGAAAAGTTTATGATGATGGATTCTATTGGCCTACAATTTACAAAGACGCACACCTTCTTTGCAAATCCTGTGATGCTTGTCAAAGGGCCGGAAAAATAAGTCAACGTGATGAAATGCCACAAAATGTCATTCAAGTATGTGAAGTATTTGACATTTGGGGTATTGACTTTATGGGTCCATTTCCAAAATCTCATAATAATCTCTATATTCTCGTAGCCATTGATTATGTATCTAAATGGGCGGAAGCACAAGCTCTCCTAACTAACGATGCACGAGTTGTAGTCAACTTTTTAAAACGTCTTTTTGCAAGGTTTGGAACACCAAAAGGTTTAATAAGTGATCGGGGAACTTATTTCTGTAATAATCAACTTGAGAAAGTTCTTAAAAGATATGGAGTAACTCATAAAATCTCCACTGCATATCATCCACAAACAAGTGGACAAGTTGAAAATACCAACCGAGCTTTAAAACGTATTCTAGAGAAAACCGTAGGATCAAATCCGAAGGAATGGTCCATAAAATTGGAGGATGCACTCTGGGCTTTTAGAACAGCCTACAAAACTCCAATTGGAACCACACCTTTTAGACTCGTTTATGGAAAAGCATGTCATCTTCCAGTAGAAATTGAACACAAAGCATTTTGGGCTTTGAAGACATGTAATCTTGATTTACATGAAGCTGGACGTCTACGGTTAAGTCAACTAAACGAATTAGAAGAATTAAGACATGAAGCATACGAAAATTCATTAATCTATAAAGAAAGAACGAAGAAATGGCATGATAAAAGAATCAGGAGTTTAAAAGAATTTAAAGAAGAAGACAGAGTTCTTCTTTTCAATTCACGATTCAAGCTATTTCCTGAAAAATTGAAATCAAGATGGTCTGGACCATTCATAGTCAAAAGAGTTTTCCCATACGGAACGATAGAATTAATAAATTCAAATGGGATTGAATTTAAGGTTAATGGTCACAGAGTTAAACAGTACATAGATAGTCCAATGGAAGTTGACAATGAAGTTAATCACAATTTCGATACCACAGCTAACTAAGTGTGGGGAGAATCAAGTCTTTAAAGGATAATATGTATTTCTGTTAGAGTTAGATTGTCTGTTTTCGTGTAATTCTCGAAAATGGAACCCGAATGGTCTTTCCCTAGCAGACCCTAAAGAACTAGTCTTCTCCCCCCATTCTGAATTTTTATATTTTTTAGGTTTTTACGAAATGAAGACTGCCTGTGAACTAAACCATGGTCTAATGCTACACGCTTTGATCACTAAACGTAATAATGACACACTTCCGAGTGAAATAGTATCAGTAATCAGAGAAAGATTGGACGGAGTAAGAAAAGAATCCAGATGCGAAGATAATAAGTTACAATTTGGTAAAGGAAAATCAAAATCCGCAGCAAAAAGAAGAGCACGACACCGAGAAAGATGTCACAAATGCGGAAAATGGTCACATGGAGGTAAATGTTCAAATAATCAAACCTATTCAAATACCTAATTTGATACTTTATGCAGAGACGGACCGTTCATATGTTTAGAAGAAAAAATACTGAATGCTCGAGGTTACGCCTATGTAGCTATGGAAAACCAATTAAACCGACTATCTTATGAGTGGGATAGATCGTATCACTAAGAATACTATCTCACAGGTAAGTCTGTACAGTTTTTATTTTTTATTTTTATTTTTATTTTTAACCTTTTGATAATAAACGCTAATTTATTCGCTATAAAGTATTAAATTGGTATTGAATAAAATTAGGTTTGGCGACCGAAATTATTGATATCATACAAAAAAAAATTATTACATCACTGCGAAATTTAACGTTTATTCTTAAGGTATAAATATCTTTCATCAATCAACCCAAAATATTTCAAAAATTCGTCATGAGTTAAATTAGGTCATGGAACCGAAATTACTTTACCGAAAAGAGGGGCACATATTTTTGATAATATGTGATTGATTAAAGTGGGATAAAAGCCAAAAAGATTTTTAATTTTATTTTTTTACCATGTTTTTAAAATTAATATATAAAAATTAAAATAATATTGTAAACTTTTTAAATCAATATATTTAAAATTGTAAATATTTGAAAAAATTAATCTTTTTAATATAAGTTTGTATGTATAAAAACAAAAATATAATATAAGTTTGGTGTGAATTTATAATATGAATTTTTAATTAAGTTTGGTGTGAATTTTTAATTTTATGAATTTTAAATTTAAGTTTGGTGTGAATTTAAAAACAAAAAAAAATTACTTTATTTCACTAAGTTAAAAATTTGATTTTTAAAATTCGTCGTAAGTTGAAGACTAGGTCTTTGAACCGAAATTGCTTTACCCGAGGGAGGGACGAGAACTTTTATTATCATTATTTTTAATCTTATTAAACTAAAGTATGCCAAAAACATTAAAAAAAAAAAACCCAAAAATCTTTACTTTTAAAACCGCGCTTTGAATTGACAAATTTTAAAATTTTGTCGAGGGACGGACTAGGACATCGATCCGAAACACCCTCGCTCCTAAAGGAAAAACAAATTTTTAAAATTAATTAATTATAAGTTTTATAAAGTATAAGGTTTTATAAAAAAAAAAAAAAAAAAACCAAACATCGCGAGTTGCGGAGTTTGTAAGGTCCAAATGCCACGACTTGCGGAGGACCGAAAATACAGAAAAAAAATAAAAGGCCGAACAGATCAGTTGCACCCACACCACACTCCAAACTGCGCAAACACACGAAAAACACACACAAAATTCGCAATTTTTGACCGTTTATCATCAAATCTTTTACTAAAATCATATTGAGAAGGATGTTATCAAGGAATTACTCAAGAAAAAGGGTAAATTTCTACACCTAAACACCATTTAATCCGAAAATTAGTGTTCTTGAGCAATTTTTTTTTCAATTCGATTTTGATGCTTTTTAGTGTAATTATGCTTAAATTGTTTATGTATTATGCTTGTATAACCTAGATTGATGCTATTTAACATGATTAGAAGCCTTAAACTTCAAATTTTGAGTAATCTAGGGTTTGTGTTCTTGAGCAAATTTGGGGCTTTTTGATATAAACAGGTTATGGCCAATTTTTGTCATGAATTGTTGCTAAATTAAGTAGTGTAACATGTTTAGGTAGTTAAATGAAACAAACTTTGAGCCTAAGCATGATTTTGAGAATTAAAGTGGACTTTTTCAAGTCTAAAATTCATGAACTTGATTTTTGAGAGATAATGCCATTTGAAACTTGTTTAATTGCTAGTAATGATTATTTTGACATGTTATTTGAGTTGAATGCTTATAAACTTGGTGAACATTTTCGTATATGCTTATTTGAAAAAGTGTAGATTTGATAAAAATATGAAAATGAGCTTATGTTTGATATAAATTGAACATGTCATTGTAATTATTTTGATTCATGATTTTGCTGACACTAATGCATATTTGGATGTACAAAAATTGTGTTTGATGTGTTTTGCAGACTGAAAGGGGTGAATCTTCATCCCAAGCTCGCAATGCTCCTGCTGAGAATACGGAACAACAGGAGGTGGATGACTACTACAAACAAGATATACCTCATCCAGTCATGACATTTTCAGATATGCACTTGGAAGATTTGCACCCGAACTTGAGATTTGACAGACTTTGGATAGATTATCCAAAATACCAAAGGGGCTTGCATACTCTTCATTCTAAAGCTGTTGAAGTACCTAGGGTAATAGAATGGGCACCGTTAGAAGATGTAGAATTAGCCGGGCCAATTAGGGAATTACTTACACAGAGGTATGGTAATTCTACTTTTAACGATTGGGTATGTTTATTCAACATGCGTAGACCTGTATATAAAGTATGGTGTGAAGAATTATTGTGTAGTATAGAAATAAATGATTGGGTAGTTAGTTTAACCGATCGATCTTTTATTAGATTTTTGTTAGGAGGTTCGATGCGCCACATGTCTTTACTAGACATGGCTCAGGCTTTACGTATATATACGCCTGAGGAGTTAGTATCTGCCGATTGTAGAGGGTTGATATTAAATGGTAGGAAAATTGATGAAAATTTTGATACGCATGGTGTATGGAGTCAAATAACTAGCCATCACCGATTTAAAGGGGGAAATTACTCTTATTTGGATATAGATAGAGCAGAGTTAAGAGTAATTCATAGGTTTTTAGCCAATTCGATTACACAACGAGGTAAGAATAAGGAAAAGGTAAATGAACATGATTTGTTTTACCACATGTGTATTCGAGACCCACAAAGTACTGTACGTATACCTTATTGTGTGGGTTATTATTTATCAGCTATGGTTAGGGGGATGAGACCGCATAGCATAATAGGAGGTGGTATATTTATTACTTTGATTGCTGAATATCTCGGTGTGGATATAAGTCGGGGGGGATTATTAGTCGAAGAACCAGAACCCCGCGATACAATAGGTTTAAATGTATACCATGGTGCGAAGGTTTTGAAGAGGCGAAATAAAACCGCAGTACAATACCATGGTAGACATCCACAGGTTGAGAGAAACCAACAGCCAGGTAATGTGGGAGAAGGAAATGAAATGGCAGAAATGCAAAGGTTTATAGCTTCACAAGAGTATGAAAATGCTAGACATCGAGCATTTGAAGATTGGCAAGTTTATCAAAACCAAATCATAGCTCATTGCCAACATGTAGGTAGAAATTATATTCTTACTCCATCGCCCGTATTTCCTCCCTGGTCTATAGAGATGCAACCACCGTATCCTACGTATAACCCAGCCGAAGCATTCTATAACACATACGGTTATGCATGGAACCCCTACTGGTATTAGTATCATCCCTAGTCTACTTAGTTTTATTTATTTTATTATTTGTAATACATTTAATACTTATGTTAATATTGTAATAGTTTTTATAATTTTCTAACTTTTATTATTAGATTTTAATAATTTTTGAATGTGGGGTAATATACCAAACTTCAAAAATATGTATATATGTTTGCAGTTTATCTTATGTACACAACAGGGTAAAACAACGCATTTTCAAAGACTGGCATTAAGTTCAGCAAAAGCAACTAATTTTGACGACAAGATGCAAAATATATGTGAAATAACAACAAGACGGAATGAACAAATGATGTGCACCATTTATCATTCAACACAAACACAAATATGTTTGGAAACTTTGATAAAATTTAATCATTTCTACGCTAATCACCCTCAATAATTTAAATTGTTACTGATTTCTTGCAAATGAGGGCATTGCAAGATCTTAAGTGTGGGAAGGGGTTAAATTCTTTCGGATTTTTAAAAATTTTTATCTTAAACACCTGGTTACCATTAAAAATACTAGTAAAGCAGTAGTTGTATTAGAATCTAGTGCTCTCTGATAATAAAGAACATCCCTAGTCTTATATACTGACTACCCAATTCTAGTAAAATTTTTCAAAATTTTCAATTAAATGAACTCAAAATCATGTTTATACATATTTATGAACGATAAAACTAGGTTTTTACACCGAAATTATTGTTACCTCGGAAAGGACATAAATTGAGAAACAAACCAAAATGTTAAAATTCATTTAAAATGGAATAGAGGACAATAAAAAGGAAAATAAAAGCCAAGTGTGGGAAAATTTACCAAGATATTTTAAATATATGTCACATATTTCTGTAACAAATAACTGAAAATACTTTTGCTTTGGACTAAACTAAACTGTTTTACCCGATGAAAGAAAAGAAGAGATGGATCTACACGATGAATCAATTCCATCATTAAAAGGAAGTAAAGTCTTCCGAAAAAGACACGCGCTTCTTGATTTAGGTCATGAAGTTGTCGTCCAGACCAGCTGTAGGTTGATGAAAAATCTAGAAAAGTCATCTCTAAAATCAGCAGGAAATCCACAGACCTCAGCATAAAACAGGGTCGCCAAGTGGTCAGATTTATCCTAACCTTGAGAAGGATTTATCTCGTAAAATGGGGGGCACCGTGCAAATTAGCTTGATAAGACTAATAAATCAGATCCCCAGAAAGGATAATCTCCTTAAAAGATCAAAAATCAGCTTTTAAGCCTGATATTACTCAATCCTAGAGATTGACCTTAAAGATTGAGAATTCAAACTCATGGAATTCAATGATATCTAAACTCGAGCTTGAACGAGAAAATATTTTGATCAAATTATAAACCGATTTGTTTTCTGAAAACCCATTTTCAATGCGTTCATTACCTTTGAACGTAAAATCCTAGGAATTCACCTGGAATTCATTAGGTCACCTGAACCAAATCGGGTGTCAACCGTAAGAACGATGGTTGCATAGCATGGTCAAAGACAGGACCTTGTGCCAGACCGAAAAATTATAAGGGTGAGCTTTACTATTGCTCCTACCAAGGATAGTAATTGCGTCCGACACGTTATAGACCATAATTAAAAGCATGTCAGGGGACATTGCCTCAACAGTTGCTTGTTCAACGCTTTCCTTTACAACCGAACGGTAGTTTACCAAAAGGTAATATACGGAGCAAGTATACTGGACGTGTTGCTTTCCTAATACAAGGTTAGCAAGTGGGTGACACAAAACCACAAGTGTTGAGCTAAAATTTTCAAATCTGAAACCCACACAACCCACAAAAATATTTTGCAAACACCGGTGAAGGGTTATTCCGGAAAACTTATCTAGGGTAAAAGCTAGATTAAAATTTTCAAAAGATCAAATGTTTTCATAAAGATCCAATTTCCTTAATGGATCTAAATTTTATAGTCATGTGGGACTGTAAACCATATCGTTACTACCATTGTTTATACCGCCGTATAGAAATCACTGATGTACAAAGTGTGAAGAATAAAGAAGTGATTCTAGTATTTCAAGACTATATTACTTGAGGACAAGCAACGCTCAAGTGTGGGAATATTTGATAATGCTAAAAACGAACATATATTTCATAGCATTATTCCTCAAGAAAGACAAGCTTTTAGTTGCAATTGTTCTATTTACAAGTGATATTTGTTTAAATAATAAAAGGTGAAGACAAAAGATAGATTCGACGAATTGAAGACGCAAACGACCAAAAAGCTCAAAAGTACAAAATACAATCAATGAGGTTCCAATTATTGATGAGAAACATCTCAAAATTACAAGAGTACAAGATCCAAAATGCAAAGTACAAGATATTAAATTGTACGCAAGGACGTTCGAAAATCCGGAACCGGGACTAGAGTCAACTCTCAACGCTCGACGCAACGGACTAAAAATTACAAGTTAACTATGTATATAAATATAATATAATATATAATTAATTATATAAATTATATATATATTATATTTATATAATAAACCGTCGGCAGACTAAGATCCAAATTGGAGTGAGCTGGAATTTCAAACTCCGCGACTCGCGGAGTTTGAAGAGCAAAAATGCCGCGAGTCGCGGAGCTCACCTGGACTCAAATCCCTATAAAAGCAAACGCAGTTTGATCGCAAAAATATCAATATATCCATCCTCTCTATATCTATACGTAATATTTATATTTATAATTTATATTTTAATTTTAATTTTAATTTTAATTCTAATAATAAGGGTGTGTTAGCGAATGTTGTAAGGGTGTAAGTAAAAATTCTGTCCGTGTAACGCTACGCTATTTTTAATCATTGTAAGTTATGTTCAACCTTTTTACATTAATGTCTTGTAGCTAAGTTATTATTATGCTTATTTAATCCGAAGTAATCATGATGTTGGGCTAAAAATATTAAAATTGGGTAATTGGGATTTGTACCATAATTGGGGTTTGGACAAAAGAACGACACTTGTGGAAATTAGACTATGGGCTATTAATGAGCTTTATATTTGTTTAACTAAATGATAGTTTGTTAATTTTAATATAAAGATTTACAATTGGACATCCCTATAAATAACCATATACACTCAATCGGACACGATGGGCGAGGTATTTATATGTACGAATAATCGTTCATTTAACCGGACACGGGAATGGATTAATAGCCACTAGAATTATTAAAACAGGGGTGAAATTATGTACAAGGACACTTGGCATAATTGTTAACAAAGTATTAAAACCTTGGGTTACACTCAGTCGACATCCTGATGTAATTATTAAACAAAGTATTAAAATCTTGTTACAGTTTAAGTCCCCAATTAGTTGGAATATTTGACTTCGGGTATAAGGATAATTTGACGAGGACACTCGCACTTTATATTTATGACTGATGGACTGTTATGGACAAAAACCAGACGGGCATATTAAATAATCCAGGACAAAGGACAATTAACCCATGGGCATAAAACTAAAATCAACACGTCAAACATCATGATTACGGAAGTTTAAATAAGCATAATTCTTTTATTTCATATTTAATTTCCTTTATTTTATATTTAATTGCACTTCTAATTATCGCATTTTTTATTTATTGTTATTGTATTTAATTGCACTTTTAATTATCGTATTTTTTAATTATCGCAAGTTTATTTTATCGCACTTTTATTATTCGCAATTTCATTATCGTTATTTACTTTACGCTTTAAATTAAGTCTTTTATTTATTTAATATTTTACATTTGGTTTTAACTGCGACTAAAGTTTTAAAATCGATAAACCGGTCATTAAACGGTAAAAACCCCCCTTTATAATAATAATATTACTTATATATATATATATATATATATATATATATATATATATATATATATATATATATATATATATATATATATATTTGTATTTTTATAAATTAAACTAATATAGCGTTAAGCTTTGATTAAAAGATTTTCCCTGTAGAACGAACCGGACTTACTAAAAACTACAATACTGTACGATTAGGTACACTGCCTATAAGTGTTGTAACAAGGTTTAAGTATATCCATTCAATAAATAAATAAATATCTTGTGTAAAATTGTAACGTATTTAATAGTATTTCCTTGTAAAATTTAATAGTATTTTATACCCCTTAGCTTTAACTATCATCTATTCTCCCCCTCATGAAGATTTTCGGGATCGAAATCATCATGATCAGGCATGTGAATTGGTCCAAGTGACTTGCATGGAGATAACGGATATACTATCCTTGTTTTCTCAAGATAAATCATCATAGTCTCGCGAACTTCATCAAGATCAGTTCGTTTAGCAAATTCAGCAAGATATAGTTCCTCCACCTCATTGTCAGAGAGATATTGCAATCCATATCTATTCGAAATCCGAGAAGGTGACCCAGTTGGTGAAACAACGGTGTAACCACGAACAACATCAGCATCAGCAGCATCAGTTGGAGGCGATGTCGGTGGAAGTGTTTGATTTGCCATGAGGGCAGGTAAGGATATTTGTGCGGTATTATTCTTATATGTAGGGCTGTACATACTACTAGTCAGATTCGTGATATCCCCTTCTGATGGAGGTTGGGCAACAACCGGAGTGGTCGCCGGCGAAGTTTCTTTCGAAGCATCCGCTTCCATGACTTCAGTCTCATGGGACTCTAACAAAGTAGTAGAACTACCCGTCGATTTTGATCTCGCAGAGATATTTCTATCTCCGACTCCTGAAATCATTGATATACCATGAGGTGGTACATCTCTTTCAGTTAACGACTCTTCCTCCAGACCCTGAGATTCAGAATCTAGAAGAGAAGTGGTTTGAACCAATGGATCACTTTCATGAACCAAGGGATCAGTCTGCTGGAAGTCTGATAAATATCCCGAAGGATTGTCATGTTGACTCGTTTCCATGGGACGCGGCAGATCTCCCTCATCAAGATAAGCCGGACCTCGAGACCCTATTGTATGTTGAGGCACAGGAGGATTTCCAGCCGATACGCAGGGTGCCTTTTCAAGACTTTTTGACTCCCCTTTGGCCGTTCTGGACTTCAATGATTGAGTTTCCTCAATCGATTGAGTCAACACAGACTTTACTGCAGAGGAAGACTTTACTTCCTTAGATTCCAAAGCATCTTGCTGTGTAAGATTTATTATTAAGTCCTGTTTAGATTGGATGGGCTTAGTGGTCTTTTTACCATCCTTGCGTTTAGCTCTCTTGCCTACCGAAGCTTGCACTTCATTTAGCGTAGGGCTTACTGTTATTATTGGATGTGACACGGAGATGGGTGACGGTGACCTAATCGGCTCTAGGTCTTGGTCCGTATCACCAACGGTTGGAGTAACTATTTGGCGGACGATGGGTGTCGAAGTCCTAGATCTAGTTACTTGTTGGGTTGGCGAAGTCTGAATCATCTCATCAGGTATAAATCGAGTTCTCTTAGGAGAATGTTCAGGAGATGACTCAGTTGCTGAAGAATCAGTGTCACTGCTCACTTCGGGTGTTGTTAAAAGGGTTGGTTCAATCCTAGGTGAACTAGGCTCCCTGATCCTCACGGGTTAAGCTTGGTGTGCTGCCCTAGAACTTTTGAGGTTCACCCTAAGTGGAGGATTAGCTGGCCCGGGTAGTTGTACTACAGGTTCCTCTACAACCTCTGGGGCTGGAACCGCGGCGGGTTCAACTTGTTTTTGTTATGCCGGGTTTGGAAGAGGTATTCCTATAGCCTCAAAATAAGAATGCATTCAAACGTCTTGGGGTGCAGCTAGCCCCACAAGCCAATTTGGAATTGGCGCACTGAATTGATTGTCAGATATCATTGGGGTATTCATCTTCAGCTCCCCAAATCTTTTCATCTGTAATCCATGTGTACCTGGAACAAATATATTTGCATTTCTGCAAGCAGTGATAGCATCATGGATAAAGATACAGAAAAACCTTTCACAAGGGATGTATGAACCCCTTGGATTATCAATTTGTGCCTGAACCAAATCGCATAATAGTTCTGTATAATCAGGAGTCTCTACTCTTGTGAAAGAGTAGAACAATCTCAGCATTGGCACAGTTAGGCTGTCGGATCCACTCCTGGTCATCAGCAAGCATCTGTTGATGATTGAGAAGACCACATACCACCTTGAGTGCAGGTATTTCTTCTGAAACTTAGCCGGTGGAACATTGTTTGCTCCAACATAACCAAGATCAAAGATTGATGACATCATTTGCTGAGTAGCAGGGAAAGCAGGAGCATTCTGTATAAGAGGAAGCCTAAAGATCCTCCTAAAATTAGTCTTAGTGATACTCCTCATCCCTTGAACTCCTCTTAGCTCAAACTCAAATCGAGCTTGTGTACCCTCTGGATTTGCAGCAGTAGGTTGTGTAGCTTCCATAAACCTAATGGTTCTATTGAGTAGCTCCAGATCTGTCACAGGTACACTGACAATTGAGCTTAGAGCAGGCTATAGTGTATGCCTCTCTAGTATTGAAGTCCAATAATTGCAAGGAATGTTGGTTTCAGAGTTGATGAATTGATTGTTCGCCATTTAGCTGTATAAATAAGAAATGGAAGACCAAAATATATTTAACATAAAGCACATATCTCTATTCTTATTTGCCTTTGAAATCCTTTGTATTTTTCAAATTTTATAATTTTTTATGATTTTTCTAAGTTATAAAAAATCATTTATTCCAAATATGAATAAGTAATTGACAAACATGACATTCATATGATATTCATTACAGTATAAAGTCATCATGCAAAGTCAATTATATAACACAAAGAATCAGAACAACACTTAGTCAATTTTAAGCACAAATCAAGCAGATTCGGTATTCATGAAAACTTGAGATTCTGTAACCAAATAAGCTTGAGTTTTCATACCAAAGACTTAAATAAAGCATGCAAGATTTATCAAGTTGAAAATCTCAAATTTTGAAAGTACCAAATAGCAGACTCGGTATAATGCCAAGAACAGATTCAGTATCTTTAAAAATTACATATTATCACCCAAACATGCATATTCAGTATTATATCATGCAAAAACATAGTCACAATCAATTAACAACTCAAATAAATCAGAAAAATATGTTAATGACTTAAACAGACTCGGTAATGTAGCAAGAACACATTCGGTATGTACAGAATCTATCAAATACTCAATTAAACATGTAATCAGACTCGGTCAATTGATAGATCAACTAATTTAACATGGATTTGACAAGATTTCATTTTAATCAACCAAATCAGATGAGTTTAATCAAAGAATTAAGAAATACGACTCAGATTCGGTATAAGCAACATTTTTCAAAATTAAGTGTCACAATCATGTTATTTGCTTGATTTTCTGGTTTATAAATGTTCAATTATCTTAGATCTACAACATGTGATACTTAAATTCAATTAAAACAAGAATATACCAAAGATTTGAAGATACAGAGAGACGGATTCGGTAGATTAGGCAGACTCAGTAGTTTAGATCATATTCGGTATGCAATTAGGTAAAAGTAAAAGAAAGTTTGACTTTGACCCTGCTATTTATAGATACCGAATGTTTTGAAGACATGGGCTTTACCGAATGGGCCTTAAGTACCGAATGTAGTCCATTTTCATATTTAGACACATTGTACTTCAAACTTTGACAAATCTTTATCAAAAATCATTCATGATTATCACTTTTTTGATGAAAAACATTTCTGAGACAATTGTTGAAATTTTTGAACTTACCGAATCTGTACTGTTGGTTGTCAGATTCGGTATAATGCTAAAATTAGCATTTATTCATTTAAATTCAAATCTTTTTGGATTTTATCTTTTCCAATTTTTATGAATTTTATCAAAACAAGATTTGTACTTAGAAAATTTTGAATTATGTACAAAGTACAAATCTTCAGTGATACCAATTGTTAAAACAGGTTTCATACTGAGATGTATACAAGCCTTAGTGAATTATTTCAGATAAAAAACAAAGAATTTATAAAATTCACTTTTGAAAAACAATTTTCTTTTCATTTTCTCCCTTTTTCTCCCCCTCAAAATGTGATATACAAGAAAGTAAATCACTATTTTGATATATTCCCAAGAAAATGAGTTAACTCCCACTTGAAATATGATATCAATGAGTTACCTCCCCCTTTCGTAACCATTGAAATTTAATCCCAGGAAGTTAACAAAATTTTAAAAGTAAGGCTCCCCCTTGAAAGATGTTATCTAAAGCATAAGAAGTAGTTGCTCCCCCTAGAATGTATCTACTCCCCCTAAACACAAGATCCTAAGTATAAGTCCCCACAGATCTAAGGAATGTCAAGCACTATACTCTACCATGCCAATCTCTTTGATCAAGAACTTTAGCCTAAGTTCATCTAAGGGCTTAGTGAACATGTCAGCTAATTGCACTTTGGTAGGCACAAAGTATAACTCTACATCCCCTTTTTCTACATGGTCCATAATGAAATGATAACGAATATCAATGTGTTTAGTCTTAGAATGCTGGACCTGGTTGCTCGTAATTGCAATAGCACTTTGTGAATCACAATAAACTAGGGTCTTAGAAATCTTAAAGCCATAGTCCAAAAGTTGAGTTTGCATCCACAAAACTTGTGAACAATAGTGAGCTGCAGCAATGTACTCAGACTCAGCTATTGATAAAGACACATAGTTCTGCTTTTTTGGAAGACCAACCAACTAGCCTATTCCTCAACATCTGAATTGATCCAGATGTGCTTTTTCTATCAACATGGAAACCGCCATGATCCGCATCAGTATAAGTAGTGAGATTGAAATCGGATCCATGAGGATACCAGATCCCAAGGTTAGGTGTACCTTTAAGGTACTGAAAAATCCTAACAATCGCTTTGGAGTGAGATTTCTTAGGGTTGGACTGAAAGCGGGCACAGACAATTATAACAATTGTAATGTCTGGTCGACTTGCAGTCAGATACATTAAAGAACCAACCATGCTTCGATAAAGCGTAACATCAAAGGGTTCCCCATTAGCATCAGTATCTAGTAAAGTCCTCACTGGGGTTGGCATTGGTTTTAAATCAGTCATTTAAAAATGTTTTAGCGTATCATTGATATACTTTGTTTGACTAATAAAAATCCCATTTGGTAAGAAGAAATTTAACTGGTCAAGCATGCTCATTTCAAATTTGTTGGCCATAAGGTCACCAAATTCTTTGCATAAGGCCGGGGATGTGGAACCAAAAATAATATCATCAACGTAAATTTGAACTAAGAGAATGTGACCGTGGTTTTTACGGATGAATAGCATTGTATCAATCGTTCCACGAGAGAATCCATTGTCCAACAAATACTTTGTTAAGGTCTCGTACCATACACGTGGTGCTTGCTTCAGACCATATAAAGCTTTCTACAAGTAGTAGACGTGGTTTGGATGAATGGGATAGACAAAGCCTTCTGGTTGATCAACATAAACTTCCTCTTGAAGATGGCCATTCAGAAAAGCAGTTTTGACATCCATTTGAAACACCGTAAACTTCATATGAGAAGCAAAAGCAAGTAAAAGATGAATAGCCTCAATCCTAGCAACCGGAGCAAACATTTCGTTATAATCAATACCCTCTTGTTGTCGATATCCCTTGGCCACAAGACATGCCTTGTTTCGAACCACAATTCCATCAGAATCTGATGTTAAAGCTAAGGGGTATAAAATACTATTAAATTTTAGCAGGAAAAACTATTAAATATGATACAATTTTACACAAGATATTTATTTATTTATAGAATGGATATACTTAAACCTTGCTACAACACTTATAGGCAGTGTACCTAATTGTACAGTATTGTAGTTTTTAGTAAGTCCGGTTCGTTCCACAGGGAATCTTTAAACAAAGCTTAACGCTATATTAGTTTAATTTATAAAAATACAAATATATATATATGTAATATTATTATTTTAAAGGGGGGTTTTTACCGTTTAATGACCGGTTTGTCGATTTTTAAAACTTTAGTCACAGTTAAAACCTAATGTAAAATATTAAATAAATATAACTTAATTTAAAGCGTAAAGTAAATAACGATAATGAAATTGCGATAAATAAAAGTGCGATAAAATAAAATTGCGATAATTAAAGAGTACGAAAATTAAAAGTGCAATTAAATACAAAGACAATAAATAAAAGTGCAATAATTAGAAGTGCAATTAAATATAAAAATAAAGGAATTATGCTTATTTAAATTTCCGTAATCATGATGTTTGACGTGTTGATTTTAGTTTATTCCCATGGGTTAATTGTTCTTTGTCCTGGATTATTTAATATGTCCATACGGATTTGTCCATAATAGTCCATCAGTCATAAATATAAAGAGCGAAAGCCTTCGTCAAATTATTCTTATTTCCGAAGTCAAATATTCTAACTAATTGGGGATTCGAATTGTAACAAGGTTTTAATACTTAGTTTAATGAATACACTAGGTTATCGACTGCGTGTAAACCAAGGTTTTACTACTTTGTTAACAATTACACCAATTACCCTTGAATGTAATTCACCCCTGTTTCAACAAGTCTATTAACTATTAATCCAGTTCCGTGTCCGGTAAAATGAATAATTATTGGTATTTATAGATATCCCGCCCACCGTACCCAGTCAAGCGTATGTGGTTATATATAAATACGTCAAATTATAAGTTTGTATATTAAATTAACAAGGTATTGTTTAGTTAATATAAAACCCATTAATAGCTCATAATCTAATTTCCACAAGTGTCGTTCTTTTATCCAAACCTCAATTATGGTACAAAGCCCAATTACCCAATTTTAATATTTTTAGCCCAACATCATGATTACTTCGGTATTAAATAACCATAATAATAACTTAGCTACGAGACATTAATGAAAATAATATAAACATAACTTACAATGATTAAAAATAGCGTAGCGTTACACGAACAGAATTTCGACTTACACCCTTACAACATTCGCTAACATACCCTTATTATTAGAAATTAAAATTAAAATTAAAATTAAAATATAAATTATATATATATATATATATACGTTTACATATATTGAGAGATAGATAGATTTTTTTTTTTTTGATATTTTTACGATCAGAATGCGCGAGCTTTTATAGGGATTTTTGTCCAGGGTTTCTCCGCGACTCGCGGCCCTTTTGTTCTTCAAACTCCGCAACTCGCGGATTTCATAAATCCAGCTCACAAAGGTTTGGCTCCTAGCTTGCAGACGGTTTATAATATATTATATAATATATAAATAATTATAAGAATTATTTAAATATTATATTATATTTATGTGCATAGTTGACTTGTAATTTTTAGTCCGTTGCGTCGAGCGTTGAGAGTTGACTCTAGTCCCGGTTCCGGATTTTTGAACGTCCTTGCGTACAATTTAATATCTTGTACTTTGCATTTTGAATCTTGTACTCTTGTAATTTCGAGACGTTTCTTATCAATAATTGGAACCTCTTTAATTGTATTTTGTACTTTTGAGCTTTTTGGTCGTTTGCATCTTCAATTCGTCGAATCTATATTTTGTCTTCACCTTTTATTATTTAAACGAATATCACTTGTAAATAGAACAATTGCAACTAAAAGCTTGTCTTTCTTGAGGAATATTGCTATGAAATTTATGTTCGTTTTTAGCATTATCAAATATTCCCACACTTGAGCGTTGCTTGTCCTCAAGCAATATAGTCTTGAAATACTAGAATCACTTCTTTATTCTTCACACTTTGTACATCAGTGATTTCTATACGGCGGTATGAACAATGGTAGTAACGATGTGTTTTACAGTCCCACATGACTATAAAATTTAGATCCTTTAAGGAAATTAGATCTTTATGAAAACATTTGATCTTTTGAAAATTTCATTCTAGCTTTTACCCTAGATAAGTTTTCCGGAATAACCCTTCACCGGTGTTTGCAAATTGTTTTTGTGGGTTTGGTGGGTTTCAGATTTGAAAATTTTAGCTCAAAACTTGCGGTTTTGTGTCACCCACTTGCTAACCTTGTATTAGGAAAGCAACACGTCCAGTATACTTGCTTCGTATATTAACTTTCGGTAAACTACCGTCCGGTTGTAAAGGAAAGCGTTGAACAAGCAACTGTTAAGGCAATGACCCCTGACATGCTTTTAATTATGGTCTATAACGTGTCGGATGCAATTACTATCCTTTGTAGGAGCAATAGTAAAGCTCACCCTTATAATTTTTCGGTCTGGCACAAGGTCCTGTCTTTGAACATGCTATGCAACCACCGTTCTTACGGTTGACACCCGATTTAGTTCAGGTGACCTAATGAATTCCAGGTGAATTCCTAGGATTTTACGTTCAAAGGTAATGAACGCATTGAAAATAGGTTTTCAGAAAACAAATCGGTTTGTAATTTTGATCAAAATATTTTCTCGTTCAAGCTCGAGTTTAGATATCATTGAATTTCATGAGTTTGTAATTCTCAATCTTTAAGGTCAATCTCTAGGATTGAGTAATATCAGTCTTAAAAGATGATTTTTGATCTTTTAAGGAGATTATCCTTTCTGGGGATCTGATTCATTAGTCTTATCCAGCTAATTTACACGGCGTCCTCCCCATTTTACAAGACAGATCCTCTCATGGTTAGGATAAGTCTGACCACTTGGCGACCCTGTTTTATGCTGAGGTCCGTGGATTTCCTGCTGATTTTAGAGATGACTTTTCTAGGTTTTTCGTCAACCTATAGCTGGTCTGGACGACAACTTCATGACCTAAATCAAGAAGCGCGTTTCTTTTTCGGAAGACTTTACTTCCTTTAAATGATGGAATTGATTCATCGTGTAGATCCATCTTTCTTTCAAATATATTACAGTAAATTGGGTAAAACTTTTTAGTTTAGTCCAAAGCAAAAGTATTTTCAGTTATTTGTTACACAAATATGTGACATATGTTTAAAATAACTTGGTAAATTTTCCCACACTTGGCTTTTATTTTCCTTTTTATTGTCCTCTATTCCATTTTAAATGAATTCTAACATTTTGGGTTGTTTCTCAATTTATGTCCTTTTCGAGGTAACAATAATTTCGGTGTTAACACCTAGTTTTATCGTTCATAAATATGTATAAACATGATTTTGAGTTCATTTAATTGAAAATTTTGAAACATTTTACTAGAATTGGGTAGTCAGTATATAAGACTAGGGCTGTTCTTTATTATCAGAGAGCACCAGATTCTAATACAACTACTGCTTTACTAGTATTTTTAATGGTAACCAAGTGTATAAAGTAAAAATTTTAAAATTCTGAAAGAATTTAACCCCTTCCCACACTTAAGATCTTGCAATGCCCTCATTTGCAAGAAATCAGTAACAATTTAAATTATTGAGGGTGATTAGCGTAGAAAAATGATTAAATTTTACCAAAGTTTCCAAACATATTGGCGTTTGTTTTCTGAATGATAAATGGTGCACATCATTTGTTCATTCCGTCTTGTTGTTATTTCACATATATTTTGCATCTTGTCGTCAAAATTAGTTGCTTTTGCTGAACTTAATGCCAGTATTTGAAAATGCATTGTTTTACCCTGTTGTGTACATAAGATAAACTGCAAACATATATACATATTTTTGAAGTTTGGTATATTACCCCACATTCAAAAATTATTAAAATCTAATAATAAAAGTTAGAAAATTATAAAAAACTATTACAATATCAACATAAGTGTATAATGTAGTAACATTACAAAAATAAAATAAATAAAACTAAATAAACTAGGGTTGTTACTGATACCAGTAGGGGTTCCATGGATAACCGTATGTGTTATAAAATGCTTCAGCTGGGTTATAAGTAGGATACGGTGGTTGCATCTCTATAGACCAGGGAGGAAATACGGGCGTTGGAGTAGGAATATAGTTTCTACCTATATGTTGGCAATGAGCTATGATTTGGTTTTGATGAACTTGCCAATCTTCAAATGCTCGATGTCTAGCATTTTCATACTCTTGTGAAGCTATAAACCTTTGCATTTCTGTCATTTCATTTTCCCCTCCCACATTACCTGGCTGTTGATTTCTCTCAACCTGTGGATGTCTTCCATTATATCTTACGGTGGCGTTATTTCGCCTCTTCAAAACCTTAGCACCATGATATACATTTAAACCAATTGTATCGTGGGGTTCTGGTTCTTCGATTAATAATCCCCCCCGACTTATATCCACATCGAGATATTCAGCAATTAATGTAATAAATATACCACCTCCTATTATACTGTGCGGTCTCATCCCCCTAACCATAGCTGATAAATAATAACCCACACAATAAGGTATACTTACAGTGCTTTGTGGGTCTCGAATACACATGTGGTAAAATAAATCCTGTTCATTTACCTTTTCCTTATTTTTACCTCGCTGTGTAATCGAGTTCGCTAGAAACCTATGAATTACTCTTAACTCAGCTCTATCTATATCCAAATAAGAGTAATTTCCCCCTTTAAATCGGTGATGGCTAGTCATTTGACTCCATACACCATGCATATCAAAATTTTCATCAATCTTCCTACCATTCAATATCAACCCTCGATAATCGGCAGATGCTAGCTCCACAGGCGTATATATACGTAAGGCCTGAGCCATGTCTAGTAGAGACATGTGGCGCATCGAACCTCCTAACAAAAATCTAATAAAACTTCGATCGGTTAAACTAGCTACCCGATCATTTATTTCTATACTACACAATAATTCTTCACACCATACTTTATATACAGGTCTACGCATGTTGAATAATCGTACCCAATCATTAAAAGTAGAATTACCATACCTCTGTGTAAGTAATTCCCTAATTGGCTCGGCCAATTCTACGGCTTCTAACGGTTCCCATTCTATTATCCTAGGTACTATAACAGCTTTAGAATGAAGAGTGTGCAAGCCCCTTTGGTATTTTGGATAATCTATCCAACGTCTGTCTAATCTCAAGTTCGGGTGCAAATTTTCCACGTGCATATCTGAAAATGTCATAACTGGATGAGGTATATCTTGTTTGTAATAGTTATCAACATCCTGTTGTTCTGCATTCTCAGGAGGAGCAATGCGAGCTTGGGATGAAGATTCACCCCTTTCAGTCTGCAAAACACATCAAACACAATTTTTGTGCATCCAAATATGCATTAGTGTCAGCAAAATCATCAATCAAAATAATTACAATGACATGTTCAATTTATATCAAACTTATGCTCATTTTCATATTTTTATCAAATTTACACTTTTTCAAATAAGCATATACGAAAATGTTCGCCAAGTTCATAAGCATTCAACTCAAATAACCTGTCAAAATAATCATTATTAGCAATTAAACAAGTTTCAAATGGCATTATCTCTTAAAAATCAAGTTCATGAATTTTAGACTTGAAAAAGTCCACTTTAATTTTCAAAAATCATGTTTAGGCTCAAAGTTTGGATCAATTAACTACTTAAACATGTTACACTACTTAATTTAGCAATAATTCATGACAAAAATCGGCCATAACCTGTTTATATCAAAAAGCCCCAAATTGCTCAAGAACACAAACCCTAGATTACTCAAAATTTGAAGTTTAAGGCTTCTAATCATGTTAAATAGCATCAATCTAGGTTATACAAACATAATACATAAACAATTTAAGCATAATTACACTAAAAAGCATCAAAATCGAATTGGGTATAAATTTGCTCAAGAACACTAAATTTTCGGATTAAAGGGTGTTTTGGTATAGAAATTTACCGTTTTCCTTGAGTAATTCCTTGATAGCATCCTTCGCAACATGATTTTAGTAAAAAATGTGATGATTTTTGATGAAAAATTTCGATTTTGAGAGTGTTTTTCGGGGGTTTTTTTTGCAGTTTTTGGTGTGGGGAGTGAGGATACTGATCTGTTCGATCAGTATATATTTTTTTCTGGATTTTTCATCCTCCACGAGTCGCGGTGGATTTCCCTTTCAAATTCCGCGAGTCGCGGTGACCCTTTTTTTTTTTTTAATAAAAACCTTAACTTATAAAACAATTAATTAATTAATTTTAAAATTTTGTTTCCCTTGTTGTTTAGGACGAGGTCGTTTCGGATCGATGTCCTAGTCCGTCCCTCGACAAAATTTTAAAATTTGTCAATTTAAAGCGCGGTTTTAAAAACAAAGATTTTTGGGTTTTTTAATGTTTTTGGCATACTTTAATTCAATAAGATTAAAAATAATGATAATAAAAGTTCTCGTCCCTCCCTCGGGTAAAGCAATTTCGGTTCAACGACCTAGTCTTCAGCTCACGACGAATTTTAAAAATCATATTTTTAACTTAGCGAAATAAAGTAAATTTTTGTTTTTAAATTCACACCAAACTTAAATTTAAAATGCATAAAATAAAAAAAAATTCACACCAAACTTAATTAAAAATTCATATTATAAATTCACACCAAACTTAAATTATATTTTTGTTTTTATACATACAAACTTATATTAAAAATATTAATTTTCCAAATATTTACAATTTTAAATATATTGATTTAAAAAGTTTACAATATCAATTTAAGAATTATATATTAATTTTAAAAACATGATAAAAATAAAATTAAAAATCTTTTTGGCTTTTATCCCACTTTAATCAATCAAATATTATCAAAAATATATGCCCCTCTTTTCGGTAAAGTAATTTCGGTTCCATGACCTAATTTAACTCATGACGAATTTTTGAGATATTTTGTGTTGATTGATTAAAGATATTTATACCTTAAGAATAAACGTTAAATTTCGCAGTGATGTAATAAATTTTTGTATGATATCAATAATTTCGGTCGCAAGACCTAATTTTATTGAATACCAATTTAATACTTTATAGCGAACAAATTAGCGTTTATTATCAAAAGGTTAAAAATAAAAATAAAAACTGTACAAACTTACCTGTGATATATATTTCTTAGTGATATGCTCTAGCCCACTCATAAGATAGTCGGACTAATTGGTTTTCCATGGCTACATAGGTGTAACCTCGAGCATTTAACGTTTGTTCTTCTAAACATATGAACGGTCCGTCTCTGCATAAAGTAACAAATTCGGTATTTGAATAGGTTTGATTATTTGAACATTTACCTTCGTGTGACCATTTTCCGCATTTGTGACATTTTTCAAGGTGTCGTGCTCTTCTTTTCGCTGCGGATTTTGATTTTCCTTTACCAAATTGTAACTTATTATCTTCGCATCTGGATTTTTTTCTTACTCCGTCCAATTTACCTCTGATTAATGATACTATTTCACTTGGAAGTGTGTCATTATTACGTTTAGTGATCAAAGCATGTAGCATTAGACCATGGTTTAATTCACAGGAAGTCTTCATTTCGTAAAAACCTAAAAAAAAATAAAAATTCAGAATGGGGGGAGAAGACTAGTTCTTTAGGGTCTGCTAGGAAAAGACCATTCGGGTTCCATTTTCAAGAACTACACGAAAACAGAAAATCTAACTCTAACAGAAATACATATTATCCTTTAAAGACTTGATTCTCCCCACACTTAGTTAGCTGTGGAATCAAAATTGTGATTAACTTCGTTGTCAACTTCCATCGGACCATGTATGTAATGTTTAACTCTGTGACCATTAACCTTAAATTCAATCCCATTTGAATTTATTAATTCTATTGTTCCGTATGGGAAAACTCTTTTGACTGTGAATGGTCCAGACCATCTTGATTTCAATTTTCTAGGGAATAGCTTGAATCGTGAATTGAAAAGAAGAACTCTGTCTCCTTCTTTGAATTCTTTTGAACTTCTGATTCTTTTATCATGCCATTTCTTCGTTCTTTCCTTATAGATTAAGGAATTTTCATATGCTTCATGTCTTAATTCTTCTAATTTGTTTAATTGACTTAACCGTAGACGTCCAGCTTCATGTAAATCAAGATTACATGTCTTCAAAGCCCAAAATGCTTTGTGTTCAATTTCTACTGAAAGATGACATGCTTTTCCATAAACGAGTCTAAAAGGTGTGGTTCCAATTGGAGTTTTGTAAGCTGTTCTAAAAGCCCAGAGTGCATCCTCCAATTTTATGGATCATTCCTTCGGATTTGATCCTACGGTTTTCTCTAGAATACGTTTTAAAGCTCGGTTGGTATTTTCAACTTGTCCACTTGTCTGTGGATGATATGCGGTGGAGATTTTATGAGTTACTCCATATCTTTTAAGAACTTTCTCAAGTTGATTATTACAGAAATGAGTACCCCGATCACTTATTAAAGCTTTTGGTGTTCCAAACCTTGCAAAAAGACGTTTTAAAAAATTGACTACAACTCGTGCATCGTTAGTTGGGAGAGCTTGTGCTTCCGCCCATTTAGATACATAATCAATGGCTACGAGAATATAGAGATTATTATGAGATTTTGGAAATGGACCCATAAAGTTAATACCCTAAATGTCAAATACTTCACATACTTGAATGATATTTTGTGGCATTTCATCACGTTGACTTATTTTTTCGGCCCTTTGACAAGCATCACAGGATTTGCAAAGAAGGTGTGCGTCTTTGTAAATTGTAGGCCAATAGAATCCAGCATCATAAACTTTTCTTGCTGTTAGTTGAGGCCCATAATGCCCTCCTGTTGGTCCTGTGTGACAATGGTTTAAGATTTTACTAGCTTCATCTCCGAATACACATCGGCGTATTATTCCATCGGGACAACTTTTAAGCAAATGTGGATCTTCCCAGAAATAGTGTTTTATATTACTGAAGAATTTCTTTCGTTTTTGGTACGACAATCCTTTTTCAAGGAATCCACATACTAAGTAGTTTGCATAGTCTGCAAACCATGAAATTTCATTATAATCTATCTTCAATATATATTCATCAGGAAAGTTGTCTTGTATGGCCGATTCATTTAGAACTTCTAATTCGGGATTTTCAAGACGAGAAAGATGATCAGCGGCGAAATTTTCTGCTCCTCTTTTATCTCGAATTTCAATATCGAACTCTTGTAAGAGTAAGATCCAACGAATTAATCATGGTTTGGCATCTTGTTTCGAAAATAGGTATCTAAGAGCAGAATGATCGGTGTAGACCACCGTTTTAGCTAGAACGAGATATGATCGAAATTTGTCAAAAGCAAAGACAATAGCAAGGAGTTATTTTTCAGTAGTTGTATAATTTGTTTGTGCTCCTTGTAATGTCTTACTAGCATAATATATAGGTTGAAATCATTTTTCAATCCTTTGTCCTAAAACGGCTCCCATTGCAAAATCACTTGCATCGCACATAAGTTCAAACGGTAGATTCCAATTTGGAGTTATCATGATCGGCGCATTAGTGAGTTTCTCTTTAAGAATATTAAAAGATTTGTTACATTCATCTGAAAAGATGAATGGAGCATCCTTTTCTAGGAGTTTATTCATAGGAGTGGCAATTTTAGAAAAATCTTTAATGAAACGTCGGTAAAAACCAGCATGCCCTAGAAAACTCCTAACTCCTCTAACATTGGTGGGATGTGGAAGTTTAGCAATTACATCTACTTTAGCTCTATCCACTTCAATTCCTTCCTTTGAAATTTTATGTCCAAGAACGATGCCTTCTTTAACCATGAAATGGCATTTCTCCCAATTAAGAACCAGATTTGATTGTTCGCATCTAATAAGCATTCGTTCAAGATTAACTAGACATGCTTCAAAAGTATCACCGAAGACTGAAAAGTCATCCATGAAAACTTCCATACATTCTTCTATCATGTCGTGAAAAATTGCCATCATGCACCTTTGAAAGGTTGCAGGGGCGTTGCAAAGTCTAAATGGCATGCGTTTGTAAGCAAAAGTACCATAAGGGCACGTGAACGTGGTTTTCTCTTGGTCCTCGGGTGCTATTGGAATTTGAAAATATCCGGAAAAACCATCAAGAAAATAATAGTAACTATTTCCGGCTAATCTTTCGAACATTTGATCAATGAAAGGTAAGGGAAAGTGATCTTTTCTGGTGGCGTCATTTAATTTTCTATAATCAATACATACACGCCATCCTGTTACAGTCCTAGTAGGAATAAGCTCATTTTTCTCATTTGTGATGACAGTCATGCCACCCTTCTTAGGTACGCATTGAACTGGCTTACCCATGGACTATCAGAAATTGGATAAATTAAACCTGCATCTAGCAGTTTAATAATTTCTTTCTTAACTACATCTTGCATATTCGGATTTAGTCTTCGTTGGCGTTGCACATACGTTTTATGACCTTCTTCCATAAGGATTTTATGTGTGTAATACGAAGGACTTATTCCTTTTATATCATGAATCTTCCATGCAATAGCTGGTTTATGAGCTTTCAACACAGAAATGAGTTGTGATTTCTCATTTTCAGTAAGAGAAGACGATATTATTACAGGTAAATCAGATTCACCATGTAAATAAGCGTATTCCAAATGGTTTGGAAGTGGCTTTAACTCTAATGTCGGAGGTTCTTCTATCGATGATTTGTATCGATATCTGTCTTCTTCTTTTAGCATTTGAATTTCTTCTGTTGTTGGTTCATATCCATTAGCTATTAGTGTAGCTAACATTTCAGCTTCATCAATTGGTTCAGTTCCTTCTCCTAAAGAACATTCTCCAGTTCCTTGTAATTCTGGAAATTCTTCTAACAATTTTGCATGTGAATCTATAGTTTGAATATAATAACATGTATCATCTGCAGATTGCGGTTGTTGCATAGCTCTATCAACTGAAAAGGTAACACTCTCGTCCTCTATACTTAGGGTCAGTTTCTTACCAAACACGTCTATCATTGCTTTAGCAGTGTTTAAGAATGGTCTTCCTAATATTAGAGGAACTTGAAAATCTTCTTCCATGTCCAGAACAACAAAATCTACTGGAAATACTAAAGTACCAACTTTAACTAGCATGTTCTACATTATCCCTCTAGGATATTTTATTGATCTATCGGCTAGTTGTATACTTATTCTTGTTGGTTTCAATTCTCCAAGGTCTAGTTTAGTGTATAGTGAATACGGCATTAAATTTATACTAGCACCTAAGTCTGCCAATGCTTCTATTGAACTAAGACTACCCAGAAAACATGGAATTGTGAAACTTCCTGGATCTGATAATTTTTCTGGTATCTTATTCAACAGCACTGCTGAACAATTAGCATTTATAGTAACAGCCGAGAGTTCTTCCATTTTCTTTCTATTTGTGATTAGCATTTATCTGTTTAAACATATCCAAGAATTTGGATTACTCGGCTTCACGTCTTTCTTTTTTCATTTTACTCGGGTAAGGAAGTGGTGGTTGGTATGGTTTAACATAAGGTTTAACCTTAACTGTGTTATCTTCATTAACCTTTTCAACTACCGATTCTTTTTCCTTATCTTGTTCAGGTTGTGGTTCTTGTGGAGTAGGAATAGCTTCATCAGAAGTTACAGGTATTTCAGGTGGTTTAAGTGTTGTACCACTTCTTGTGGTAATGGCTTTAGCTGTTTCATTCCGGGGGTTAGCATTTGTATCACTAGGTAAACTTCCCGGTTTTCTTTTACCTATTAACCTTGCTAGGTTACTTAATTCTTGTTCTAAATTTTGAATAGAAGCTTGTTGATTTCTAAATGCTTGAGCATTTTGTTCATTTGTTTGTTTTTGAGATGTGAAAAACTGCGTTTGAGATTCAACTAGCTTCGTCATCATATCTTCTAAATTTGGCTTTTTATCATTTGTTTGTGGTGGTTTATTTTGAAAATTAGGTCTTTGCTGATTGTAAGTATTATTGGATACTTGTTGATTGCTAGGACCTTGTTGGTTGTTGTATGGAATATTTCGGTTATAATTCTGGTTTTGATTGTAAATTGGTCTTGGCGGTTGATAATTATTCTGATAATTATTTCCAGGCCTTTGGTTTATGTATGAAATATTCTCTCTTTGTTCCATTGTTAGCTCAATACTGAGACAATCTTTTGTCAAATGTGGTCCTCCACACTGCTCACAACTAATTCGTATTGAGTGTATATCCTTAGTCATCTTTTCCATTCGTCTCTCGACAGCATCTATCTTTGCTGAAATGGAATCTAAGTCATTGCTAGAATCGGCTCTAGCTGCTTTAGATGATCTAACGATATCTTTTTCTCGGTGCCACTCATGTGAGTGGGAAGCAGTGTTATCAATAATTTTGTAAGCATCAGTTTCAGTTTTCTTCATAATAGAACCACCAGCTGCTATATCGATGTCTTTCCTTGTAGTGATGTCGCATCCTTGGTAGAATATTTGTACTATTTGACAGGTGTCTAAACCATGTTGCGGACATCCTCTTAATAAATTTCCAAATCTTGTCCACGCCTCATATAGAGTTTCATTCGGTTTCTGTGTGAACGTAACAATTTCTCCTTGAAGTCTTACGGCTTTAGATGCCGAAAAGAATTGTTTAAGAAATTTTTCAACTAAAACATCCCATGTATCAATCGCCCCTTCAGGTAATGATTCCAACCAATCTTTGGCTTCTCCCTTTAAAGTCCAGGAAAATAACATGAGATATATCTGTTCATCCTCAACTTCTCGGATTTTAAATAGTGTGCAGATCCAATTAAAGGTACGAAGATGTTCGTTTGGATCTTCCTTCGGCGCACCACTAAATTGGCATTGATTAGTCACCATATGTAGAATTTGTCCTTTGATTTTATAATCTGGCACATTAATGTCAGGATGAGTAATTGCGCGACCTTGGCCAGTGCGTTTAGCTCGCATTCGGTCTTCCATACTTAAAGGTTCCAGATTCTCCATAATTGAATTTGTTGAATCTGAATCACTAGAGGATTATGATTTAATGGTTCGTTCCTCAACAATCTCTGTTTGAATGATTGGTGGTTCCAGAGGAAAAATTAATGGTTCAGGATCTATGAATCGTCCCTGAATATTCTCCGGATTCTCAATTGTGAGGTCGGGTTCAAAAAATGGATTATCGAAAATTTGAATTGGAGTACTTGGTCGACTGGATGACGATTCTAAAGAAAAATCAACGGCGGTAATATTAGCTAGATGTCTTGATCGAGTTACAGGTGGTGAACGTACAAAAGGTGGTGAACGTCTTGCTCGGTGCATTCACTGAATATCCTATTAGTTTTTAAAAGGAAAGAAAAATTATATAAGTTATCCAATTAATAGACTTTTCTGATTTTGCCCACATTTCGAATAGCCAAAAGATGCAGCAGAGGGGAGGATTCGTTTGGTCTCAATATAATTGAGTACTGTTTGGCTCCAATAACCCGGTCCACGTACAAATCCAACTATTACTACGAACCATAAAATTTTGATGTCTATCAATTTAACCACTTAAAATAAATTTTCATAATTTTAAGAAATTTAGAGAAGAAATAGAATAAAAACCTATGTCCTAAAACTAGAATGGCGAGAAATAAGAAAGAAAAAGAGCGCGTCGAAAAAGAAAAGGGTTGAAAAATAAAAGGCGTCGAAAAAAAAAATAAGAAAGAAAAAGCGATAATGACTATAAAACTTTTAAAACACTCGACTAACCCAACCTTATTACTATCACTAACTTAAAATTACAATTGCAAATTAAGATTACTAATTGGAGTGATAATTGATACATAGGTAAAAGGCGTCGAAAAATAAAAATAAGAAAGTAGCGCGTTGAAACTTAAAAAGGAACTAAAAACTAAAAATTAAAAGTTGCGCCTAAAAATATTAAAGCTTATAAGTAAAACTATATCCCAAATGGCAATAACTTAAAAAGGTACTAAAACTTAAAAAGGCGTCGCAAAATTCTAAAGCACCTAGATCTTAGTCTAAGGAATAAGCACTTAAGGAATTTTACGGCAAAGCCTAAAAATCTAGAAGTAAAAATAACTATGGCAAAAACTATATCTTAAAAACTAAATACGAACGAAAAATACAAAAATTACTCTAAAACAAATAAAAAGGGACAAAATATAAAAATATACTAAAAGTTATAAAAATTACAATTTTTATAAAAAATATTATTTTTATATTATTTATTTTATAAAAGTATTAATTTATTTAAAACTAATTAAAATTTAAAATACAATTTAATTTAAAAACTTAAACTAATTATAATAATAATTAAACTAATTAGGGTTTATTAATAATAATAATAATAAAATCCGTAATTAATGCGAAATTAGGGTTCTGTGTGACCCGTGTCAGACGGCTTCGCGAGTTGCGGTACACCAGGCAACAAACTCCGCGAGTCGCGGGGTTTGAAATTTCGGATGACAGGTTGGTTTTGTTTGACAGTTTCAGTTGTTTTTTTATTTTTTTTATTTTACTGTTTTTAATTTCCTGTTTTAATAATTAAATAAAATATTTATATAAATTAAATAAAAACTTATGTTTTAAAAACTAAAATAAAAATAAAAATACTTTATAATTTTATAAATAGAAATCTAAAAAAAAAATTATATATATAAATATTTTTTTTCGTTCAGTTTTTTTTTTATGTTTTAAATAAAAACAAAATATTTAAATAAGACTTATATTTTTATAAAATAAAAATAAAGAAACTTTATAAAACTTAAATATTTAACAAACTCTTAAAAATATTTATATTTTTGTTTTCTTTTTATGTTTTCGAATATTTAAAACGTATTTTTACAAAAGCGTATTTTTTATAAAAGTAAACTTAAAAATAAAAATCTTTTTTTTTATAGCGTTGCGCTTCTGGCTTTTAAGCTAGATTTTTGTTTCCCCGGCAGCGGCGCCAAAAATACTTGATGTTAAAGCTAAGGGGTATAAAATACTATTAAATTTTAGCAGGAAAAACTATTAAATATGATACAATTTTACACAAGATATTTATTTATTTATAGAATGGATATACTTAAACCTTGCTACAACACTTATAGGCAGTGTACCTAATCGTACAGTAGTGTAGTTTTTAGTAAGTCTGGTTCGTTCCACAGGAAATCTTTAAATAAAGCTTAACGCTATATTAGTTTAATTTATAAAAATACAAATATATATATAAGTAATATTATTATTTTAAAGGGGGGTTTTTACCGTTTAATGACCAGTTTGTCGATTTTTAAAACTTTAGTCACAGTTAAAACCTAATGTAAAATATTAAATAAATATAACTTAATTTAAATCGTAAAGTAAATAACGATAATGAAATTACGATAAATAAAAGTGCGATAAAATAAAATTGCGATAATTAAAGAGTACGAAAATTAAAAGTGCAATTAAATACAAAGACAATAAATAAAAGTGCAATAATTAGAAGTGCAATTAAATATAAAAATAAAGGAATTATGCTTATTTAAACTTCCGTAATCATGATGTTTGACGTGTTGATTTTAGTTTATTCCCATGGGTTAATTGTTCTTTGTCCTGGATTATTTAATATGTCCATACGGATTTGTCCATAATAGTCCATCAGTCATAAATATAAAGAGCGAAAGCCTTCGTCAAATTATTCTTATTCCCGAAGTCAAATATTCCAACTAATTGGGGATTCGAATTGTAATAAGGTTTTAATACTTTGTTTAATGAATACACCAGGTTATCGACTGCGTGCAAATCAAGGTTTTACTACTTTGTTAACAATTACACCAATTACCCTTGAATGTAATTCACCCCTGTTTCAACAAGTCTATTAACTATTAATCCAGTTCCGTGTCCGGTAAAATGAATAATTATTGGTATTTATAGATATCCAGCACACCGTACCCAGTCAAGCGTATGTGGTTATATATAAATATGTCAAATTATAAGTTTGTATATTAAATTAACAAGGTATTGTTTAGTTAATATAAAACCCATTAATAGCCCATAGTCTAATTTCCACAAGTGTCGTTCTTTTATCCAAACCCTAATTATGGTACAAAGCCCAATTACCCAATTTTAATATTTTTAGCCCAACATCATGATTACTTCGGTATTAAATAAGCATAATAATAACTTAGCTACGAGACATTAATGAAAATAATATAAACATAACTTACAATGATTAAAAATAGCGTAGCGTTACACGGACAGAATTTCGACTTACACCCTTACAACATTCGCTAACATACCCTTATTATTAGAAATTAAAATTAAAATTAAAATTAAAATTAAAATTAAAATATAAATTATATATATATATACGTTTACATATATTGAGAGATAGATAGATTTTTTTTTTTTTTATATTTTTACGATCAGAATGCGCGAGCTTTTATAGGGATTTTTGTCCAGGGTTTCTCCGCGACTCGCGGCCCTTTTGTTCTTCAAACTCCGCAACTCACGGAGTTTGTAAATCCAACTCACAAAGGTTTGGCTCCTAGCTTGCCGACGGTTTATAATATATTATATAATATATAAATAATTATAAGAATTATTTAAATATTATATTATATTTATGTGCATAGTTGACTTGTAATTTTTAGTCCGTTGCGTCGAGCGTTGAGAGTTGATTCTAGTCCCGGTTTCGGATTTTCAAACGTCCTTGCGTACAATTTAATATCTTGTACTTTGCATTTTGAATCTTGTACTCTTGTAATTTCGAGACGTTTCTTATCAATAATTGGAACCTCTTTGATTATATTTTGTACTTTTGAGCTTTTTGGTCGTTTGTGTCTTCAATTCGTCGAATCTATCTTTTGTCTTCACCTTTTATTATTTAAACGAATATCACTTGTAAATAGAACAATTGCAACTAAAAGCTTGTCTTTCTTGAGGAATATTGCTATGAAATATATGTTCGTTTTTAGCATTATCAGAATCCTTCTTGTTCTTAAAAATCCACTTAACCCCTATTCGTCGTTGACCCATTGGTCTTGGAACTAATCGCCATACTTTCAAATGATCAAATTGACTGATCTCTTCTTGCATTGCTACTACCTAGTTCGGATCTAGTAAAGCTTGAGCAACCATTGTTGGTTCAATCTTACTAAGAAAGGCAGTGTATAAACACATATTCCGAGTCGCCCTTCGAGTTGAGACTGGAGCAGATGCATCACCAATGATAAGATCAATTGGATGACTTTTAGTCCATCAATTGTTATGTGGAAGAGGTTGTACATCAGTGGTATCCATTGATACATCAACAGTTGTTGACGTTGAGCCTTGATCCGTTTGATCTGATGTAACACCATCTAATGGATTCAATTGAGTATCTGGAGAAATAACTGGAGTTGTATCAATGGATGAATCTTGAATTGGTTCAAGATTATCTGTATCTGGAGGAGGAAGGGAGGATGAAGAAGCAACGGGTGAATCAGTTGATGTTGTATCTTCATCGAAAAGACTTGATTGAGTCTCCACAGTAGTTGACTATGATGGTGTAACCGGTACGGTTTGAACATTTGGATTCCGTTGAGGAGCATAAAGACTATCAAACAAGATATCCAGTTCCTCTGTTGTTACCGTAGGAACACCCTTCTTCAAGAAAATTGAGTTTTGCGCGGAAGAAGTAATAGACAGGTTAGGATCGGGTTTTGAACTGAGTTGTTCAAAAGCCATTCCTGATAATTCATCGAACCTTACATTAATGCTTTCCTTAATCTTCTTTGTCCTTTTGTGATAAACACGATAGGCAACTTTGTTCGAAGAATAACTAAGAAATATGGCATGATCGCCTTGAGGATCAAACTTTCCGAGGCTGTCAAAATCGTTAAGCACATAGCATATACGACCAAAGACACGAAAATATTTGACATTCGGGCGTCTACCATATAGTAACTCATAAGGAGTTTTATCAAAACGTTTATTAATGATGCAGCGATTTTGGGTATAACATGCAGTAGAAATGGCTTCCCCCCCCCATTTTCGGAGGTAGTTTGGAGTAAGCAAGCATCGTTCGAGATGCTTCGCACAACGTACGATTATGTCATTCGACTACTCCATTCTGTTGAGGGGTTCGTGCAGCAGAGAACTGATGTTCAATGCCTTGGTCTTTCAAATAACTATCAAGCAGGTCATTCTTAAATTCCGTCCCATTATCAGTTCGAATACTCTTAACATGTTTGTTAAAAGAGCGTTGAGTCTTTTTAATGAACTCAATGATAATGGCGGGGGTTTCTGACTTTGTTCATAGAAGGAAAATCCATGTAAATCGGGTATAATCATCAACAATGACAAGCACATGTTTCCGGCCACCAAGACTAGAAATCCTCATGGGTCCACATAAGTCCATATGCAATAATTGCAAGGACGATGAAGTACTGGGGTGTTGCTTAAGCGGATGATTAGTTCGTTTCAGCTTACCCATTGAACATAATGGACACACATGATGCTTATCATATTGAAAGCTTGGAATACCATCAACTAAATCTTTAGAGACGAGTCGATTAATACCCTTATAATTCAGGTGAGACATCCGGTGATGCCATAACCATGAATTTTCCTTTGTTGAACGAGTGACCAAACACATGGTTCCATGTGATGGTGCATCATTGAGGTCAATAGTATAAAGTGAAGCACAACGTTTACCAACAAGGAGATCATTTCCATCGGTGGATTGCACCGAGCATTGACGACGTTCAAACAAAACCTTAAGATCTCCGTCACAAAATTGGCTGACACTAAATAAACTGCACCCCAAACCCTCAACGTATGAGACCCGTTTGATCGTTATGCCATTTTTCACAAAATCTCCATAACCCGTTATTGCTGCAATCTCATCATTTCCAAAAGTAACCGTTCCTAGAAATTTATCAACGAAATTGACAAGCAAAGATTTATCGCCCGTCATGTGTCGAGAGCAACCGGAATCAATATACCAAACACAGATGTCGAAACCCTATAAACATTAATTTCCTAGAGTTTAGGTACCCAAAGTTTCTTGGGTCCTTTACGGTTAGTACCAACAATAAACTTTGGATCAACAATGAGATAATCACGTAAAGCATCATGCAATTTAGACAATAAAGCATCATTTAAAACCACATTACATGAAGCATCATACGCAATATCAAGTTTTACATCGTTATCAGAAGTCTTAACACATAACTTATTCCAAGTAGATGTTTTGTTCACAGACGAAAATCGAAAAACATGAGATGATTTCCTAGATCGACAAGCAGATTTCTTTGGTTTAGTTGCTACTTTCTTAGTCATGGACTTAGGAACCCATACAGACTTGTAAGTCAAATTTGAATTATAACCTATGACACGAAAAACACCTCTGTTAGTTAGACGTCCAAACTTTTCAGTTGACACATGAGATGATTGATTTCGCAAAATTTCCAAATTGATTTTACGTTCCTTTGCATCATACTCACTCAAATCAGGTTTAGGACTCGTGTATTGTGTTGACTTGACTGATTTCAGTAAAAGACTTTCATTTAATTGATTTGACATTGGAATCATAGGAATCTTTTCAGTTAACACAGAACCATTTTGAGAATGAACTTTCTTGACAACAAATTGTGTTGAAGGTGCAACTTTTGAAACACGTTTACCAAATTGAGAATGTAATGGGTTTTTAAGAATAGTAATGGATTTTGCATCCGTAGATGTTGTTGTTCCCTTCCCCTTCTTATAAATCCCACCAACACATTCAGACACATTGGTTTCAACAGTAGATGATTGCTTAAGTGTGGTAGCCTGTTTCAGTTGAAATATTTTTTGTTTTAAGCTCTTAATTTCAAGACATAATTCCTCTGCAGAACCAAGCACTTCACCTTCCGTAAAATCATAAGTACATTTTTTCTTAGGAAGTGGAGGCAATTTATCACACAAAGCAAGCATTTGTTCTAATGATTGACACTTAAGTTTCAAATCAACATTTTCCTTTTCAACTATACCTAATATACGTTTCAAGTTTAGTACAACTGATATGTTTTCATAAAATTCATTAATTGTTGTATCAAAGTCTATCACGTTTTCAACATTTGGTTCATCTCGAGGTTCTACCTTTACATCTAAATCAGGTTGATCTAGGGATTCTGTCTCAAAGAAGACAGTTAGTTCATGTGCTAGGTCTTCAAGGAAAACATTATCAGAACATGCAGGTAAAGCCGGTAGAATTGGTTTCACTTCAAAAGTTGGTTCATCAAACAGCTTATCTATGACAATAATGCTAGAACTAGTTTTGTTAAACACTTCATTCTCAAGCATTAAAATATATTTCTCTAGCATGAGTGTTGGGATATAAACCAGTCTACGCTTAGGCACATAATTTTCACGTTGCATATTCTTTTCAGTTTCAACAAGTTCCTTCAAGAAATCAGGATTTGATTTACCCATTTTAACATTGATTTTCTCATACATTAAGCTAATTTGATAGTATTTCCTAGATTTGCGATTGACAATAATATCATCAAAATTAGCACCAGAAGCATGCACAAAATGATATGGTAAACCAGCTTGAAAGTAATCAGAATGATATAATCCTGGAATCTTTTTGGAAGCATTTTCTAAGATCTTAGGATCTTCATAACCCAACCCCCACTTGTCACCATGAATTGTTTTTGGTCTATTCATGAAAATCGTTTGTTTTGAAAGTTCCATATTCATGATAGCTTTGGATTGATCTGTTCGATAGAGTTTTTCCTCATATCGAGCAAGTTGTGCTTTCATTTAAAAAGACTCTTTTGACAACGAAGAGATTTTAGAGTTCTTTTCAATTATGGTGTTTTCCAATTGAATAATTTTCTTGTTTAACTTTGAAAGTGTGGGTTCATGTTGAGTTTTCAAATCAGAAAGATCTTTTTCTAGAAATTGAACTTTTTCTTCAAGTCATTACAATTTTAGACGATAATCTGTCCTTTCGACCTTAATCGGATGAATTGATTTTTTAAGATCTTCCAACTCAGTTTCCGTGGAGCTAAGTTGGACAGTCAATCTTTGCAATTCCGATTGTAATTTAGATGAAGATGGTTTGGTCTCAAAAAGTTTGATTTTATCTTTTAAAACCTTGTTTTCAGATTTTAAACCTTTGACTTCTTTTGACATTGTGACCAAATTCTTCATCATGTCATTTTGCACTTTGATAAAATCAGGTGAAATTTTAGATGATTGTACCTCATCATCATCAGATGCTGAGTCAGAATTCTCCATTGCTTTCGTAGCTTTGATGAGCTTAGTCACCTTGCAAACATTTACATGTCAACCTCTGAATCTGAGTCGTCAGTCTAGTTAAACCAAGTATCATCAACCAGTTTCAGCTCTCCCCCAGTTTCTACAATCTTAGCCATCAACATTTTCTTCTTGTAGTAAGCTGCATCCTTCTTCTTAGGCATCTTACACTCAAGAGAGTAATGACCAGCTTTGCCACAATTGAAACAGATTGAATCATCCTTCTTGAAATCACCAGCACGTTGTTGTTGTTTTGATTGATCAGCTTTCTTGTAGTACGAGGAAGACGATGAATTCTTGCGTTGATTGCTTCATTTGCCTTTGAAGTTGTATTTGTTCAAGGCTTTTGTGAACATGGCTGCCATCTTGACTAATTCAAGGTGAGAATCATCAACATCAGATAGATTCAACTCTTCAAAATCAGTCGATTCTTCAACAAGCACTTTCTTGGACAAGCTTTTGGAAGTCGTAAATGATTTGCTCTTCTTTTTGGCAATGAGAGCAAGAGGATCACTTGGAGATGACTCTTTCCTTCCTTCTTGAAGTTTAGACACTTCAGGTTGGTAATGCATAAGAACTCCAACAAGCTCATGAATAGTCAGCTTGTCAATCTCTTTGGTCGATCGAACAATGGTTCCATAAGGAAGCCAATCAACATTGAGCTTTTTGAGAAATTTCATGTTGACTTTAGCATTTACTTTTATGATCTTGCACCTTTTCAACTCATTGAGAACACCATTGAAACGATAGTAGGTATCCTTGAGTGGTTCATCAGGTTCCTGCTTGAAATCTTCATAAAATCCCAGAGCCTTATTCAGTTTAGTAACATCTGACATGTCATAACCTTCTTGCTATCGTTTGATCTCATCCCATATATCTTTTGCTGTTGTGTTGCTATCAACATTTTCAAACAACTCATACGGGATAGCTTACATAACAATGTTCTTTACCTCTATGTCACCCTGAGCTCTCTCACGTTTATCACCAGAAAGTTCATAGACTGGAATTGGCATACCAGTATCCGGATGATAATCTACAACTGGACCATCTCTCAGAGAAGCCCATATGTACTTTGCTTTCTCACCCTTGTAGTCTATGTACTAAGTGAAACGGTGAAGCCACTGAGTGTACTTGCCATCAAACAACACTGGAGGACGGGAATATGATCCAATGATCAAAGTATCTTGAGTAGACATCTTGAAAATGAGGTAGATTCGGTATTACTCAAATCTAAGATGAAAAATCACAACAATCTAACACAAATGTTAGATTCGGTAACTGATTCGGTACTGTAGCAGATTCAGTACAAATTCTGTACAGTAGCAGATTCGGTAAACCAGATTCTGTATCAGAAACTGATCAGAAATACAAGTAACACACCCAGATTCAGTATAGATTCAGTAACCACAAGATTTGTAGCCTGAGAACACTTAAAACTAATGAATTAAGTGATACCGAGATCCTGATACAGTATCTGACTCGGTAGTCAGATTCTGTATGAATTTGAATTCAAACACAATTCAATTCCTTTGAATTAGATTCTATAACCTTGCTGCACAAGGAAACAAGTTAGTATCACACAAAATATCAAAGATACAAAATGTATAGGATATCGAATGTCAACTGTAGAAGTTGACAATACCGAGTCTAAGTATGAAAACTTAGAATTCAAACGAATCCTTTCTCAAATCACACCAATTAGCTACGTATGACCAAACTGAATGTGATAGAATCACAAACACACTACAATCTGCAACACTGATTGAGAATTAATAGCTTTAAAGCAGATTCGGTATGGCAGTTACGATACCGAATGTGTATCAAATCTTCAAAACTTGATTGATGAAATTAAACCGTCAGAAATGTGATTAAACACCTCACGATCACAACTGAAACCTCAAATCTTTACTTAACTACATAATCAAGCTGTAATTGATGAATACCGAGAGTTTTAGCCATGAACTCTAAAAATCAACTTGATTCTCCATAATTGATGTTAAAAAGCTGTAATGATGATTAAAACTCTTTCTAATCAACCTAATACACCTTCGTTGAACTTATCACAGGAATCTGAACGTCAGATTATCAGATTCGATTATACCGAATCTGATTCAATATACCAAGAGTGCTCAGATTCTTTAATCTTCAATCTCTGGATCGATCTAGTGATTTAATATCACTCCCTGGATGCTCTGATACCAAATGATAGGTCAGATCATGTTGAGATTAGAAGAAAAGACAAGTTAGAATGAGATTCGGTAAGTGTGAAGGAGATTCGGTATTAGAGAGAATTAACAAGATTTACATTCCACAGCTTCTAGAACTCAGTTACAATGCAATGGCTATCTAATTAGGACTACTTAGGTTCCTTAGATAGCCCTCTTCTAAGGAACCATCAATTAAGCTTATTTCACATTAACACTATACAACTTCGGGGTCCTAACATGTACGGGTAATGTAACACCCCGTTTTTCTTCGTACATGGTCTAAAGGTACGTTTTCGGTCTTTAGATTATGTATGCTTGGTCGCGTGTGTGATTAGATGATTTAAAATTTGAATTTGGGGCACACCTGGTAAACTGTCGTGTTTTAGGGGGTTATGTCGCGTTTGGGTAAGTCGCGATACGCGACAGGTTGGTTCAAAATGTAATGGCTTGAAAGCCCCTTCTCCTGATCACATTATTGCATTCTGGTTGGGGTTACCGCATCCTGGTCATCATGATACGTGACATATGGTTGCGAAACGCGACAATGTCGCTGAATTGACAAATTTAACCCGTTTTTAAAGGCATCTTTTGGGGTGTTTTGGTCTTTTCACATGATGAACGGTTTGGGGACTTAAAAACTGATACAAGCTTATCCTCAACTCATTAAACACTCTTTCACCTACACCAAATTAAATTTTAGAGAGAGAGTAGAGTTTTAGAGTGAGAGAGCTCACTTTGGGGAAGAAGAAGACCAAATCTTGCCCGATTTCAAGTTTTAAAGTTATTCTCTACATCTCTAGCTACGTTGTGATAGTGTTGGTAAGTCTTAACTCTGAGTTTTGAGTTCAATTTGATTTATAGCTAGGGTTTGTTCATATGTGACTTGTAAGACCCATTTGAGGGTTAAATGGGCGATTTTGGGTAAAGTTGATGTATGGAAACCCTAAGAGTTGTGATTTGTTAAATCACTAACACACTTATGTGTTAGTGAGAGATTTGTTAATGAGTTCAAGTTTGACCAAATGGCGGGTCTTGACTTTAAAATGAGTCAAATGGGTAGTGATTGACCTAGTTGGGAAAGATGGGTGTGAAATACCCCAACTTTGTGATTGGTTGGTGTTATTGGACTCTAATCACTAGCTTTTAGTGATTAATGATGGTCTTGACTTTAAATGGGCGGTTTTGGTGTAAATGGCTCATTTAGTGCAACTAAGTCATTAAATGCACAAGAGTTAAGTGTTGGTGGTTAGCCCAACTAGTTTGTGTGTTGATTGGGTACTTAATTTATTAGGTACTTTGCTTTGAAGCTTGCGGAAGTGTTTAATCATCACCGAAGCGATAAGGTGAGTGGAATAATTATACATGTGTGTATGTAATGTATTTACTTGTGCGAAATGCGATGTGGGTTTTAAGTTCGGGTATGCGATACCACATCGTGTTAACATGTGATATGGGTTTAAAGTCTGGGCGTTCGATACCATATCCTTATGTGTGCGTGCAGGCGTGAAGTGTGGGTTTTAAGTTCGGGCATTCGATACCAAATTTCACGTGACGGGTGGGTTTAAAGTTCGGGCGTTCGATACCACTCAAGGAACTAGTGATGCATACTAGTGGCGTCTGTGTGGCTAACGGTTCATTCGCGAGAATCTTTCCCTTTGGATTTTGGTTAAACATGGTTATGTGTTGTAGTGTAGCATATTATATTGGTCGTGTTATATGCTATTGTTATACTAGCTTGTGTTATCGGAGATTTAGCGTTATACTTCGCGATGGTATGTTAATTATATTGCTGGTATGTATGCGGAAATTGTGTAAGTGATTGCAAGTAAGTAGGTTATATATGTATGTGTATAATTATTACATTCACTAAGCGTTTTGCTTACCCCTCTAGTTGTTTACTTTTTAGGTACAAGTATGGAGAAGGGCAAAGGGGTTGCCGAGAATTAGATATTCCTATGATGATTTAGTAGGCATAGCTTTTGGAAGACGGCCTATTGTTTTGTGTAGTTTAGCCCTAAATCATGCTCGTGTGTTGTTTGGTTTAAAACTATCATTTTAAGGTCGAACTTGTAATACAATTGATTAAGGGCCTTCGTGCCAATTATGTAACTTTAAACTTATTGAATGTTTAAACGCTTTGTATGAAACAGTTGACATCATAACCAATTAAAGTGGCATGCTATTGGTTTATTACAAAAAAAAAAAAAAAATTAATCGGGTTGAATACGGGTTGGGTTGTTTCAAGTGGTATCAGAGCATGGTCTAAGGGATTTAGGCGACTTGAGATAGGTGCCTAGACTTAAACTCTATTGTGTATGCGTTTTATGCGGGACTTGTGGGAGACGGGTCGTACCGGGTTTTGGTTATTGCCTAGGTTTAGGTGAACTAACTTTGAGTTAAATGTTTTGTATTGGTTTGCAATCATCAAGCGAGATAGACGTTGTACTAGCGAGTTAATGTGACGTGCTCGCATAATAATGACTAGCTACCATTGTTACGGGTGCAAATCGTGTCAAACAAGTGATGTACGACGAATGTTGAGCGAGATGGGGTGGTGCGGTATGTTATATGTCGTTTCTGTTTGTTTCGTTGTTTAACCTATTCTGTTTTGTAGAATGAAGATGAGAAACGGACATGATACCGATAATGGAGGCACGAGCGAGGACTCCGAATTCAAGGCCAAAGTTGAGGCCATCTTTAAAAGTCAATAAGCGGAATTTCTTGCGGATGTCCGAAAGGTCTTCCAAGACTCGGTTGATAGGCAAGTAACCGAGTTAATCAATGAATGAATGGATGCCGCGATCAAAGAGGCATTCGAAGCTAGAAACGCAAATCCTCATGGTGAAGGGGGTGATGGTAATGGTGGAAATGGGAGGTGAGACTTCCATTATAAGAACTTCAAGGATGCTCAACCTCCTATGTTAGATCCGTTGAAGAGTACATGTTGGGTTTCCGACATCGAGGGGGCTTTCCGTACCGCGGAATGTCCTCCCAAAAAGAAAACAAGATATGGTTCTAGCATGTTGCGTGAAGAGGTGAAGTTGTGGTGGGATGATAAAATTCAATTGTATGGTGAAGAACAATGTATGAGTTTGTCGTGGAAAGAGTTTAAAAAGGAGTTCTTTGATGAATATCGAACTCAAGCCGACCTAAATACAATCTGGGATGAGTTGCACGATTTGCGACAAGGTACGATGGACTTGGTTACTCTCAAGACTACCTTCTTGTCAAAGACTCGTTTTTGTCCGGAGTATGTTCATGATGACCGAATGTTGATGTTAGATTTCTATCGTACTTTAAGCGATGTGTTGAAACGTAAGATTAGTCGGGGAATGGCTAAGTCTTTTGAAGAGTTGTACGAGTTGGCTCGGGGTTTCGAACCGGAAGTCCCAAAAAGAAGTGATTTCTCTTTCTCTAAGAGAAAATTTGAAGGTTCGAGTCATTCAGACTTTTCAAACAAAAAGAACAAAAAGGGTTCCGAAAGTGTTAATAGCGTGAAGAAGGGTGGTTTCGGAAATTTTCTCCCTACTTGCTATAATTGTGGGCAAAAGGGTCACATCTCTCGTGAATGCCCAAAGTCAGCTACAAACACACTCACGTGTTTTAATTGCCAAAAGCAAGGACACCGAAAGTCGGAGTGTCCCGATTTGCTTACCGATCAAGTGAAGAGGCTAGAGAAAGCGGCGGGTACGGCTAAGGGACGAAATTATTTAATGACCAATGATGAAGCCAAGCAATCCAATGAAGTTGTCTTAGGTACATTTATGGTTAACTCTAATCCGGCAAGGATACTATTTCATAGCGGTGCTAATTTGTCGTTATTTGTCTCTGAGATTTGTGCCTAAACTTAATAAATCGCTAGCTAAGTTAAGTTATCCGGTAGAAGTTGAAATAGCGGATGGTAAGACGGTGCTAGGGATTGATGTTTGTAAAGATTGTAATGTTGTGTTTGGTACCGAAACCTTTAAAATAGACCTTATCCCGATGACTTTGGGTGAGTTTGATATTGTTGTTGGTATGGATTGGCTCGATCGTCATAGAGCCGATATTGCATGCCATGAAAAATCTATTCGTGTGAAGACCCCAAGTGGGGGAGAGTTAATTATTCATGGCGAGAAACGAAGAAGACTTGTGCCATTATGCACTTATGCACGGGCATGTCGTTTTCTTTGTAATGGTCGCATGGCTTTTCTTGCCCATGTAGTTGATACTCGTGAAGAGCCACCATCTATTCGTGAAATTCCGGTGGTTAATGAATTCGAAGACATCTTTTCGGATGAGTTACCGGGCGTTCCGGCGGAAAGGCAAGTTGAATTTCGCATTGAGTTGGTTCCGGGGGCTACTTTCATAGCTAAAACTCCTTATCATTTAGCGCTGACGGAAATGTAAGAGTTGTTAAACCAAACCCAAGAGTTGCTTGAAAAGGGTTTCATTCGACCGAGTACCTCGCCATGGGGTGCTCCGGTTTTATTCGTGAAGAAGAAGGATGGTAGTATGTGGATGTGCATTGATTATCGGGAGTTGAACAAAGTGACGATCAAGAATCTTTATCCATTGCCTCGGATTGACGATTTGTTTGACCAACTCCAAGGCGCGACGTATTTTTCTAAGATTGATTAACGGTCCGGCTATCACCAAATGCGGGTCCGTGAAGAAGATATTGAGAAAACGGCTTTTCGAACTCGTTATGGGCATTTTGAATTCGTAGTAATGCCTTTTGGTCTTACGAATGCCCCGACGACATTCATGGATCTTATGAAACGAGTGTGCCAACCTATGTTGGACAAGTTGATAATTGTGTTCATTGACGACATACTTGTCTATTCTAAGAGTATGAAGGAGCATGAAAGCCATTTGCGCGAAGTGTTGAAGACGTTGCGGAAGGAGAAGTTGTATGATAAATTCTCCAAGTGTGAATTTTGGTTAGGGGAAGTACAATTCTTTGGCCATGTGAACAAAGAAGGTATTCAAGTGGATCCGGGGAAGATAGAGATGGTGAAGAGTTGGGAACAACCGACTACACCTACGAAAATCTGAAGTTTTCTCGGATTGGCCGGTTATTATCGTCAGTTTATCCAAGACTTTTCAAAGATCGCTTCTTCGTTAACGAAGTTGACAAGAAAAAATGCGAGATTTAATTGGTAAAATGAGCAAGAGATTGCTTTCCAATTGTTGAAAGAGAATTTGTGACAAGCTCCGGTTTTGGTGTTACCGGAAGGTGTAGAAGATATGACGGTTTATTGTGATGCCTCGTTGAATGGGCTCGGGTGTGTTCTAATGCAAAGAGGTAAATTCATCGCTTACGCCTCTCGACAATTAACGGAACACGAAAAGAGATATCCGACTCATGATCTTGAATTGGCGGCGGCGGTGCATGCGTTGAAAATTTGGCGCCACTACTTGTTTGGTGTCAAGTGTACGATTTATTCGGATCACAAGAGTTTAAAACATCTTTTTGATCAACGAGATTTGAATTATCGTCATCATAGATGGATGGATGTTGTAACGACCCTACTTTTTCCGTTATCTTTCACCGTTAATTATTTAACGACCGTTAACTGTTATTCGTGCCTCGTCATTTCCATGACCTATATTATTATTTTAGTAATAATATATTATTATGTGTTAAATGAATATTTGTATTCATATTTTAAAATTGTACGTTTATACGAATCGTGGATTTCTATCCGGCGAATCTTTCCGGTTTTCAAACCAACGGTCGAGCTTTTGGGATTTTTAAGTCCTAATTATTTTAAATATGATATTTTAATGTCATATGAATATATATAGTGTTTATATATATTTTTCTTCACGTATTTATTATCTCTCCGAATTTTTAATCGCGTAGTCGTGTTTTCGCGTTTCGGGTTTCGTTCGGGCATTCGGGCTGATATCGGCTAAAAAGTCACATTTTCACCCCGGTATTAAGGCCCAAAAACAACAAAGATTTGAACTTTATCAACAAAATACCCACTTCGTTGGTTAGAATTGAAGACCAAGTAATTACGAAGGCGGTGCAAAAAGAATCAAGTGAATCGGAGATAAAACGAAGATTCTAGAGCGAAAACAGTGAAAGACAAGAAATCAAGTGACGATCCAGTGAATCAAGGCTGACCAGCATCAAAAACGGCCTGCCAAACAGCCTGCCAGTATGTAAACGGCCTGCCAAATATGGCTCACCAAGCGGCCTGCCATACGGCCTGCCAGGAAAACGGCCTGCCAAATACGGGCCACCAAATGAGCTGCCATACGGCCTGCCAGCCATATTTTGGCAAAATCCTAGTCTATTTAAAGGGTCTTTGTCATTCATTCCAACACACACTTCAATTCACTTCTTTCTCTCTCTTGTACAATATTAGTCATACTCTCAAGGCCTTCGACTCAGTGCGGGAAACCTAGTACCCGGAGAAGAATGCTGAAGATTGTATTAGGAGCGGTCTGGAGTCTTGAAGTTGTCACTTTTGTATTCAGAACTCGTTTAATCTACTGGTACTTCTATCCTTTATCTTATATAATGTTTTATGATATTGTTGCCATGATTATCGAGTAGTTATCTTTAGTGTATGCTATGATGTAAGCAGTTATAATGCCGAAATAATATTATGGTCTGTGTATGCTGTTGAAATGCTTTCCAATTATGCTTTAAACTCAATCGCTTTTTCAACTAATAGAACGTAGTTATAACCTCTGTTATTGGGAAGTCGCGAACCCCGATTCAGAGTACACTATCTGTGTCACCCCTTAGTAAGAGAAGTCTATTGAATACAACATAAGATTGACCGAGGCACACCGGTTGTAGTAAGTCTATCGAGCTTTGGATTCCGACTGAGGACTCTTTCATAGTGAAACATCTGACTAGACCCTTAGTACATTGTCGGTCCTAGACCATGCTAGTGTAGTCACCAAGCATATAAACTTCGTACGTGCACGCTGAAGCACATCGGTTGTTGTAAGCTGTACCTCTGCTAAGTAAGGCCATGAAACTCGGTTAGTGTTGACCAGTACACTGCACCATAACGCGGTCTCAAGCATTGCACCTCGCCTGAGGGATTCTTAGTTAATTAAGGAACTGTTTGTTTAAACACATAAAGGATTGGACCGTTAGGATAACCGAACTTGTTCATGGAAGTTAGCTTGACTTGTCCATGGTGTTCTTTATGGTTGAGCTCTTTTTAAGGGCCTAACTATCTTTTACTAATCATAAAACATTGAAACGCATCACGTCTCTCGGATATGGTAAACCATGTATTCTATTATGCTTAAGAAAGTTTAGACCATTTCAGAATGTTAATACGTCACCCAACCGAGTCACTCAATTGGATGAGCCGTCTGAACGTGTAGACCTGTAGTCAGACTGCATGGGCATCGGGGGTAACGGACGTTGCTGTCTATTCAGAATCTTCAAGCCTAACGCAGTACCCAGTGACATGTCTTATGACAGGGGCGTTTAGGACCAGTGTAATGATACAAGGCCTCTGCCTATTCATGAGCTAGCATTCCATAATCTCGGCAGAATAACTGATGAAGTCATAGTATGCACTCTACTGATATCTCAAAAATATGACTCTAGGTCATACTTCCCTTACTTCGACACGAAATGATAAGCAAAACTTTTGACATGCAGACACGGTCGAAGTCCAGACTCACTAATGCATCCTAACAACTTATCAGTTAGACACACTAATGCAGACCTGGTTCGCTAAGACCACCGCTCTGATACCACATGTAGAGACCCGTCATAATCCATAAGAATGAATACAATAACATATGATTACATTGTGAGGTATTTGACCTCTATATGATACATTTTTCAAACATTGCATTCGTTTTTAAAAGACAAACTTTCATTACATCGAAAGTTGACGGCATGCATACCATTTCATAATATATCCAACTATAATTGACTTAACAATAATCTTGATGAACTCAACGACTCGAATGCAACGTCTTTTGAAATATGTCATGAATGACTCCAAGTAATATCTCTAAAATGAGCAAATGCACCGCGGAAGATTTCTTTCATACCTGAAAATAAACATGCTATAAAGTGTCAACCAAAAGGTTGGTGAGTTCATTAGTTTATCGTAATCGATCATTTTCATCAATTTAATATACCACAAGATTTTCATTTCCATTTCTCATAAATATCGTGCATGCAAAAATCATTCATATGGATTGAACACCTGGCAACCGACATTAACAAGATGCATATAAGAATATCCCCTATCATTCCGGGACATCCATCGGACATGATAAAACAACATCGAAGTACTAAACCATCCGCAACCATGGATGGGGTTTGTTAGGCCCAATAGATCTATCTTTAGGATTCGCGTCAATTAGTAGATCGGTTTACTAATTCTTAGGCTACCAAGCAAAAAGGGGCATATTCGGCTTCGCTCATTCAACCATAGAATGTAGTTTCGATTACTTGTGTCTATTTCGTAAAATATTCATAAAAGCAGCGCATGTATTCTCAGTCCCAAAAATATATATTGCAAAAGCATGTAAAAAGGGAGTAATGAAATTCACAATACGATATTTTGTAGTAAAAATATGCATACGACGATACTGAACAATGCAGGGTTGGCCTCGGATTCACGAACCTATATCAAGTATATATGTTAACACATAATTGTACTCAAGTAATTTCATCTATTAATTATATAATATATATATATATATATATATATATATATATATATATATATATATATATATATATATATATATATATATATTTAAAATAATCAATGGTTATAGTTATATCAATATATATATATATATATATATATATATATATATATATATATATATATATATATATATATATATTTAAAATAATCAATGGTTATAGTTATATCAATATGTATATATATATATATATATATATATATATATATACACACATATACATATATAATTAGTATTATATTAATAATTTGTTATATGTATCATTTATAAAAAATATGTTTAATATAAAATTATATGAAATAAAAATATATGTTTATGTGCATAGTATTTATTTGTCGTAAAAATAATGATAATAATAATAATTTTTAATAAAAATGATGGTTTTAATAATAAAGGCAATCTTATTAAAAATGTAAATTTTAATACAAACGATAGTTTTAATACTTTTTAATAATAAGAATGATAATAATAATAATAATATATATAATAATAATACTTTTACTAATAATGATAATAATAATGATGATAATAATAATAATAATAATAATAATAATAATAATAATAATAATAATTTTAATAATAATAATAATAATAATAATAATAATAATAATAAAAAACAAAAGAAGACTACCTGTATAAAAAAAATGCCACAGCGCCCGGGCTCGAACCCGCGACCTCTTGTTCACACGAACAACTCCTAAACCCCTCCTCTATTCCTATATTTATGAATTTAATTACACCTAAATTATATTTAACCTGATTTATTTTCATTTCGGCCCAACCAGAATCATGGCAGCCCATATATCGGCCCAAGATGCAGTTCATAGTTTCAGTTAGAATACGAATAGCCAAACAGGCCCAAGTTTTCAACACAGTCCAGACAGCTTCTCTTGATAAATTAAAAAAAATATTGTAGTGGCCTGGGTTCGAACCCAGAACCTGTTGAAATTATGGACCGTGAGGTCAAAACTTTAAAATGCAACAAGATTCCGATTATCCGAGTACGATGGAATGCCAAACGAGGACCTGAGTTTACTTGGGAGCGAGAGGATCAAATGATGCGGAAGTATCCTCACCTTTTTCCGACTCCTCCATCTACCTCAACTTAAATTTTAGGACGAAATTTTCTTTAACAGGTGGGTAATGTAACGACCCTGGATTTTTCAACGTTTATTTATTAATAATTGTTATTATTAATACTTGTGATTTAACGAATGTATGTTATTACATTTACTTGTTACCATGATTGATCATACTTGACTTTAAATGCCCGAAACGTCTTTGTGACACACGAACTTTACACGAATAATATTTTCAAGTATTATTTGCATTCATGATTGATCTTATTAATCATTTTAATTAGCTAAGGTTGTTAGTTAATTACTTGGGCCTTTATTAGTGTTAATGGACTTTTACTTGAATTATTACTTAATTGGACTTGGGCTCATGCTTAGTGGACTTAGGAGCCCACTCTACTCACTTTAATGGACTTAACTAGCCCATCATAATATGTAAGTATCACTTTAAAATGAAACTAGATGAATTAGTACTTATGGAATCTAGTTGCATCATGATCCCCATGCAAGCTCACCCATTAACCAACTTTTTAAGCTTTTACATGCAAGAACCTAGTGAACATTTCCCTTCCCTTCTCCCCTTTGTTGGCCGTCGGTTAAGACCTCATGGGGAGGTGTTTTTGTTTTCAAATTTTGATCACTACTTACTTGTATTTTCTCATCTCACTTCATTCACTTTTCACACACTTCTTTTCACTTCACATTTTTCTCTCATTTGCTCTCAAATATTTGTAAGTAACAAGCTTACTTCTCTTTCTTTTTTCTACACCAAAACCGCCATCATCATCATTAATTTACACATTCTTTGTTTGTTAATTACTCACTTGTAGTTGTTTATTGTTGTTACTTTGTTACTTGTCTTTGTTAGTTGTTACATACTAGTACAAGAATCAAACTTCCTAGTTAGATTCTCCATAATATCTTGTATTTACAAGAACAAACAAGAACATAAACTTACTAGTTTATGATTCTACCTTTATTGTTTTAAAAGTTGAAAGTGCATGTGTTGTTAAACTCATACTTGTGAATCATGATTGTAAACTTAAAGTTTACTTTTCTTAAAGATCAAACCTTGGTTTAAATCTTTAAAGTATGAACAACCATGACTTGTTACTTGTATATTTAGTTTACTACTTCATTTCTTATACATTTAAATTCATGTTTGTTGTTAAATGGTCAAGTATTACAAGTTAGTCTTGATCTCATACTTCTTGGAACTAAAAGTTAACTTGAAAGTTCAAGAACATGGAAGTGTAACTCTTTAGTTATAACTTCATACACTTGTGTTAGATTTAACTTAATAACTTTATATCTAGACTTTTGGGTCTTGGATCTTCAAGATCTAACTAAGAACTATGTTCTACATCTTAAGATCTTGATTAGTTAGTTTACTTTCTAGTTTGTAGTTCAATATTACTTTTATATTTCATGTATGTGTTAAATCTAAGACTTTGATGTAACTTTGGTTCATCAAAACACTTGCAACACTTAAGTGAGTTGTGCTACATGTCTTAGACTTACACTTGGGTTATGATGGTTAAAACTTGGTAAATATGATGCAAACACATCAACGAGTTGTACGCTTGAAGCTATATGCATCAAGGATGAGAACCGTGATAAGCATCGAACACCAAGACCCACCGGAACCTACTGTTTTACTGTTCTGGGTCTGATAAGTAAGACCTGGGCTACTGTGAATATGATTTTCAGTTAGCTCTGTTCGATTAGATAACTTTTCATTTAGGACTCGTCTTAATCCGAGTTACGGTTTAGGATTTATGGCCCTCCGAGTGTCACTATGTCTTTTAACGTTGTGCTGAAAATTCTGACCTACTCGCACTTAGACCGTCGCCACGGTCAAACAAAGACGATTTTGCTTCTGGAATTTTTACCAAAAATAAAGGACTCATATACGGAGCCATGGCCACTGGTCTCACCTTATTTCAGTAGGTTTAAAGGCCGTGGTGACTGACCGAAGTCAGCCTTTGTTTTAAACTTCTTTCATGAACGAAACTTACTTTACACCTTTTGTTTGATGATGAATGATGATGACCTTTAAGACCTAATTTACATACATTTAAACCTATTGGGATGATTTATTGACTTAGTACTATTTGACTTAGGTTGAGGACTTTCCGGACCTACACACTTGCTTATTTCCCGAGTCATACTTTACCGCTACTTTATCATTGTGAGTTATAGCATTTCCTTTTTACTTTAACTATTTTGGGAACTGAGAATACATGCGCATTTTACGTTTTACATACTAGGCACGAGTACTTAAACTTTATATATGTGTGGGTTATACAATGGCATAAACATTCCCTTTAGCTCGGTAACGTTTAGTCATTGGTTTTTGAACCGGTGAACGCGAATCTTAGATATGGATCCATAGGGTTTGACATCCCCACTCGGGCTAGTAGCGCTAGCATTTAATGGGTGTTTAATACTTCATATACATACGCACTTGCCAAGTGTACTTTCAGGGGGTATAAACGTTAAGTTAGTTACCAAGTGCCCACGGTTAAAATATACTTTATCATACTGTTTTGAAACGCTCTTTGTAGCACTGAAATCTCGTGGGCTACCTTACATACTGTTATACTTAAACTATAGCTCACCAACCTTTGTGTTGACGTTTTTAAGCATGTTTTTCTCAGGTGCTTAAGGTTAGCTGCTTCCGCTGTGTACTAGTCTTGCTGTAGACACCCGCTGCTCTAGAGTTATCACTGCATGAACGTTTATTTGCATTCAACATTATTACTTTTGAAACTATGATCTGTAACGACCTAAGGGTCACGCACTATTATATTTGCTTCTGTTCATTGAAGCATAATTTGGTTGTAAAACATTTGACGTTAGTTATGACGTCAGCTTTTATCATGAATGCAAACTTGTTTTGAAAACGCATATAGTGTTTGACCTTGTAATGATCCTGTTGTTGATGATTCGTACACGATGGTTTTGTACGGGGCATCACACCATTTCATAATATATCCAACTATAATTGACTTAATAATAATCTTGATGAACTCAAAGACTCGAATGCAACGTCTTTTGAAATACGTCATGAATGACTCCAAGTAATATCTCTAAAATGAGCAAATGCACCGCAAAAGATTTCTTTCATACCTGAGAATAAACATGCTTTAAAGTGTTAACCAAAAGGTTGGTGAGTTCATTAGTTTATCGTAATCGATCATTTTCATTAATTTAATAGACCACAAGATTTTCATTTCCATTTCTCATAAATATCATGCACGCAAAAATCATTCATATGGATTGAACATCAGGTAACCGACATTAACAAGATGCATATAAGAATATCCCCTATCATTTCGGGACATCCATCTGACATGATAAAACAACATCGAAGTACTAAAGCATCCGCAACCATGGATGGGGTTTGTTAGGCCCAATAGATCTATCATTAGGATTCGCGTCAATTAGTAGATCGGTTTACTAATTCTTAGGCTACCAAGCAAAAAGGGGCATATTCGGCTTCAATCATTCAACCATAGAATGTAGTTTCGATTACTTGTGTCTATTTCATAAAATATTCATAAAAGCAGCGCATGTATTCTCAGTCCCAAAAATATATATTGCAAAAGCATTTAAAAAGGGAGTAATGAAACTCACAATATGATATTTTGTAGTAAAAATATGCATACGACGATACTGAACAATGCAGGGTTGGCCTCGGATTCACGAACCTATATCAAGTATATATATTAACACATAATTGTACTCAAGTAATTTCATCTATTAATTATATATATATATATATATATATATATATATATATATATATATATATTTTATTTATTATATATTAAATTATATGTTATCTACATTTATTCTATATATATATTTAAAATAATCAATGGTTATAGTTATATCAATATATATATATACATATATAATTAGTATTATATTAATAATTTGTTATATGTATCATTTATAAAAAATATGTTTAATATAAAATTATATGAAATAAAAATATATGTTTATGTGCATAGTATTTATTTGTCGTAAAAATAATGATAATAATAATAATTTTTAATAAAAATGATGGTTTTAATAATAAAGGCAATCTTATTAAAAATGTTAATTTTAATACAAACGATAGTTTTAATACTTTTTAATAATAAGAATTATAATAATAATTATAATATCTATAATAATAATACTTTTACTAATAATGATGATAATAATAATAATAATAATAATAATAATAATAATAATAATAATAATAATAATAATAATAATAATAATAATAAAAACAAAAGAAGACTACCTTTATATAAAAAAATGCCACAGCGCCCGGGCTCGAACCCGCGACCTCTTGTTCACCCGAACAACTCATAAACCACTCCTCTATTCCTATCTTTATGAATTTAATTACTCCTAAATTATATTTAACCCGATTTATTTTCATTTCGGCCCAACCAAAATCATGGCAGGCCCATCTATCGGCCTAAGATGCAGTCCATAGTTTCAGTTAGAATACGAATAGCCCAACAGGCCCAAGTTTTCAACACAGTCCAGACAGCTTCTCTTGATAAATTAAAAAAATACATATTATAGTGGCCTGGGTTCGAACCCAGGACCTCTCGTTCCCTGACCACACACTCTAACCATCCAATCCACCTTGTTTTTCTGAAATATATCATACTTAATATCTATTTAGCCATTAACTATTTTTATCTTCTTTTTCAAAAATCAAAACCCAGAACTATTCATCATCATCTTGAATTTTCATTTTGCCATCTCCATGGTTCCATGTCTGATTACATTATCATTACCATAATCATAACCGTATTCTTTATCATCACTATCAAATATCCTAATTACCATTTTAAAATCACTATCATCATCAATTATCCTATCATCCTATCATTGCTAACATAATCATCATGAATTGTCGTTCATCTCCATTATCATTGACGTCCCCTATTCATCACAGCAACATAATCTAATCATAATTATAATCTTAACATAATCATAATAATAATCATAAGCATAATCGTAATCATATATCCATAATTATAAGGGTAATAATATTAATAATATTTATTATACTAATAATAATAATAATAATAATAATAATAATAATAATAATAATAATAATAATAATAATAATAATAATAATAATAATAATAATAATAATAATAATAATAATAATAATAATAATAATAATAATAATAATAATAAATATAAATATACCTTATATATAAAAGAAAAACAAGTGGTTGTGTTTCTTTCGGCCCACAACATGTGAAATGTCCCGTTCATATTGATTATAAACGTTCTATATTAATTGATTTCGTCGCGAGGTTTTGACCTCTATATGAGATGTTTTTCAAAGACTGCATTCGATTTTAAAACAAATCATAACCTTTAAAATATTACGACGATTATCAAATAATGATAATCTAAAATATAGCGTTTTTCACACGACCATTACATAATGGTTTACAATAATATTACACATCAACATAAGTCTTCAAATGCAGTTTTTAAACAATATTATACAAGCATGGACTCCAAATCTTGTCCTTAACTTAGTATGCAACAGCGGAAGCTCTTAATAATCACCTGAGAATAAACATGCTTAAAACGTCAACAAAATTTTTGGTGAGTTATAGATTTAACCTACATATTATTAAATCATAATAATAGACCACAAGATTTCATTTTTATAACACATCTCTTATCAGGCATTTCGCAAACTGCATAGAGATAAAAATCATTCATATGTTGAAAACCTGGTAACCGACGTTAACTTAATGCATAGAATATCTCCAAAACAGAACCTCACATCTGTATAATAATCTCGAAGTACTAAACCATCCATAACCTGAATGGGGGTTGTTAAGCCCAACAGATCTATCTTTAGGATTCGCGTCAATTAGGGGCCATTTCCCTAATTCTTAGGCTACCTGACTTGAAGGGCGATATTCGGTTTAATAATCCAACCATAGAATGTAGTTTTGCGTACTTGTGTCTATTTTGTAAAACATTTATAAAGCTGCATGTATTCTCATCCCAAAATATTAGATTTTAAAAGTGGAACTATAACTCACCTTCACAGATTTTTACTTCGTGGGGAAGTAAAACTTGGCCACTGGTCGATTCACGAACCTATAACAAATATGTACATATATATCAAAGTATGTTCAAAATATATTTACAACATTTTTAATACGTTTTAATGTTTTAAGTTTATTAAGTCAGCTGTCCTCGTTAGTAACCTACAACTAGTTATCCACAATTAGATGTACTGAAATAAATCGATATATATTATCTTGAATCAATCCACGACCCAGTGTATACACGTCTCAGGTTAGATCACAACTCAAAGTATATATATTTTTGGAATCAACCTCAACCCTGTATAGCTAACTCCAACATTACTGCATATAGAGTGTCTATGGTTGTTCCAAATAATATATATAGATGGGTCGATATGATATATCAAAACATTTGCATACGTGTCTATGGTATCCCAAGATTATATAATATATTAGAATACATGTATAATACAATATAAGTTAGCTAGGATATGATTAATATAAATTTGTTACCAATTTTCACGTAGCTACAACAAGCAAAAATATCCAATCTTGTTTTACCCATAACTTCTTTGTTTTAAATCCGTTTTGAGTGTTTCAAGTTTCTATGGTTTCATATTGAACTTAAGTTTATGAATCTAAATAGAAAAAGTATAAGTTTATAGTCAGAAATGTAGGTTACAAGTCGTTTTTGTAAAGGTAGTCATTTCAGACGAAAGAACGACTTCTAGATTACCATTTTGGAAAACATACTTCCACTTTGACATTAATCATGATTTTTGGATATAGTTTCATGTTCATAAGAAAAATTATTTTCCCAGAAGAACAACTTTTAAATCAAAGTTTATCATAGTTTTTAATTAACTAACCCAAAACAGCCCGCGGTGTTACTACGACGGCGTATTTCCAGTTTTACGGTGTTTTTCGTGTTTTTAGTTTTTAAATCATTAATTTAGCATATCATATAGATATAGAACATGTGTTTAGTTGATTTTAAAAGTCAAGTTAGAAGGATTAACTTTTGTTTGCGAACAAGTTTAGAATTAACTAAACTATGTTCTAGTGACTACAAGTTTAAACCTTCGAATAAGGTAGTTTTATATATATGAATCGAATGATGTTATGAACATCATTACTACCTCAGGTTTTGTGGATAAACCTATTGGAAATGAAAAAAAATATATCTAGCTTCAAAGGATCCTTGGATGGCTTGAAAGTTCTTGAAGCAGAATCATGACACGAAAACAAGTTCAAGTAAGATTTCCACTCGAAATAAGATTGTTATAGTTATAGAAATTGAATCAAAGTTTGAATATGAGTATTACCTTGTATTAGAAAGATATCTTACTGTAAATAAGAAAGATTTCTTGAGGTTGGATGATCACTTTACAAGATTGGAAGTGAGCTAGTAAACTTGGAAGTATTCTTGATTTTATGAAACTAGAACTTGTAGAATTTATGACGAACACTTAGAACTTGAAGATAAAACTTGAGAGAGATCAATTAGATGAAGAAAATTGAAGAATGAAAGTGTTTGTAGGTGTTTTTTGTCGTTGGTATATGGATTAGATATAAAGGATGTGTAATTTTGTTTACATGTAAATAAGTCATGAATGATTACTAATATTTTTGAAATTTTATGAGATATTTCATGCTAGTTGTAAGCATTTTTGTTGATGAAACTGAACGAGGATGTAATTGTAAGCATTTTTGTTAAGTAGAAGTATTTTGATAAATATCTTGAAGTCTTTCAAAAGTGTATGAATACATATTAAAACACTACATGTATATACATTTTAACTAAGTCGTTAAGTCATCGTTAGTCGTTACATGTAAATATTGTTTTGAAGCCTTTAGGTTAACGATCCTGTTAAGTGTTGTTAACCCATTGTTTATTATATCAAATGAGATGTTAAATTATTACATTATCATGATATTATGATATATTAATATATCTTAATATGATATATATACAATTAAATGTCGTTATAACGATAATCGTTACATATATGTCTCGTTTCGAAGTCATTAAGTTAGTAGTCTTGTTTTTACATATGTAGTTCATTGTTAATATACTTAATGATATGTTTAATTATCATAATACCATGTTAACTATATATATATATATATATCCATATATATGACATCATATAGTTTTTATAAGTTTTAACGTTCGTGAATCACCGGTCAACTTGGGTGGTCAATTGTCTATAAAAAACCTATTTCAGTTAATCAAGTCTTAACAAGTTTGATTGCTTAACATGTTGGAAACACTTAATCATGTAAATATCAATTTAATTTAATATATATAAACATGGAAAAGTTCAGGTCACTACAGTACCTACCCGTTAAATAAATTTCGTCTCGAAATTTTAAGCAGTTGGAGGTGTTGATGTATCTTCTGGAAATAAGTGCAGGTATTTCTTCTTCATCTGATCTTCTCATTCCCAGGTGAACTCAGGTCCTCCACGAGCATTCCATCGAACCTTAACAATTGGTATCTTGTTTTTCTTGAGCCTTTTAACCTCACGATCCATTATCTCGACGGGTTCTTCAATGAATTGTAGTTTTTTATTGATTTTAATTTCGTCTAAAGGAATAGTGAGATCTTCTTTAGCTAAGCACTTCTTCAAATTCGAGACGTGAAAGGTATTATGTACATTGGCGAGTTGTTAAGGTAATTCAATTCTGTAGGCTACTGGTCCGACACGATCTAAAATCTTGAATGGTCCAATGTATCTTGGATTTAGTTTTCCCCGTTTACCAAATCGAACAACGTCTTTCCAAGGTGAAACCTTAAGCATGACCATCTCCCCAATTTCAAATTCTATATCTTTCCTTTTAAGGTCCGCGTAGCTCTTTTGTCGACTCTGAGCGATTTTCAACCGTTGTTGAATTTGAATGATTTTCTCTGTAGTTTCTTGGATTATCTCCGGACCGGTAATCTGTCTATCCCCCAATTAATTCCAACAAATTGGAGATCTGCACTTTCTACCATAAAGTGCTTCGAACGGTGCCATTTCGATACTCGAGTGGTAACTGTTGGTGTAGGAAAATTCTGCTAATGGTAGATGTCGATCCCAACCGTTTCCAAAATTAATAACACATGCTCGTAGCATGTCTTCAAGAGTCTGTATCGTCCTTTCACTCTGCCCATTGGTTTGTGGATGATAGGCAGTACTCATGTCTAGACGAGTTCCCAATGTTTGTTGTAATATCTGCCAAAACCTTGAAACAAATCTGCCATCCCTATAAGAGATAATAGAGATTGGTATTCCATGTCTGGAGATGACTTCCTTCAAATACAGTCGTGCTAACTTCTCTATCTTGTCATCTTCTCTTATTGGCAGGAAGTGTGCTGATTTAGTGAGACGATCAACTATTACCCAAATAGTATCAAAACCACTTGCAGTCCTTGGCAATTTAGTGATGAAATCCATGGTAATGTTTTTCCATTTCCATTCCAGGATTTTGGGTTGTTGAAGTAGACCTGATGGTTTCTGATGCTCAGCTTTGACCTTAGAACACGTCAAACATTCCCCTACGTATTTAGCAACATCGGCTTTCATACCTGGCCACCAAAAATGTTTCTTGAGATCTTTGTACATCTTCCCCGTTCCAGGATGTATTAAGTATCTGGTTTTATGAGCTTCTCTAAGTACCATTTCTCTCATATCTCCAAATTTTGGTACCCAAATTTTTTCAGCCCTATACCGGGTTCCGTCTTCCCGAATATTAAGATACTTCTCTGATCCTTTGGGTATTTCATCCTTTAAATTTCCCTCTTTTAAAACTCCTTGTTGCGCCTCCTTTATTTGAGTAGTAAGGTTATTGTGAATCATTATATTCATAGCTTTTACTCGAATGGATTCTCTGTCCTTTCTACTCAAAGCGTCGGCTACCACATTCGCCTTCCCCGGGTGGTAACGAATCTCAAAGTTGTAATCATTCAACAATTCAATCCACCTACGATGCCTCATGTTCAGTTGTTTCTAATTAAATATATGTTGAAGACTTTTGTGGTCGGTATATATAATACTTTTGATCCCATATAAGTAGTGCCTCCAAGTCTTTAATGCAAAAACAACATCGCCTAATTCCAAATCGTGTGTCGTATAATTTTGCTCGTGAATCTTCAATTGTCTAGACGCATAAGCAATTACCTTCATTCGTTGCATTAATACACAACCGAGGCCTTGCTTTGAGGCATCACAATATATCTCAAAATCATCATTCCCTTCAGGCAATGACAATATAGGTGCCGTAGTTAACTTTTTCTTCAACAATTGAAACGATGTTTCTTGTTCATCCTTCCATTCAAATTTCTTCCCTTTATGCGTTAATGCAGTCAAGGGTTTTGCTATTTTGGAAAAATCTTGGATGAATCTTCTGTAGTAACCAGCCAGTCCTATAAATTAGCGTATATGCTTCAGAGTTTTCGGGGTTTCCCAATTTACAACGATTTCAATCTTTGCCGGATCAACCTGAATACCTTCTTTGCTCACAACATGTCCGAGGAATTGAACTTCTTTCAACCAAAATGCACACTTTGAAAAATTAGCGTACAGTTTTTCTTTCCTCAACAATTCCAGTACTTTCCTCAAATGTTCTTCATGCTCTTGATCATTCTTTGAGTAAATAAGTATGTCATCGATGAAGACAATGACAAACTTGTCTAGATATGGACCACACACTCTGTTCATGAGGTCCATGAACACAGCTGGTGCATTAGTCAAACCAAACGGCATAACCATAAACTCGTAATAACCGTATCGCATCCTGAAAGCAGTCTTCGGAATATCATCCTCCTTTACCAGCATTTGATGATATCCGGAATGTAAGTCAATCTTCGAATAAACCGACGAGCCTTGTAGTTGATCAAATAAGTCGTCGATTCTCGGTAGTGGGTAAAAGTTCTTGATGGTAAGTTTGTTCAACTCTAGGTAGTCGATACACAACCTGAATGTACCATCCTTCTTTTTGACAAACAAAACAGGAGCTCCCCATGGTGATGTACTTGGTTGTATGAAACCACGCTCTAGAAGTTCTTGTAATTGGCTTTGAAGTTCCTTCATTTCACTGAGTGCGAGTCTGTATGGAGCACGAGCTATTGGTGCAGCTCCCGGTACAAGATCTATTTGAAATTCAACGGATCGGTGTGGAGGTAATCCCGGTAATTCTTTCGGAAATACATCGGGAAATTCTTTTGCGACTGGAACATCATTGATGCTCTTTTCTTCAGTTTGTACTTTCTCGACGTGTGCTAGAACAGCATAGCAACCCTTTCTTATTAGCTTTTGCGCCTTCAAATTACTAATAAGATTTAGCTTCGTGTTGCACTTTTCTCCGTACACCATTAAGGGTTTTCCTTCATCTCGTACAATGCGAATTGCATTTTTGTAACACACGATCTCTGCTTTCACCTCTTTCAACCAGTCCATGCCGATTATCACATCAAAACTCCCTAATTCTACTGGTATCAAATCAATCATAAACGTTTCGCTACCCAGTTTAATTTCTCGATTTTGACATATATTATCTGCTGCAATTAATTTATTGTTTGCTAATTCTAGTATAAACTTATTATCCAAAGGCGTCAATGGACAACTTAATATAGCACAGAAATCCTTACTCATATAGCTTCTATCCACACCTGAATCAAATAAAACATAAGCAGATGTATTTTCAATAAGAAACGTACCCGTAACAAGCTCCGGGTCTTCCTGCGCTTCAACCGTATTAATGTTGAAGACTCTTCCTCGGCCTTGCCCATTATTATCCCCCTGATTTGGGCACATATTTTTGTAATGGCCCTTCTTCCTGCATCCGAAACAGGTAATGTCGGCATAACTCATTCTGGCATTATTTGTTCCCTTACCCATTGATCCGTAGATTTCGCACTTTGTCGCACCATGGCCCTTTCTATTACACTTAGTACACACTGCTGTACAGAGCCCAGTTAGATGGTATCCTTCACATCTCTGGCAGAATTTCTACCTCTTGTTGTTATTGTTGGGATTGTTGTTGTTGCGATTGTTATTGTTGTTGAAACGGTTGTTGTAGTTGTTGCTGGGGTGGTTGTTGTTGTTGCGTTTGTTGTTGCAAAAATTGGTGCGATTGTAGTTGTGATTGTTGGGTTGATTATTGAAATTGTGACTCTTGTCACTGGTTTCTTCCCATTTCCTCTTGACTTGTTTCGTATTCGCTTCTTCAGCCACCTGTTCTTTAATCCTTTCCTCAATTTGATTTATAAGTTTATGAGCCATTCGACTTGTCTTTTGTATGGAGGCGGGCTCGTGTGAACTTATATCCTCTTGGATCCTTTTCGGTAACCCTTTTACAAATGCGTCGATTTTCCTTCTTCATCTTCGAACGCTCCCGGACACAATAGGCACAAGTCTGTGAATCGTCGTTCGTACGTGGTAATATCAAACCCTTGTGTTCGTAACCCTCTAAGCTCTACCTTGAGCTTATTGACCTCATTTCTGGGATGGTACTTCTCGTTCATTAAGTGTTTGAATGCTGACCACGGTAGTGCATAAGCAGCATCATGTCCCACATGTTCTAGATAAGTGTTCCACCATGTTAATGCAGTACCCGTGAAGGTATGCGTAGCGTACTTTACTTTGTCTTCTTCAGTGCACTTACTTATGGCAAACACCGATTCAACCTTCTCAGTCCACCGTTTTAATCTGATTGGACCCTCGGTTCCATCGAATTCCAAAGGTTTACATGTAGTGACCCGAACTTTTCCATGTTTATATATATATTAAATGAAATTGTTATTTACATGATTAAGTGTTTCCAACATGTTAAGCAATCAAACTTGTTAAGACTTGATTAATTGAAATAGGTTTCATATAGACAAATGACCACCCAAGTTGACCGGTGATTCACGAGCGTTAAAACTTGTAAAAACTATACGATGACATATATATGGTTTTATATATAGTTAACATGATTTTATTATAAGTATGTATCTCATTAGGTATTTTAACAATGAGTTATATACATAAAAATGAGGCTATTAATTTAAGAAACTCGAAAACGATATATATAACGATTATCGTTATAACAACGTCTTACTAGGTACATATGAATCATATTAAGATATTGATATACTTGGTTAATTATGTTAAATAATAAGTAAATATATTATTAAGTGTATTAACAATGAAATACATATGTAAAAATAAGACTACTAACTTAATGATTTCGAAACGAGACATATATGTAACGATTATCGTTGTAACGACATTTAACTGTATATATATCATACTAAGATATATTATATATCAAAATATCATGATAATATAACAATTTAACATCTCATTTGTTATAATAAACAATGGGTTAACAACATTCAACAAGATCGTTAACCTAAAGGTTTCAAAACAACATTTACATGTAACGACTAACGATGACTTAACGACTCAGTTAAAATGTATATACATGTAGTGTTTTAATATGTATTCATACACTTTTGAAAGACTTCAAGATATTTATCAAAATACTTCTACTTAACAAAAATGCTTACAGTTACATCCTCGTTCAGTTTCATCAACAATTCTACTCGTATGCACCCGTATTCGTACTCGTACAATACACAGCTTTTAGATGTATGTACTATTGGTATATACACTCCAATGATCAGCTCTTAGCAGCCCATGTGAGTCACCTAACACATGTGGGAACCATCATTTGGCAACTAGCATGAAATATCTCATAAAATTACAAAAATATGAGTAATCATTCATGACTTATTTATATGAAAACAAAATTACATATCCTTTATATCTAATCCATACACCAACGACCAAAAACACCTACAAACACTTTCATTCTTCAATTTTCTTCATCTAATTGATCTCTCTCAAGTTCTATCTTCAAGTTCTAAGTGTTCTTCATAAATTCCAAAAGTTCTAGTTTCATAAAATCAAGAATACTTCCAAGATTGCAAGTTTACTTCCAAGTTTTCTAAATCCATTCCAAGTAATCATCCAAGATCAAGAAACCTTTGTTACTTACAGTAGGTTATCTTTCTAATACAAGGTAATAATCATATTCAAACTTTAATTCAATTTTAATAACTATAACAATCTTATTTCGAGTGGAAATCTTACTTGAAATTGTTTTCGTGTCATGATTCTGCTTCAAGAACTTTCAAGCCATCCAAGGATCCTTTGAAGCTAGATCTATTTTTCTCATTTCCAGTAGGTTTATCCAAGGAACTTGAGGTAGTAATGATGTTCATAAAATCATTCGATTCATACATATAAAGCTATCTTATTCGAAGGTTTAAACTTGTAATCACTAGAACATAGTTTAGTTAATTCTAAACTTGTTCGCAAATAAAAGTTAATCCTTCTAACTTGACTTTTAAAATCAACTAAACACATGTTCTATATCTATATTATATGCTAACTTAATGATTTAAAACCTGGAAACACGAAAAACACCGTAAAACCGAATTTACGCCGTCGTAGTAACACCGCGGGCTGTTTTGGGTTAGTTAATTAAAAACTATGATAAACTTTGATTTAAAAGTTGTTATTCTGGGAAAATGATTTTTATTATGAACATGAAACTATATCCAAAAATTATGGTTAAACTCAAAGTGGAAGTATGTTTTCTAAAATGGTCATCTAGACGTCGTTCTTTCGACTGAAATGACTACCTTTACAAAAATGACTTGTAACTTATTTTTCCGACTATAAACCTATACTTTTTCTGTTTAGATTCATAAAATAGAGTTCAATATGAAACCATAGCAATTTGATTCACTCAAAACGGATTTAAAATGAAGAAGTTATGGGTAAAACAAGATTGGATAATTTTTCTCATTTTAGCTACGTGAAAATTGGTAACAAATCTATTCCAACCATAACTTAATCAACTTGTATTATATATTATGTAATCTTGAGATACCATAGACACGTATACAATGTTTCGACCTATCATGTCGACACATCTATATATATTTCGGAACAACCATAGACACTCTATATGTGAATGTTGGAGTTAGCTATACAGGGTTGAGGTTGATTCCAAAATATATATAGTTTGAGTTGTGATCAATACTGAGATACGTATACACTGGGTCGTGGATTGATTCAAGATAATATTTATCGATTTATTTCTGTACATCTAACTGTGGACAACTAGTTGTAGGTTACTAACGAGGACAGCTGCCTTAATAAACTTAAAACATCAAAATATATTAAAAGTGTTGTAAATATATTTTGAACATACTTTGATATATATGTATATATTGTTATAGGTTCGTGAATTAACCAGTGGCCAAGTCTTACTTCCCGACGAAGTAAAAATCTGTGAAAGTGAGTTATAGTCCCACTTTTAAAATCTAATATTTTTGGGATGAGAATACATGCAGGTTTTATAAATGATTTACAAAATAGACACAAGTACGTGAAACTACATTCTATGGTTGAATTATCGAAATCGAATATGCCCCTTTTTATTAAGTCTGGTAATCTAAGAATTAGGGAACATACACCCTAATTGACGCGAATCCTAAAGATAGATCTATTGGGCCTAACAAATCCCATCCAAAGTACCGGATGCTTTAGTACTTCAAAATTTATATCATATCCGAAGGGTGTCCCGGAATGATGGGGATATTTTTATATATGCATCTTGTTAATGTCGGTTACCAGGTGTTCACCATATGAATGATTTTTATCTCTATGTATGGGATGTGTATTGAAATATGAAATCTTGTGGTCTATTGTTACGATTTGATATATATAGGTTAAACCTATACCTCACCAACATTTTTGTTGACGTTTAAAGCAAGTTTATTCTCAGGTGAATACTAAGAGCTTCCGCTGTTGCATACTAAAATAAGGACAAGATTTGGAGTCCATGTTTGTATGATATTGTGTAAAAACTGCATTCAAGAAACTGATTTCGATGTAACATATTTGTATTGTAAACCATTATGTAATGGTCGTGTGTAAACAGGATATTTTAGATTATCATTATTTGATAATCTACGTAAAGCTTTTTAAACCTTTATTTATGAAATAAAGGTTATGGTTTGTTTTAAAAATGAATGCAGTCTTTGAAAAACGTCTCATATAGAGGTCAAAACCTCGCAACGAAATCAATTAATATGGAATGTTTTTAATCAATAAGAACGGGACATTTCAGTTGGTATCCGAGCGTTGGTCTTAGAGAACCAGAAATTTGCATTAGTGTGTCTTATCGAGTTTGTTAGGATGCATTAGTGAGTCTGGACTTCGACCGTGTTTTCTTTAAAAATGATTGCTTAACATTTTTGTTGGAAACTATATATTATTAACATGTATATATTATGTGATATATTAATCTCTTAATATGTTTGATATTGTGCGATAGATGTCTACCTCTAGCACAAATCCCATTGACTCACCTAATAATAACGAAGAGTCGAATATATATTGGACTGATTCACAAGTTCCCGAAGAAGAACCGGAAGAAGAATCAGAACCGGAAGAGGAAGAACTGGAGGAGGAAATAGAACCGGTGGGGGAATAATAAAACGGTTAAGTAAAAGAAAATCCTCAACCAACCGACCAAGGTTAATTATGGCCAATGGTGTTTCCGCCAAGGAAGCAAAATATTGGGAGGATTACCAATTCTCCGATGAATCGGATTCCGACGAGAATTTCGATGATGTTATAGAAATTACCCCAACTGAATTTAAAAAGGCAAAAGAAAATAATAAGGAAAAGGGCATAAAAATAGAGAATTCTAATTCCAACCCCGATGAACTTTATATGTATCGTCAACCCCCGAAGCCCTTAAGTTGTAACAATGACCCGGGAACCTCTAAACCACCAGGTTTTTCTAAACCGTTGTGGAAAACGACAGCTCGTATTAGGGGAACATCATATATCCTTAGAAACTTGGCAAAACGAACCAAAACCGGAGAAGAAGAAACGAGCGAGTCGGAATAAGATAGTTGTATTCGTGTGGTGTAATATATGTAATATAGTGTGCTTATGCTTTATGATATATGTAAAAATTGCTTGTATTAATAAGTATTTTTTTTTTATGAATCTAACTCTTGTCTATTTTACAGTATAAAAACACAAAATGGATAGACAACCCAATATTTTAAGAGACCTACCCGGAGACATGATTGATGAAATCTTGTCTAGAGTCGGTCAGAATTCTTCGGCACAACTATTTACGGCGAAATCAGTTTGTAAGACATTCGAAGAACGTTCCAAGAATGTCTTGGTTTATAAGAGACTTTCGTTTGAAAGATGGGGGATATCTGTGACGACCCCGTCAAAACACTTAACGGATCCGTCAGTTAGTCCCATAGCTTGATCGGACTTAAATGAATTAAATAAACAAAGTTGCATTCTATTATTTCAAAATGTTGCCCAAAAAGGAAACAAACCCAATTAAGTAGTTTAAATCAACCAACCATAGTAATGAACCAAAAGTTGACACAAAACATTGCCAACAAACCCACAATTTAAATTATCCAAAATAGAATGCAAACTTAAGTTTCATAAATAGTTTCATAAAATCTGCCCAAATGCATGCAGACTCTTCTAACGACAGCGGAAGCATCAAATAACTCAAGTACCTGTGAAAACATGCAAGTAAACTGTCAACACAAAGGTTGAGTGAATTATAGGTTTAAATAAATAAGTAAACTTTAGACCACAAGATTTAAAAATGTTAGAAAACATTAAACATTATTCCATTATCAATGAGCCACCTGGTAACCACTTAACCCTTTATTTACCCTTGCCAAACACAATAAAAATATACACTTGGACAGTGTATCTACAACAAATTACGAAGTACTAAACATTTCGATTATAAATTGCTAGCGCGACTAGCTCGAAATGGGGTTGTCAAACCCGATAGATCTATCCGTAGGATTCGCGTTCACCGGTAGAAACCAATGATTACAGTTACCAGACTAGGGAATATTTTTGTCCAACTCACAATGAATAATTAAATTTAACTGTTACTTGTGTCTAAACGTAAATAAAAATATGCATGTAATCACATCCCAAAAAGTATACTTTGAAAAGTATATAAAAACGGGACTATAACTCACCTTAAAAGCAACTGAAGAAACCACACAAACAAGCGAACAGCAAGTAAAGTAAAGTGATCAAGAAAGATCACAACGCCGACCTATAAGTAAAGCAGGTCAAAATAAATAACTAACTTAGGCCAAGTCTTAGTATGATAGCTATTGTACATGTTGCAAGTAGGCATAGAACATTACTCAGCAAGCATCGGTTTGATTGGAACAGCATAAGGACACACACTTTCTATTTTTAGAAAGTTTCTATTTTTAGCAGGTTTCCATTTTTGGAAAGTTTTCTATTTTAGGAAAGTTTCTATTTTTGGAAAGTTTCTATTTTTGGAAAGTTTCTATTTTCGGAAAGTTTCCAAATTTAGAAAGTTCTATTTTTAGAAAGTTTTGAAGTTAAGAAAGTTTCCTTATTTAGAAAGTCAACAGAAGTCAACTGAAAGTCAAAGTCAACCGAAAGTCAACTCAAAAATCAACCTTGGTCAAACATAGTCAACATTAATTTGAAAAGTGTAAGTTATAATAATAACATAGGTTATAATGTTATTTAAAGTCAAAAGTGTATAATAATGTCTTAACATAAGTTTAATTAAATAAAATGAATTATTAAAGTTAATATAAGTTGAAATGTTATAATTAGTACGACATAAGTATTTAATTAATTAATTAAATATTAATCATAATATAAGTATTATTAATAATAATAATTTTTAAATTATATCATAAGTATTTTTAATTAATAATGAATTATTAATCATATCATAAGTTTCTAATTAAAATTATTAAATCATAAGTATTTAATAATTAAATCATAATTAAATAATAATTAAGTCTTATAATAATTAAATAATTATTTAATCTTTATTATAAGTCTTTTAATAATTTCTCAAAAACAAATTTAATACTTATCATAAGTATTTTCCTTTAATAATAAAAGTATTATTAATCATAAGTTTAATTAAAATGTTAATTAAATCATAATTAATAATTAAATGATATAATAAATATTTATATCATAAGTTTTAAATAATAATAATTACTTCTTTTATCATAAGTAATTAATTAATAATGAAATCCATTAATTTTAACATAAGTTTAATCATTAACCATAAGTTTTAAGTTTAAAAGTTCATCGGGTCGTATCTTGAGCCCTGGGTGTCGGTTTCGGGCAAGCCACATATGCAACTTCACCTACTCAAACCACCCGACACAATTATGAACTCAAGAACACTCCAGGAACAGTCCCTAGGTCGTGGATATCAGCCATGACAACATTTGGGAAATCAATTTACTCAAAACAGTAATTCGGGCACAACGGGTGAACCGTGGCTCAGATTTAGGTGACCCGAACATGAAAATTCGTCTCACCATCAGTCCTAACCAAATGAAACACCCTAAAGACACCAAAGATGGTCACAAAGTCGGACCCAACCTTGTTCATGCCAAGAACACCTTTCAATCTTTAACAAAAATCAAATTAAGCATATCTAGGGCTCCGGGAATCGAAACGACATGAATCCGGAGTCTAAAATTAATGTCTTGATGAGAGGAACTCATTTATGTACTTTATTTTAACATTCATATCAGTTACAAAGTCAGAAAACACGAATCAAACTGCTGTCCAAAATTTACAAACCGAAAACATATGCAAACGAGTAATTCTACGCATCCAAACAACATTACAACAACTAATAAACATCATACTAATAATATAAACACAAAATACAGAATTATGAATAGAAATTAAAAGTTCTAGGGTTAGGGTTTATACCCTAATCGAGAATCAAAGAATATAGATGTGTAGAGGAGATTGTGTAGAACGCGTTGGTGTTAATTGTTTCTTGATCCAAGCAATTGTTGAAGCAAAATGATGATGATGATGATGGGTGTGAAGGGCGACGGCCACAAGAGGGAGAGGAGAGGAGAAAAAGTGCAAGTTAGGTTTAGGGAATTTTTGTGAATTAAAATTATGTGAAACAAAAATGAGAAGCAAAGGGATACACCCCCCTCCCATATTCGGCCGATTTTGAATGGGGGTGGGCCCCTTAGTGGGCCAAATTGTCCATTATTGAAAAACGTGCAATTCCTGATGGCCCGAATGCCCGAACGAATCCCGAAACGCGAAAACACGCTTACGCGATTAAAATTTCGGAAAGATAACAAACGCGCGACGAAAAATAAATATAAATACACCTATTAATAATATGATCATAAAATATCATATTTAAAATATTTAGGATTTAAATGTCCCAAAAACTCGACCGTTGGTTTGAAAACCAAAAAGATTTGCCGGATGGAAATCCGCGAGACGTAGAAACGTATAAATTAAAATATGAATACAAATATTCACATAACACATAATAATTAATATATATATATATTATTACAAATAATAATATAGGTCATAGAAATGACGTGGCACACTAACAGTTAACGGTCGTTAAATAATTAACGGAAAAAGATAACGGAAAAAGTAGGGTCGTGACAGTACCTTCCCGTTACGGAAATTTCGTCCCGAAATTTAAGCAGGCGCAGGGGTTGACTCGGCATCTGAGAACAAATGCGGGTACTTCTGATTCATTTGATCCTCACGCTCCCAAGTGAACTCGGGACCGCGTCTAGCGTTCCATCGGACCCGAACAATAGGAATTCTGCTTTGTTTAAGAGTCTTAACCTCTCGGTCCATGATCTCAACTGGCTCCTCAATAAAATGCAATTGCTTGTCAACTTGAAGTTCCTCCAAAGGAATAGTCTGATCAAATTCAGCCAAACACTTCTTTAAGTTCGAAATATGGAAAACATCGTGAACAGCACAGAGTTCTTGTGGCAACTTCAAACGATAAGCCACCGGTCCAACTCTTTCAATGATCTCAAACAGTCCCACGAAACGAGGACTTAACTTCCCTCTTTTACCAAAACGAATAACACCCTTCCAAGGTGAAACCTTTAACATAACACGATCACCAACTTGAAATTTAACATATTTCCTTCCTTTGTCGGCATAACTCTTTTGCCGACTTCTAGCAGTTCTCAACCTTTCTTTAATTTGCACAATCTTCTCAGTAGTCTCGTGAATAATCTCTGGACCTGTAAGTTGAGCATCCCCAACCTCATTCCAACAAATAGGAGACCTACATTTCCTACCGTACAAAGCTTCAAAAGGTGCGGCTTTAATACTTGCGTGATAACTGTTGTTATAAGAAAACTCAGCTAACGGCAAATACTTATCCCACCCATTCCCAAAATCAATCACACAAGCTCGCAACATATCTTCTAATGTCTGAATGGTCCTCTCACTTTGACCATCCGTTTGAGGATGATAAGCGGTGCTCATATCTAATCTAGTTCCCAAGGCTTCCTGTAAAGATCGCCAAAACCTCGATACAAAACGACTGTCTCGGTCCGAAATAATGGATACAGGAACACCATGCCTAGAAACAATCTCCTTCAAGTACAAACGAGTGAGCTTCTCCATTGAATCTGTTTCCTTGATTGGCAAAAAGTGAGCCGACTTAGTAAGTCTATCTACAATCACCCAGATAGTGTCATAGCCACCCGCAACTCTCGGTAACTTAGTAATAAAATCCATTTTAATTCTTTCCCACTTCCACTCGGGAATCTCGGGTTGTACCAACAGTCCAGACGGTTTTTGATGTTCAGCTTTAACCTTAGCACAGGTCAAACACTTAGCCACATACGTAGCCACATCACCTTTCAAATTTGGCCACCAATACAGCTCCTTAAGATCATGATACATCTTTCCCGAACCAGGATGAATAGAGTACCTAGACTTATGAGCCTCATCCAAAACAAGTTGTCGCAGTTCACCAAACTTCGGAACCCAAAGACGTCCTACAAAGTACCTAGTACCATTTGCTCGAATCTCAAATTTCTTAGCCATACCTCTTACGTTCTCTTTCATAAAATTCTCTTCCTTCAAGGCTTCTTGTTGTGCCTCAAGAATCTGCCTTGCGAGGTTTGTTCTAATTTTCATATTCAAGGCCCTAAACCTGCGAGGTTCAGCCCTTTCTTTATGACTCAACGCATCCGCCACCACATTGGCCTTACCCGGATGATACAAAAGTTCACAATCGTAATCATTCAACGTCTCAATCCATCTTCGTTGTCTCATGTTCAACTGTTTCTGATCGAGGATATGTTGAAGACTTTTGTGATCTGTGTACACAGTACTCTTGACCCCATACAAATAATGTCTCCAAATCTTAAGTGCAAAAACAACGGCCCCCAACTCTAAATCATGAGTTGTATAGTTCTGCTCGTGAGTCTTCAACTGACGTGATGCGTACGCAATAACTTTCTTTCGTTGCATCAAAACACAACCAAAGCCTTGACGCGAAGCATCACAATAAACAACAAAATCATCATTACCCTCAGGTAGTGACAATATCGGAGCGGTAGTCAACTTCTTCTTTAAAATCTGAAAAGCAGTCTCTTGTTCATCCTTCCACTCGTACTTCTTCCCTTTATGCGTTAAAGCAGTCAGAGGTTTCGTGATACGAGGGAAATCTTGTATGAACCTTCTATAGTAACCTGCTAATCCTAGGAACTGACGAATCTGAGTAGGAGTTTTCGGGGTTTCCTACTTTTCAATCGCCTCAATTTTAGCAGGATTAACTTGTATTCCCTGTTTACTAACAATATGACCAAGGAACTGAACTTCTCTTAACCAAAAAGCACACTTAGAGAACTTAGCGTACAACTCTTCTTCCTTTAACAAATCAAGCACTAACCTCAAGTGTTCTTCGTGCTCTTCATCACTCTTAGAATAGATAAGGATGTCGTCGATGAAAACAATAACGAACTTGTCCAGATAGGGTCTACACACACGGTTCATGAGGTCCATGAACACAGCAGGTGCATTTGTCAATCCGAACGGCATAACAAGAAATTCAAAGTGACCGTAACGGGTGCGAAAAGCAGTTTTTGAAACATCAGATTCTTTAACACGCAACTGATGATAGCCAGAACGAAGATCAATTTTTGAATAAACAGAAGAACCCTGAAGCTGATCGAACAGATCATCAATTCTCGGAAGAGGATAACGATTTTTAACAGTGAGCTTATTCAGTTCACGATAATCAATGCATAAACGAAAAGAACCATCCTTCTTCTTAACAAACAGAACAGGAGCTCCCCAAGGGGACGAACTAGGACGAATAAAACCTTTGTCTAACAACTCACAGAGTTGACTTGACAATTCTTGAAGTTCGGAAGGCGCAAGACGATAAGGAGCACGTGCTACAGGAGCAGCGCCGGGAACAAGATCAATCTGAAATTCTACCGCGCGTTGCGGCGGAAGGCCAGGTAAGTCACCGGGAAACACCTCGGGAAAATCCCTAACAATATGAACGTCATCAACGTTCTTTACTTCCTTACTAGGATCAACAACATGAGCAAGGATAGCATGACAGCCTTTGCGGAGATGTTTACGAACTTTCATAGAGCTAATAAGGTTTAACTGTGTGCATTTCTTATCTCCAAAGACCACCAGTGGCTCTCCAATCACATCAGTAATACGAATAGCCTTATCATAACACACGATCTCAGCATGGTTCGCAGACAGCCAATCCATACCAATAACAATATCAAAACTACCAAGTTCAATCGGTATCAAATCTATCTCGAAATCCCTACCACCCAGATTAATGTTACACTTAAGATGTACAGTCTTAGCAGTAAGTTCCTTACCATTAGCTACTTCAACAACATAAGTATCGTCTAAGAGAGTTAACGGCGTTTTGATTCTCGGACTTAATTTACTCGACACGAAACTTAAATCAGCCCCTGAATCAAATAACACATAAACTGATAAATCGTTGACTGAGAACGTACCAGTAACAAGCTTAGGATCTTCCTCCGCATCCTTAGCATTAATGTTGAACGCTCGGCCGCGTGCAGTCTCTGCAGTCTTCTTGTTGGGACAAGCATCTCGGAAATGCCCCGGCTTCCCACACTCATAACAAACCCTTGGATTACCTCCATTATTCGATTTCCCATTACCGTTACCGTTACCACCTCTATTACCAACATTATTATTATTACCACCAGTCGCGGGAGTAGCAGACCCCGGCAAAAGCACTGTACAATCTTTAGCAATGTGCCCTTGCTTAGAGCACCTCTTACAAGTAACTGTGCAGTAACCATCATGAGCTTTATAGCAACGAGGACACACACGCTGATTTCTGTTATTAGCACCTGAGGTATCCTGTTTCTTCTGCTGACCCTGGTTTTGATTGCGGTTGTTATCCCACTTTCGTTTCCCATTATCAGCCTTCTTGACAACCTCCTCACTACTTTCAACAACTGTAGTCTTGCTTCTTCTCAACACCTTGTCATTAAGTTTGTGGGCCATAGACATAGCTGCCTCAATAGTCTGGGGTTCACTGGACTCAACCCCGTGTTCAATCTTCTCGGACAAACCATCAATGTAAGCCTCAATTTTGCGGTCCTCATCCGCATAAACCCTAGGACACAGCAAAGTTAACTCGAAAAACCTTCATTCATAGGCATCTAACTCGGTGCCATGCATTTTCAAATTCTTGAGCTCAACCTCTAGCTTCTTAAGCTCACCCCGAGGTCTATAGCGGGTGACAATCTTTCCTTAAAATCATTCCAGGCCAAACCATAAGCTACATCGCTTCCCAAACTACTAACTAGATTGTTCCACCATGTCAAGGCACTATCCTTGAGAGTGCAACTAGCGAAACTAACTTTGTCCTCTTCACGGACCCGACTGACCCTGAAAATAGATTCGATTTTCTCGAACCAACGAGTAAGCCCTATTGGTCCTTCCGTACCACTGAATTCTTGGGGTCGACCAGCCATAAAAGTTTTGTGGGAGCATCCCACGTTGTTGTTCACATTGGCGTTAACATTAGCATTTGCTGCCATAGCAGCAGCAATTCCTTCATTGATCAGGCGTTGCATACGCACTTCAGTGGACTCCCTTGGAGGCATGATCTTCAAAATAGAATAACACATCCGTTAGTACCAAGAATAATACTAGTGTCATAAAGGAATAGATCAAAACACGAAAAGACTAACCATTAAGATATTAGTCAACTAACACTATGAGTAATAACATGACAGTTATGATTGTTATAGAAATAACCATCACATGCATACATATTTTATGATAACATCATACAACATACATAGCACCTAACATACATGAACATATATTATGCATAATATAACATGCCAATAGCCATAATATCAGAAATAAAACATGATAATAGACGTCATAAAAATAACCATCCATACATAATGAAAAAATATCCCATAACAAAATCTTAATAAAATCCTCGGCAAAACGCCGTACATAACCCAAAATGTATGTATAAAAAGGACATTAAGTCTGATGAAATAGATAATCAATATGAATAATCACATCACATTCGCTTAGAGCGGGTGTGATAAGCTGGTCCAGCATGAGTCTCAGCAGGATCCTCATACTTACGCAACTTCCCTTTCACAACATCCAACTCTTCCTTCAACACACGAACAGTGCTCTCGAGAGCCTCGAACTTAGCATTAACTTCTCGATCACGCTTACGGTTCGCATCCTCAACCCTATGCTTGAAAGTGATAAAGTTACCCATGTCGGCACGGATCTCGTCCATAACTTCATTATGTGGCAAGGTGCGCAAACAATCACTAAGGGCGTTAATACGTGTCACCTCATTATAAGCCCGGTTCATATGAGTAATGGTAGAAAAATAGTAATGAACAGGATCATCGATCTCTGGTTGATTAGCACAGCGTCTAGCAGGAGACGGTGGAGCAGGAGTAGCAACAGAGTTATCGCTCGAAGTCGACATCTGCAAACAGCAAAACCGCAAACCACATACCAAAAAGATATAAAAGCTAATAATATAACTTATACGAAATGAAATGCATATTAATGCTATAGCAAAAAGGTCGGGCTGTAGACTAGACTCTAATGCACCCTAAAAACCACGGGTTGACCACATTAAGACCGCCTAGTTCCCTACAACCAGAGCTCTGATACCACATGTGACGACCCCGTCAAAACACTTAACGGATCCGTCAGTTGGTCCCATAGCTTGATCGGACTTAAATGAATTAAATAAACAAAGTTGCATTCTATTATTTCAAAATGTTGCCCAAAAAGGAAACAAACCCAATTAAGTAGTTTAAATCAACCAACCATAGTAATGAACCAAAAGTTGACACAAAACATTGCCAACAAACCCACAATTTAAATTATCCAAAATAGAATGCAAACTTAAGTTTCATAAAATCTGCCCAAATGCATGCAGACTCTTCTAACGACAGCGGAAGCATCAAATAACTCAAGTACCTGTGAAAATATGCAAGTAAACTGTCAACACAAAGGTTGAGTGAATTATAGGTTTAAATAAATAAGTAAACTTTAGACCACAAGATTTAAAAATGTTAGAAAACATTAAACATTATTCCATTATCAATGAGCCACCTGGTAACCACTTAACCCTTTATTTACCCTTGCCAAACACAATAAAAATATACACTTGGACAGTGTATCTACAACAAATTACGAAGTACTAAACATTCCGATTATAAATTGCTAGCGCGACTAGCTCGAAATGGGGTTGTCAAACCCGATAGATCTATCCGTAGGATTCGCGTTCACCGGTAGAAACCAATGATTACAGTTACCAGACTAGGGAATATTTTTGTCCAACTCACAATGAATAATTAAATTTAACTGTTACTTGTGTCTAAACGTAAATAAAAATATGCATGTAATCACATCCCAAAAAGTATACTTTGAAAAGTATATAAAAACGGGACTATAACTCACCTTAAAAGCAACTAAAGAAACCACACAAACAAGCGAACAGCAAGTAAAGTAAAGTGATCAAGAAAGATCACAACGCCGACCTATAAGTAAAGCAGGTCGAAATAAATAACTAACTTAGGCCAAGTCTTAGTATGATAGCTATTGTACATGTTGCAAGTAGGCATAGAACATTACTCAGCAAGCATCGGTTTGATTGGAACAGCATAAGGATACACACTTTCTATTTTTAGAAAGTTTCTATTTTTAGCAGGTTTCCATTTTTGGAAAGTTTTCTATTTTAGGAAAGTTTCTATTTTTGGAAAGTTTCTATTTTTGGAAAGTTTCTATTTTCGGAAAGTTTCCAAATTTAGAAAGTTCTATTTTTAGAAAGTTTTGAAGTTAGGAAAGTTTCCTTATTTAGAAAGTCAACAGAAGTCAACTGAAAGTCAAAGTCAACCGAAAGTCAACTCAAAAATCAACCTTGGTCAAACATAGTCAACATTAATTTGAAAAGTGTAAGTTATAATAATAACATAGGTTATAATGTTATTTAAAGTCAAAAGTGTATAATAATGTCTTAACATAAGTTTAATTAAATAAAATGAATTATTAAAGTTAATATAAGTTGAAATGTTATAATTAGTACGACATAAGTATTTAATTAATTAATTAAATATTAATCATAATATAAGTATTATTAATAATAATAATTTTTAAATTATATCATAAGTATTTTTAATTAATAATGAATTATTAATCATATCATAAGTTTCTAATTAAAATTATTAAATCATAAGTATTTAATAATTAAATCATAATTAAATAATAATTAAGTCTTATAATAATTAAATAATTATTTAATCTTTATTATAAGTCTTTTAATAATTTCTCAAAAACAAATTTAATACTTATCATAAGTATTTTCCTTTAATAATAAAAGTATTATTAATCATAAGTTTAATTAAAATGTTAATTAAATCATAATTAATAATTAAATGATATAATAAATATTTATATCATAAGTTTTAAATAATAATAATTACTTCTTTTATCATAAGTAATTAATTAATAATGAAATCCATTAATTTTAACATAAGTTTAATCATTAACCATAAGTTTTAAGTTTAAAAGTTCATCGGGTCGTATCTTGAGCCCTGGGTGTCGGTTTCGGGCAAGCCACATATGCAACTTCACCTACTCAAACCACCCGACACAATTATGAACTCAAGAACACTCCAGGAACAGTCCCTAGGTCGTGGATATCAGCCATGACAACATTTGGGAAATCAATTTACTCAAAACAGTAATTCGGGCACAACGGGTGAACCGTGGCTCAGATTTAGGTGACCCGAACATGAAAATTCGTCTCACCATCAGTCCTAACCAAATGAAACACCCTAAAGACACCAAGGATGGTCACAAAGTCGGACCCAACCTTGTTCATGCCAAGAACACCTTTCAATCTTTAACAAAAATCAAATTAAGCATATCTAGGGCTCCGGGAATCGAAACGACATGAATCCGGAGTCTAAAATTAATGTCTTGATGAGAGGAACTCATTTATGTACTTTATTTTAACATTCATATCAGTTACAAAGTCAGAAAACACGAATCAAACTGCTGTCCAAAATTTACAAACCGAAAACATATGCAAACGAGTAATTCTACGCATCCAAACAACATTACAACAACTAATAAACATCATACTAATAATATAAACACAAAATACAGAATTATGAATAGAAATTAAAAGTTCTAGGGTTAGGGTTTATACCCTAATCGAGAATCAAAGAATATAGATGTGTAGAGGAGATTGTGTAGAACGCGTTGGTGTTAATTGTTTCTTGATCCAAGCAATTGTTGAAGCAAAATGATGATGATGATGATGGGTGTGAAGGGCGACGGCCACAAGAGGGAGAGGAGAGGAGAAAAAGTGCAAGTTAGGTTTAGGGAATTTTTGTGAATTAAAATTATGTGAAACAAAAATGAGAAGCAAAGGGATACACCCCCCTCCCATATTCGGCCGATTTTGAATGGGGGTGGGCCCCTTAGTGGGCCAAATTGTCCATTATTGAAAAACGTGCAATTCCTGATGGCCCGAATGCCCGAACGAATCCCGAAACGCGAAAACACGCTTACGCGATTAAAATTTCGGAAAGATAACAAACGCGCGACGAAAAATAAATATAAATACACCTATTAATAATATGATCATAAAATATCATATTTAAAATATTTAGGATTTAAATGTCCCAAAAACTCGACCGTTGGTTTGAAAACCAAAAAGATTTGCCGGATGGAAATCCGCGAGACGTAGAAACGTATAAATTAAAATATGAATACAAATATTCACATAACACATAATAATTAATATATATATATATTATTACAAATAATAATATAGGTCATAGAAATGACGTGGCACACTAACAGTTAACGGTCGTTAAATAATTAACGGAAAAAGATAACGGAAAAAGTAGGGTCGTGACAATATCACATTGGGAAACCCATAAGTTACGATGTGTTTACTTTGACGTATATATTGCGGGGAACCCAAATGCTATTTTACGCAACGGGTTAAGAAATTATTTTGACTCAATGTATCCGAATATAGGACTTCATGATTTAGAAAAAGCGGCTAACATGTAACATAAAGAAGCATGTTATGCTTACGGGTTAGTAATGTTCGCTTCTCACCAAAGTGAGAAAAAGAACATCGGGCTACAACTATTAAACAAAACGTTCCCACAAGTGACGGAGTCGGTAATTGGGGTAAGAAATGAGGTTTTTAGGTTATTACGATACTGTTGGTCATTACGTAACCCTCGTCCCTTTGATGACGTTACAACACGCTGTCTTATCAACGGCCATAACGGTTATGTTCCACAAGACCAAGGATGGGAAGTAGTCCTAGTAAAACCAGAATGCATGACTTGTTTCTGGATGTATGAATTACGTGTCTTTATTGCCTTTGCTGAACGACTTGTGTACTAGCTACAATTATCTTCACAACTATCTTGTATCAAAGTTATTGTGTGCTATATTTCATGCTTTATGTAAAATAAGCGGTATTGTAAGTTTGTAAAATATTGTATAAAAGTTTGAACGCGAAATATTATTATAATCAGTTTTTCATATAGAATTGTAGTTGAATTGTATATTAGCTACTAAGTATGAACTTAACGGGTAGGTACTACCCGAATTTAAACTTATGAAACGCTAATATGAAGAAAAAGCTTTTATAAATGAGTTCATATTATGCTACGAAATACTATTAACTACTCTTAATATTCTGTATGATTAACTTGTTCCATTTGACTAGTTTGAAGGAAATGGCACCGACTACTCGACATACCGTGAATATGAATGAAGAGGAATTCCGTACTTTTCTAGCTTCAAACATAGCCGCAGTACAGGCTGCGCTACATACCAACAATAACCTTGGATCTAGCAGTACAGGAAATCGTGTAGGATGCACCTACAAAGAATTCACTGCCTGTAAACCTTTGGAATTTGATGGAACCGAAGGACCGATCGGATTGAAACGGTGGACCGAGAAGGTCGAATCGGTGTTTGTCATAAGTAAGTGTACTGAAGAGGACAAAGTGAAGTACGCTACACATACCTTCACAGGTTTTGCGTTAACATGGTGGAATACCTATCTAGAGCAAGTGGGACAAGATGATGCGTACGCACTAACGTGGTCAGCATTCAAGCACTTGATAAACGAGAAGTACCGTCCCAGAACCGAGGTCAATAAGCTCAAGACAGAACTTAGAGGGTTACGAACCCAAGGATTTGTTATTACCACGTACGAAAGACGATTCACAGAATTGTGCCTATTGTGTCCGGGAGCGTTCGAAGATGAGGAAGAGAAGATCGACGCGTTTGTGAAAGGATACCGGAAAGAATCCAAGAAGATATAAGTTCACACGAGCCCACCTCCATACAACAGGCATGTAGAATGGCTCACAAACTAGTGAACCAGATTGAGGAAAGAATTAAAGAACAGACGGCTGAAGAGGCCAATGTGAAGCAAGTTAAAAGAAAGTGGGAGGAAAACGGTGATAAGAATCACCAATACAACAACAACAGCAATTACAATAATAATCGCAACAATTATCCCAACAATCGCAACATCAATCGCAACTACAACAAACGGCCCAACAACAACAACAACAACAACAACAACAGCAACTACAACAATCATCCCAACAACAATAACAACAACAACAACAACAATAACAACAACAATCAGAAGCAGCTATGCCAAAGGTGTGAAAAGTATCACTCGGGGTTCTGCACCAAATTTTGCAACAAGTGTAAAAGAAATGGTCATAGCGCGGCGAAGTGTGAGGTCTACGGACCAGGGGTTAACAGAACGAAAGGAACAAATGGTGTCGGAACGAGTAATGGCGGAGCAAGTAGTGTCGGAGCAAGTTATGCCAATGTAGTTTGTTATAAATGTGGAAAACCGGGCCACATTATTAGAAATTTCCCGAACCAGGAGAACACGAATGGACAAGGCCGCGGAAGAGTTTTCAATATTAATGCGGCAGAGGCACAGGAAGACCCGGAGCTTGTTACGGGTACGTTTCTTATTGACAATAAATCTGCTTACGTTTTATTTGATTCGGGTGCAGATAGAAGCTATATGAGTAGAGATTTTTGTGCTAAATTAAGTTGTCCATTGACGCCGTTGGATATTAAATTTTTACTCGAATTAGCAAACGGTAAATTAATTTCAGCAGATAATATATGCCGGAATCGAGAAATTAAACTGGGTAGCGAAATATTTAAGATTGATTTGATACCAGTAGAGTTAGGGTGTTTTGATGTAATAGTTGGCATGGACTGGCTGAAGAAGGTGAAAGCAGAGATCGTATGTTATAAAAATGCAATTCGCATTGTACGAGAAGAAGGAGAACCCTTAATGGTGTATGGAGAAAAGGGCAACATAAAGCTACATCTTATTAGTAATTAGAAGGCACAAAAACTAATAAGAAAAGGTTGCTATGCTGTTCTAGCACACGTCGAGAAAGTACAAACTGAAGAAAAGAGCATCAATGATGTTCCCGTCGCAAAAGAATTTCCTGATGTATTTCCGAAAGAATTACCGGGACTACTTCCACATCGATCTGTTGAATTTCAAATAGATCTTGTACCAGGAGCTGCACCAATAGCTCGTGCTCCTTATAGACTCGTACCCAGCGAGATGAAAGAACTGCAATGCCAACTTCAAGAACTATTAAAACGTGGTTTCATTCGACCAAGCATATCACCATGGGGAGCTCCTGTTTTGTTTGTCAAGAAGAAGGATGGTACATTTAGGTTGTGTATTGACTACAGAGAGTTGAACAAACTTACCATCAAAAACCGTTATCCACTGCCGAGAATTGACGACTTATTTGATCAACTACAAGGCTCGTCGGTTTATTTGAAGATTGATTTATGTTCTGGATATCATCAAATGCGAGTAAAGGAGGATGATATTCCAAAAACTTCTTTTAGGACGCGTTATGGTCATTATGAGTTTATGGTTATGCCGTTTGGATTAACTAACGCACCAGCTGTGTTCATGGACCTTATGAACCGAGTGTGTGGGCCATATCTTGACAAGTTTGTCATTGTTTTCATCGATGACATACTTATTTACTCAAAGAATGATCAAGAGCACGAAGAACATTTGAGAAAAGTGCTAGAAGTATTGAGGAAAGAAAAACTGTACGCTAAGTTTTCAAAGTGTGCATTTTGGTTGGATGAAGTTCAATTCTTCAGTCACATAGTGAACAAAGAAGGTATCCAGGTGGACCCGGCAAAGATCGAAACCGTTGAAAAGTGGGAAACCCCAAAAACTCCGAAGCATATACGTCAATTTTTAGGATTGGCTGGTTACTACAGAAGATTCATCCAAGATTTCTCCAAAATAGCAAAACCCTTGACTGCATTAACGCATAAAGGGAAGAAATTTGAATGGAAGGATGAACAAGAGAAGGCGTTTCAATTATTGAAGAAAAAGCTAACTACGGCACCTATATTGTCATTGCCTGAAGGGAATGATGATTTTGTGATTTATTGTGACGCATCAAAGCAAGGTCTCGGTTGTGTATTAATGCAACGGACGAAGGTGATTGCTTATGCGTCTAGACAATTGAAGATTCACGAGCAAAATTATACGACGCATGATTTGGAATTAGGCGCGGTTGTTTTTGCATTAAAGACTTGGAGGCACTACTTATATGGGGTCAAAAGTATTATATATACCGACCACAAAAGTCTTCAACACATATTTAATCAGAAACAACTGAATATGAGGCAACGTAGGTGGATTGAATTGTTGAATGATTACGACTTTGAGATTCGTTACCACCCGGGGAAGGCAAATGTGGTAGCCGACGCCTTGAGCAGAAAGGACAGAGAACCCATTCGAGTAAAATCTATGAATATAATGATTCACACTAACCTTACTACTCAAATAAAGGAGGCGCAACAAGGAGTTTTAAAAGAGGAAAATTTAAAGGATGAAATACCCAAAGGATCTGAGAAGCATCTTAATATTCGGGAAGACGGAACCCGGTATAGGGCTGAAAGAATTTGGTTACCAAAATTTGGAGATATGAGAGAAATGGTACTTAGAGAAGCTCAAAAAACCAGATACTCAATACATCCTGGAACGGGGAAGATGTACAAGGATCTTAAGAAACATTTTTGGTGGCCAGGTATGAAAGCCGATATTGCTAAATATGTAGGAGAATGTTTGACGTGTTCTAAGGTCAAAGCTGAACATCAGAAACCATCAGGTCTACTACAACAACCTGAAATCCCGGAATGGAAATGGGAAAACATTACCATGGATTTCATTACTAAATTGCCAAGGACTGCAAGTGGTTATGATACTATTTGGGTAATAGTTGATCGTCTCACCAAGTCAGCACACTTCCTGCCAATAAGAGAAGTTAACAAGATGGAGAAGTTAGCACGACTGTATTTGAAGGAAGTCGTCTCCAGACATGGAATACCAATCTCTATTATCTCTGATAGGGATGTCAGATTTATTTCAAGATTCTGGCAGACATTACAGCAAGCATTGGGAACTCGTCTACACATGAGTACTGCCTATCATCTACAAACTGATGGGCAGAGCGAAAGGACGATACAAACGCTTGAAGACATGCTACGAGCTTGTGTTATTGATTTCGGAAACAGTTGGGATCGACATCTACCGTTAGCAGAATTTTCCTACAACAACAGCTACCATTCAAGCATTGAGATGGCGCCGTTTGAAGCACTTTATGGTAGAAAGTGCTGGTCTCTGATTTGTTGGAGTGAAGTGGGGGATAGACAGATTACGAATCCGGAGATAATACAAGAAACAACCGAGAAAATCATCCAAATTCAACAAAGATTGAAAACCGCCCAGAGTCGACAAAAGAGCTACGTGGACAGTAAAAGAAAAGATATAGAGTTTGAAATTAGAGAAATGGTCATGCTTAAGGTTTCACCTTGGAAAGGCGTTGTTCGATTTGGTAAACGGGGGAAACTAAATCCAAGGTACATTGGACCATTCAAGATTATAGATCGTGTCGGACCAGTAGCTTACCAACTGGAGCTACCTCAACAACTCGCGACTGTACATAACACTTTCCACGTCTCAAATTTGAAGAAATGTTTTGCTAAATAAGATCTCACTATTCCGTTGGACGAAACCCAAATCAATGAAAAACTTCAATTCATTGAAGAACCCGTCGAAATAATGGATCGTGAGGTTAAGAGACTTAAACAAAACAAGATACCGATTGTTAAGGTTCGCTGGAATGCTCGTAGAGGACCCGAGTTCACCTGGGAGCGTGAAGATCAGATGAAGAAGAAATACCCGCATTTATTTCCAAAAGATACGTCAACACCTCCAACTGCTTAAAATTTCGGGACGAAATTTATTTAACGGGTAGGTACTGTAGTGACCCGAACTTTTCCATGTTTATATATATATTAAATGAAATTGTTATTTACATGATTAAGTGTTTCCAACATGTTAAGCAATCAAACTTGTTAAGACTTTATTAATTGAAATAGGTTTCATATAGACAATTGACCACCCAAGTTGACCGGTGATTCACGAACGTTAAAACTCATAAAAACTATACGATGACATATATATGGTTATATATATAGTTAATATGATTTTATTATAAGTATGTATCTCATTAGGTATTTTAACAATGAGTTATATACATAAAAATGAGACTATTAATTTAAGAAACTCGAAAACGATATATATAACGATTATCGTTATAACAACGTCTTACTAGGTACATATGAATCATATTAAGATATTGATACACTTGGTTAATTATGTTAAATGATAAGTAAATATATTATTAAGTGTATTAACAATGAAATACATATGTAAAAATAAGACTACTAACTTAATGATTTCGAAACGAGACATATATGTAACGATTATCGTTGTAACGACATTTAACTGTATATATATCATACTAAGATATATTATATATCAAAATGTCATGATAATATAACAATTTAACATCTCATTTGTTATAATAAATAATGGGTTAACAACATTCAACAAGATCGTTAACCTAAAGGTTTCAAAACAACATTTACATGTAACGACTAACGATGACTTAACGACTCAGTTAAAATGTATATACATGTAGTGTTTTAATATGTATTCATACACTTTTGAAAGACTTCAAGACACTTATCAAAATACTTCTACTTAACAAAAATTCTTACAATTACATCCTCATTCAGTTTCATCAACAATTCTACTCGTATGCACCCGTATTCGTACTCGTACAATACACAGCTTTTAGATGTATGTACTATTAGTATATACACTCCAATGATCAGCTCTTAGCAGCCCATGTGAGTCACCTAACACATGTAGGAACCATCATTTGGCAACTAGCATGAAATATCTCATAAAATTATAAAAATATGAGTAATCATTCATGACTTATTTACATGAAAATAAAATTACATATCCTTTATATCTAATCCATACACCAACGACCAAAAACACCTACAAACACTTTCATTCTTCAATTTTCTTCATATAATTGATCTCTCTCAAGTTCTATCTTCAAGTTCTAGGTGTTCTTCATAAATTCCAAAAGTTCTAGTTTCATAAAATCAAGAATACTTCTAAGATTGCAAGTTTACTTCCAAGTTTTCTAAATCCATTCCAAGTAATCATCCAAGATCAAGAAACCTTTTTTACTTACAGTAGGTTATCTTTCTAATACAAGGTAATAATCATATTCAAACTTTAATTCAATTTCTATAACTATAACAATCTTATTTCGAGTGGAAATCTTACTTGAAATTGTTTTCGTGTCATGATTCTGCTTCAAGAACTTTCAAGCCATCCAAGGATCCTTTGAAGCTAGATCTATTTTTCTCATTTCCAGTAGGTTTATCCAAGGAACTTTAGGTAGTAATGATGTTCATAACATCATTCGATTCATACATATAAAGCTATCTTATTCGAAGGTTTAAACTTGTAATCACTAGAACATAGTTTAGTTAATTCTAAACTTGTTCGCAAATAAAAGTTAATCCTTCTAACTTGACTTTTAAAATCAACTAAACACATGTTCTATATCTATATGATATGCTAACTTAATGATTTAAAACCTGAAAACACGAAAAACACCGTAAAACCGGATTTACGCCGTCGTAGTAACACCGCGGGCTGTTTTGGGTTAGTTAATTAAAAACTATGATAAACTTTGATTTAAAAGTTGTTATTCTGGGAAAATGATTTTTATTATGAACATGAAACTATATCCAAAAATTATGGTTAAACTCAAAGTGGAAGTATGTTTTCTAAAATGGTCATCTAGACGTCGTTCTTTCGACTGAAATGACTACCTTTACAAAAACGACTTGTAACTTATTTTTCCGACTATAAACCTATACTTTTTATGTTTAGATTCATAAAATAGAGTTCAATATGAAACCATAGCAATTTGATTCACTCAAAACGGATTTAAAATGAAGAAGTTATGGGTAAAACAAAATTGGATAATTTTTCTCATTTTAGCTACGTGAAAATTGGTAACAAATCTATTCCAACCATAACTTAATCAACTTGTATTGTATATTATGTAATCTTGAGATACCATAGACACGTATACAATGTTTCGACCTATCATGTCGACACATCTATATATATTTCGGAACAACCATAGACACTCAATATGTGAATGTTGGAGTTAGCTATACAGGGTTGAGGTTGATTCCAAAATATATATAGTTTGAGTTGTGATCAATACTGAGATACGTATACACTGGGTCGTGGATTGATTCAAGATAATATTTATCGATTTATTTCTGTGTATCTAACTGTGGACAACTAGTTGTAGGTTACTAACGAGGACAGCTGACTTAATAAACTTAAAACATCAAAATATATTAAAAGTGTTGTAAATATATTTTGAACATACTTTGATATATATGTATATATTGTTATAGGTTCGTGAATCAACCAGTGGCCAAGTCTTACTTCTCGACGAAGGAAAAATCTGTGAAAGTGAGTTATAGTCCCACTTTTAAAATCTAATATTTTTGGGATGAGAATACATGCAGGTTTTATAAATGATTTACAAAATAGACACAAGTACGTGAAACTACATTCTATGGTTGAATTATCGAAATCGAATATGCCCCTTTTTATTAAGTCTGGTAATCTAAGAATTAGGGAACAGACACCCTAATTGACGCGAATCCTAAAGATAGATCTATTGGGCCTAACAAACCCCATCCAAAGTACCGGATGCTTTAGTACTTCGAAATTTATATCATATCCGAAGGGTGTCCCGGAATGATGGGGATATTTTTATATATGCATCTTGTTAATGTCGGTTACCAGGTGTTCACCATATGAATGATTTTTATCTCTATGTATGGGATGTGTATTGAAATATGAAATCTTGTGGTCTATTGTTACGATTTGATATATATAGGTTAAACCTATAACTCACCAACATTTTTGTTGACGTTTAAAGCATGTTTATTCTCAGGTGAATACTAACAGCTTCCGCTGTTGCATACTAAAATAAGGACAAGATTTGGAGTCCATGTTTGTATGATATTGTGTAAAAACTGCATTCAAGAAACTGATTTCGATGTAACGTATTTGTATTGTAAACCATTATGTAATGGTCGTGTGTAAACAGGATATTTTAGATTATCATTATTTGATAATCTACGTAAAGCTTTTTAAACCTTTATTTATGAAATAAAGGTTATGGTTTGTTTTAAAAATGAATGAAGTCTTTGAAAAACGTCTCATATAGAGGTCAAAACCTCGCAACGAAATCAATTAATATGGAACGTTTTTAATCAATAAGAACGGGACATTTCATTACAGGCAGTGAATTCATTGTAGGAGCATCCTACACGAGTTCTCGTAGTGTTAGTTCCATTGCTGGATTCAGAGTTATTGTTATTTTGCGTCGCAGCCTGTACTGCGGCTATGTTTGCTGCAAGGAAAGCACGGAATTCTTCCTCGCTCATATTCAGGGTGTGTCGAGTAGTTGGTGCCATTTCCTTCAAAAATAGCTAAAAGAATTTAGTTAATCATATAGAATATCAAGAGTAGTCAATAGTATTTCGTAGCATAATATGAAATTATTTATAAAAGCTTTTTCTTCATATTAGCGTTTTATAGTTTTTTTTTTTTTTTCATTCGGGTAGTACCTACCCGTTAAGTTCATACTTAGTAGCTACTATACAATTCAACCACTACAATTCTATATGAAAAACTGATTATAATAATATTTCGCGTTCAAACTATTACACAATATTTTACAAACTTACAATACCGCTATATAGCATAAAATATAGCACACAATAACATTGATACAAAGCAGTTTCGATGACAATCCTAGTTAATATGCAAGTCGTTCAACAAAGGCAATAAAGACACGTAGTTCATAAGTCCAAAAACAAATCATGCATTCTGGTTTTACTAAGACTACTTCCCATCCTTGGTTTTATGGAACATAACCATTGTGGCCGTTGATAAGACAGCATGTTGTAACATCGTCAAAGGGACGAGGATTTTGTAATGCCCAACAGCCCCGTAACAATCTAAAAACCTTGTTACTCACCCCAACTACTAAGTCTGTTACTTCTGGGAATGTTTTGTTTAATAGTTGTAATCTGATGTTCTTTTTCTCACTTTGGTGAGAAGCGAACATCACTAACCCATAAGCATAACATGCTTCTTTACGTTGCATGTTAGAAGCTCTTTCTAATTCACGAAGTCCTATGTTGGGATAAGTTGAGTCAAAATAGGTTCTTAATCCGTAGCGTAAAATTGCACTTGGGTTCTCCGTATTTAATGCTTTAAAGAAAACACGGCGTAGCTTACGGTCTTCCCAATGTGATATACCCCAACTTTCAAAGGAAAGCCTTTTATAAACTAAGGCATTCTTGGAACTTTCATCAAATGTTCTACAAACTAATTTTGCCGTAAATAATTGTGTCGACGAATTCTGACCAACTTTAGACAAGATTTCATCAATCATGTCCCCGGGTAGGTCTTCTAAAATTTTTGGTTGTCTATCCTTAACGTCCATTGTGTTTTTATACTGTAAAACAGACGAGGATTAGATTTGTAAAAGATAATTATCAAATAATACAAACAATTTTTTTTTTACATACAACATAAAAGTACAAGCACACTTATATTACATATATTACACCGCATGATTACAACCCTTTATTCCGACTCGCTTGTTTCTTCTTCTTCGGACTTAGTTCGTTTCTCTAATTTTCTAGGGATATATGGTGCTCCCCTAATACGAGCTGTCGTTTTCCACAATGTTTTAAAAAAACCTGGTGGTTTAGAGGTTCCCTGGTTATTGTTACAATTTAGGAAATATGGATGTTGCTGATACATATAAAGTTCATCGGGGTTGGAATCAGGTTTCTCTATTTTTATACCTTTTCCCTTATTATTTTCTTTTGCCTCTTTAAATTGGGTCGGGGTAATTTCTATAACATCATCGGAATCCTCATCGGGATTCGATTTATCGGAGAATTGGTAATCTTCCCAATATTTTGCTTCCTTAGCGGAAACACCATTGACCATTATTAACTTTGGTCCATTGGTTGAGGATTTTCTTTTATTTGACCATTTTTCTGTGGTTCCTAATATTTCCCCCTCCGGAACCTCTTCTTATTCCGGTTCCTCTTCTTCTAGTTCTTCTTCTTCCGGTTCTTCTTCTTTCGGTTCTTCTTCTTCCGGTTCTTTTTCTTCCGGTTCTTCGGGAATTTGTGAATCTTCCCAATATATATTCGACTCTTCATTATTATTAGGTGAGTCAATGGGATTCGTACTAAAGGTAGACATCTATCACACAATATCAAACACATTAAGAGATTAATATATCACATAATATTTACATGTTAATAATATATAGTTTCCAACAAAAATGTTAAGCAATTATTTTTAAAGAAAACACGGTCGAAGTCCAGACTCACTAATGCATCCTAACAAACTCGATAAGACACACTAATGCAAATTTTCTGGTTCTCTAAGACCAACGCTCGATACCAACTAAAATGTCCCGTTCATATTGATTATAAACGTTCCATATTAATTGATTTCGTCGAGAGGTTTTGACCTCTATATGAGACGTTTTTCAAAGACTGCATTCGATTTTAAAACAAATCATAACCTTTAAAATATTACGACGATTATCAAATAATGATAATCTAAAATATAGCATTTTTCACACGACCATTACATAATGGTTTACAATAATATTACACATCAACATAAGTCTTCGAATGCAGTTTTTAAACAATATTATACAAGCATGAACTCCAAATCTTGTCCTTAATTTAGTATCCAACAGCGAAAGCTCTTAATAATCACCTGAGAATAAACATGCTTAAAACGTCAACAAAATTGTTGGTGAGTTATAGGTTTAACCTACATATTATTAAATCATAATAATAGACCACAAGATTTCATTTTTATAACACATCTCTTATCAGGCATTTCGCAAACTGCATAGAGATAAAAATCATTCATATGTTGAACACCTGGTAACCGACGTTAACTTAATGCATAGAATATCCCCAAAACAGAACCTCTCGTCTGTATAATAATCTCGAAGTACTAAACCATCCATAACCTGAATGGGGGTTGTTAAGCCCAATAGATCTATCTTTAGGATTCGCGTCAATTAGGGGCCATTTCCCTAATTCTTAGGCTACCAGACTTGAAGGGCGATATTCGGTTTAATAATCCAACCATAGAATGTAGTTTTGCGTACTTGTGTCTATTTTGTAAAACATTTATAAAGCTGCATGTATTCTCATCCCAAAATATTAGATTTTAAAAGTGGGACTATAACTCACCTTCACAGATTTTTACTTCGTCGGGAAGTAAAACTTGGCCACTGGTCGATTCACGAACCTATAACAAATATGTACATATATATCAAAGTATGTTCAAAATATATTTACAACATTTTTAATACGTTTTAATGTTTTAAGTTTATTAAGTCAGCTGTCCTCGTTAGTAACCTACAACTAGTTGACCACAATTAGATGTACATAAATAAATCGATATATATTATCTTGAATCAATCCACGACCCAGTGTATATACGTCTCAGGCTAGATCACAACTCAAAGTATATATATTTTTGGAATCAACCTCAACCCTGTATAGCTAACTCCAACATTACTGCATATAGAGTGTCTATGGTTGTTCCAAATAATATATATAGATGGGTCGATATGATATGTCAAAACATTTGTATACGTGTCTATGGTATCCCAAGATTACATAATATATTAGAATACATGTATAATACAATATAAGTTAGCTAGGATATGATTAATATAAATTTGTTACCAATTTTCACGTAGCTACAACAAGCAAAAATATCCAATCTTGTTTTACCCATAACTTCTTTGTTTTAAATCCGTTTTGAGTATTTCAAGTTTCTATGGTTTCATATTGGACTTAAGTTTATGAATATAAATATAAAAAGTATAAGTTTATAATCGGAAATACAGTTTACAAGTCATTTTTGTAAAGGTAGTCATTTCAGTCGAAAGAACGATGTCTAGATGACCATTTTGGAAAACATACTTCCACTTTGAGTTTAATCATGATTTTTGGATATAGTTTCATGTTCATAAGAAAAATCATTTTCCCAGAAGAACAACTTTTAAATCAAATTTTATCATAGTTTTTAATTAACTAACCCAAAATAGCCCGCGGTGTTACTACGACGGCGTATATCCAGTTTTACGGTGTTTTTCGTGTTTTCAGGTTTTAAATCATTAAGTTAGCATATAATATAGATATAGAACATGTGTTTAGTAGATTTTAAAAGTCAAGTTAGAAGGATTAACTTTTGTTTGCGAACAAGTTTAGAATTAACTAAACTATGTTCTAGTGATTACAAGTTTAAACCTTCGAATAAGGTAGTTTTATATATATGAATCGAATGATGTTATGAACATCATTACAACCTCAGGTTTTGTGGATAAACCTACTGGAAGTGAGAAAAATATATCTAGCTTCAAAGGATCCTTGGATGGCTTGAAAGTTCTTGAAGTAGAATCATGACACAAAAACAAGTTCAAGTAAGATTTCCACTCGAAATAAGATTGTTATAGTTATAGAAATTGAATCAAAGTTTGAATATGAGTATTACCTTGTATTAGAAAGATATCTTACTGTAAATAAGAAAAAGATTTCTTGAGGTTGGATGATCACTTTACAAGATTGGAATTGAGCTAGTAAACTTGGAAGTATTCTTGATTTTATGAAACTAGAACTTGTAGAATTTATGAAGAACACTTAGAACTTAAAGATAGAACTTGAGAGAGATCAATTAGATGAAGAAAATTGAAGAATGAAAATGTTTCTAGGTGTTTTTGGTCGTTGGTATATGGATTAGATATAAAGGATGTGTAATTTTGTTTACATGTAAATAAGTCATGAATGATTACTAATATTTTTGAAATTTTATGAGATATTTCATGCTAGTTGCCAAATGATGGTTCCCACATGTGTTAGGTGACTCACATGGGCTGCTAAGATCTGATCATTGGAGTGTATATACCAATAGTACATACATCTAAAAGCTGTGTATTGTACGAGTACGAATACGGGTGCATACGAGTAGAATTGTTGATGAAACTGAACGAGGATGTAATTGTAAGCATTTTTGTTAAGTAGAAGTATTTTGATAAGTGTCTTAAAGTCTTTCAAAAGTGTATAAATACATATTAAAACACTACATGTATATACATTTTAACTGAGTCGTTAAGTCATTGTTAGTCGTTACATGTAAATGTTGTTTTGAAGCCTTTAGGTTAACGATCCTGTTAAGTGTTGTTAACCCATTGTTTATTATATCAAATGAGATGTTAAATTATTACATTATCATGATATTATGATATATTAATATATCTTAATATGATATATATACAATTAAATGTCGTTACAATGATAATCATTACATATATGTCTCGTTTCGAAATCATTAAGTTAGTAGTCTTGTTTTTACATATGTAGTTCATTGTTAATATAGTTAATGATATGTTTACTTATTATAATACCATGTTAACTATATATATATATCCATATATATGACATCATATAGTTTTTACAAGTTTTAACGTTCGTGAATCACCGGTCAGCTTGGGTGGTCAATTGTCTATATAAAACCTATTTCAATTAATCAAGTCTTAACAAGTTTGATTGCTTAACATGTTGGAAACACTTAATCATCTAAATATCAATTTCATTTAATATATATAAACATGGAAAAGTTCGAGTCACTACAACATGAATCAAAACCGAAACAGTACATGGGTCACCAGCATCATAATGCATCATCATCATTTTTATTTTTTTATAATGTCTTCACTGTTTCATCACAATATATATCGATCATCATTCTTTATCTTCTCATCGTGACAATATATCATATGCAGTAGAAGTAGTAGTTGCGAAAATTAGCAGATGTACTTTGATGGTTCATGGTGTTTTCGTCCGAACAAAACAACAGAACAAAACGCAACAGTTGTCATCTTAATGGTTTTAATGAAGTGATCGATGGGGAAGTGGTGGAGGTGATGGTAATGGTTGTTTTGGGTTTGCGAGGTGGTCAAGGGTGGTGGTGGGTTACTTCGACCAACTCAACAGCAACAATTATAAATGGTGGTGATAAGACTCGATAGTAATTGGGTTTGATTCGAACCAAAATAGAAGTCGAACGCTAGCAGAATTTATGGTTATTTGGCGGTCGAGATCGAGATGGTGAGGTTGGTTTTCAAGGTAAACAAGAAACAGAAATAGTGTCGGTTTAAACAACTATGGTGATGGTGGGTTACGGTGTTTTTGAGGATTCGAACAAAACAGAAATTATAGGAGTGATGATGGTGATGATGCTTGTTTTGTGGTTAGAACGAAAACAATAAAATAAAGAAAAGAATGTATAGAAGTGGGTTTCGAAAAGTGGTGATAAAATGGGTTTTGTTTATGTTTGTTCCATCGAGCAGCATATTACTAGGGTTTGGTGATAGTGGTTCTTGATTAACAAGTGAGATGGAAGGTGACGGTGGTGATTCATTCGAATAGCAGTAGAAAGGCATGAATGTGTTCCTAGTTGAGTTGTTAGTGTGTATGTGTAATACTATATGCATAAATGTATTAATATATCAAGAGAAAGAGTGATTGATTGAAAATAGTAAAATAGTTTCAACAGTTAAAGTCCCGTGATTTTTGTTGTTGAATCTTGTGTGGATATGTATAAATATATTAGAAAAGAGATAATGGATGTTAGTGAATATCTTTACACACACACACACACACACACACACATATATATATATATATATATATATATATATATATATATACATATATATATATATATACATATACAGATATATATACATATATATATACAGATATATATACATATATATATATATATATATATATATATATATATATATATATATATATATATATATATATATATATATATATATATATATATATATATATATATATATATATATATATATATATATATATATATATATGTGCATATATATCTATATTGATATATTCTGTATAGTGTAACATAGTGGAGAGAAAAGAAGACAACAAGAATAGTGATCACTTTAATAATATGAATTAGCAGCCGGTTCAATATCATACCGACAGTTTTAACGGAGTGCAATATCGTACTCCGTTGATAAATCAGTGGCGGATAAAAGTTCTCAGATAAATCCCAAATTTTCACAATAATTATCTTTATTTATTTTGGTCATTATGGTATAAAATTCGATCCTTAATTTATTAAATAAAAATTACATCAACTGTCCCTCTCATTTCTGGGTAAAATATAAAAAGTTTTCAAATTTATTATTTAACTTCTAAATATATTTTTAGTAAGCCTATAATTTATAAAACTCATTTTCGGATCACCATTTATTTTAAAACTTCATAAGTTTGATTTTAACTTGCTTAATATCAATCGAATGACAATTGAGCGTTATCGTCGTTTACTTAATAGATTCAAAATCAAAATATATTTATTTAATATACCTTATTTACATATATAGATACGTTTTAAATAAAAATTTTCATAATATCATATTTTTATTTTATTTTACATAATTACATTTAATAACAAAAAATATAATTTTTCAAATTATATTTCCAGTTATTATATATATATATATATATATATATATATATATATATATATATATATATATATATATATACACACACACATATCTATTTACAAATAGTTGTTCGTGAATCGTCAGGAATGGTCGAAGGTCAATTGAATATATGAAACAGTTCAAAATTTTTGAGACGCAACCTAACAGACTTTGCTTATCATGTCGAAACCATACGAAGATTAAGTTTAAATTTGGTCGGAAATTTCCGGGTCGTCACAGTACCTACCCGTTAAAGAAATTTCGTCCTCGAAATTTGATCGAGATCATCATGGCTAATAATAAGAATATTTTCATGACGAATATGAGTTGATAAATAGAGTTTTATCATTATTGATTAATATAGATAAAACGATTCGATTATGTGAAGTGTACTAGTGAAGCTGTCACAAAAGATTGAGATAGAGATTTAATTTTTGACGTAGTCATGGTGAATTTCCGGAATTCAAGGAATTTAGAGATAATCTTCGAAATCTATAAAAGATTTGATTCTTCAGTAATTAAGGAAATTAAGATCTCTTTACTTAAATGTGAACATCTGTCTTGATTGCTCTGTCTGATATTTCACTATAAATCCGCCCTCTTCGTTTCCTTTATATTTTGGAGTTCTATACTTTTGTTTTCTCTTCCCAACTTTAAGTCAAGCGAATAATGATCCAGAATTCGTAGGTATGAAATTTCGAATGAACATGACTAATGTTCTAAAAGAGATTGTAATAGCACGATCTTGATTTGTCAAATTATCAGAAGTTACCAGCTGTAAGACCCGATTATTTATAGTGTACATATGTGTATATAAGTGTAATGTACGGTATTTGAAACGGGGTTCTGTTGCGTGTATTTAAAATACAAAAGGAGCTGATCTGGCAGGGTTGCGCGCCGCGCGGCCTTGTGGCGCGCCGCGCCAACTGTCTGTGACAGATCCCTTTCTCTTTTTAAATTAGATATTTTGGGGGTATTTTGGTAAATTCACATCAAGGCCGAGTTTAATGCTTGGTTCAGTAGTTTGGGAGCTCATTTACTCCCTTGTTCACCAACCTTATCACCTCCCAATTTATTTTAGTGAGAGAGTGAGTTTTAGAGAGGGAAAGCTCACTTTGAAGAGGAAGAAGAGGGTTTCTTGCTAAAGCCCAAGTTCTAAAGTTGTTCATCTCGTCATTATCTTCGTTTTGGTAGTTGTGGTATGCTCTAATCTTAATTCCTTTGTTTAATTTGATTTAGGGCTAGGGTTTGAGTCAAAGGTGAACATAAAACCCACTTTTGGTTAATTTTGGGTATTCTTGGGTAATTTGGGTCATATAGACTCAATATTGAGTTAACTAGGGTTTTGGAAGTGTTAATTGATGTTAGAGAACCCTAATTAGCTAGTAAGAGGGTTAGAACACCATGATTTATGTAAATGGGTGTAAAAGGGTTAGTGGTTGACCCAAAAATGGGTAGGTTGACTTTGAAAGTGCCAAATGGGTCAAATTGAACTTAAGCTAATTAATATGTGTAGTTGAAGCCTAAAACTAATGTCAAAATGTGTAAAGAACCTACTTTGGTTAATGATAGGGTTTTGTGATGAGTTAACCCGATTTTAGGGTTAAGGGTGCAAATGGGTCGGATTTGCACCATAGGTCAAATTGGCTCTAGGAGTGAGCTTTAGAGTGTTGACCAACTTGAGTTATGATTTTGATATTGTGATAAATGTAATAGGTGCGTTACATTGAAGTGTTCAAGCTCGGTTATCTTTCGACAAGAGATTTTGAGGTGAGTGGAATATCTATATATGTATGTATATGATTTATGTACCGTGTTGATGGTGTCACATAGCCGTTTTGTGACCAAGGTTGTGGGACTTAGCCGTATTAGTCCATGTTTTGTACTAAGGCACATAGCCGTGTTTGTGCATTTAGTGGCGAGTAATAGCCGTGTTTTACTCCCACGTTGTTATTTGAGTTACCCGTACACATAGCCGTGTTGGTGTACGAAAGCGTGAGTAATAGCCGTGTTCTACTCACATTGAGCAAGTGATGCCATAGCCGTTTTTGGAACACTTGAGGGGTGATGCCATAGCCGTTTTTGGAACACCTCGGGGGGTTAGCATGCCATAGCCGTTTTTGGAAGCTAACGAATGTTGTGAACATCGATGACTTGTTTCGCGAAGTCGTTCCCTAGCGAAGAGATTGGTTAACCATGATTTATTGTTGTTCATACTAGCATTTGATTATTGTTATGAGTATTTATGCTATGATTATTGCTAGTGATACGTTTGGTGATACTAGCTTGCTTATCGAGATTTGTCATGTGTTATTTGATATCGTGGATGCGTGTGGGTAAGTTGTATATGCATGTATATATATGTTTTACTCACTAAGCTTTGCTTACCCTCTCGTTGTTCACTATTTTTATAGGTTCCGGTGTGGACAAGGGTAAGGGCATCCGGTTGGATTAGAGATCCCGTCTTGTTTAGTGACGCTTTTGGGATGTGATGATTTTGGAGTTTGACCGAGATTTGGGTAGTTTAACCCCAAACACCATGCTCGTTGTATCGTTTGGCAATGAAACTTTTCGTGGTCGAAACTCTAATTTGTATTAAACATTGTATTTTAAACTTAGTGGCGTTTTGGGCACGTGTGGGCCCCACTTTGTAAAACTCGCTCAAACCTTAGTTATGTGCTAGTTTTACATATATGAATGTATGGTTAAAAGCGTTTTGGCTAAAAATATCGGGAACTAGTCAAACATTTTCGTTAAATAGACTTCCGGGGACAGCGGGCTGTCCAGGCGATTTGGCGCGCCGCGCGGCCATCTGGCGCGCCGCGCAGGTGGCCTGCACCAGAAAATTTTTTTTTTTTGTTTGAAATCTCGTCGTGTTTGGTCGGTTATGGTTTGGGTTGTTACAAGTGGTATCAGAGCATGGTCTAAGGGATTTAGGTGACTTGAGATAGGCGCCTAGACTTAGACTTTGTGTGCGTGTTTATGCGGGACTTGTAGGACTTTGGGTCGGATCGGTATGATTAGTGCATAGGTTTATGTGAACTAATCATGCGCTATTTGTTTGTGTTGTGTTTAGCAATCATCAAGCGAGATGGACGTTGTACTAGCGAGTTAGCGCGACGTGCTTGCGTGGTAATGACTAGCTACCATTACTACGGGTGCAAATCGGGTCAAACAAGCAATGTACGACGATTGTTGAGCAAGATGGGGTAGTGTGGTGTATACGTATGTAATTGGGTATAATTGTCCTTTCGTTTCATGGTTTAACCTAATTCGTTTTATAGAATGAAGACGAGAAACGGTCCTGATCATGAAAACGGGAGTACAAGTGAAGACGCCGAGTTCTCGACCAAGGTCGAGGCCGTCTTTAAGAAGTTGAAATCGGACTTTCTTGCGGATGTCCGAAGGGTCTTCCAAGAGTCGGTCGATGGGCAAGTGACCGAAATGATAAATGAACGATTGAAGGCCACTATTGAAGAGGCCCTTGATGCTAGAAACGTTTATCCTCGAGGTGAAGGGGGTGATGGAAAGAGAGACTTCCACTACAAAAATTTTAAGGATACTCAACCTCCGACGTTTAATGGGGTGAGGGATCCGTTGAAAAGTACTTGTTGGATTTCGGACATCGAGGGGGCCTTCCGTACCGCGGAGTGTCCTCCCGAGAAGAAGGCGAGGTTTGGGTCTAGCATGTTACGTGAAGAAGGCAAGTTGTGGTGGGATGATAAAATCAATTTGTATGGCGAGGAGCAATGCATGGGCTTGACGTGGGAGGAGTTCAAGAAAGAGTTTTTCAAGGAATACCGAACTTCATCCGATCTTGATCGAATTCGGGACGAGTTGCATCATTTGCAACAAGGTTCCATGGATTTAGTTACCCTCAAGTCTACATTCTTGGCAAAGACTCGTTTTTGCCCGGAGTATGTGGGTGATGATCATAAGCTTATGAAAGATTTTTATCGTACTTTGAATGCCGACTACAAGAGCAAGATTAGCCGGGGTATGGCTAAGACTTTCGATGAATTGTTTGAGTTGGCTCGGGGTTTTGAGCCGGAGGTGCCTAGGAAGAGTGATTTTGTTTTCTCGAAAAGGAAGTTTGAAGGTTCGAGCTATTCGAATTTTTCAAACAAGAAGTCTAGGAAAGGCACCGAGAGCGTTAATAGTGTGAAGAAAGGTGGCACGGGTACTTTTGCGCCCACTTGTTTTAATTGTGGGAAGTCGGGTCATTACGCCCGTGAATGCACGGCCAAGACGGTTACGTGTTTTAATTGCGGTAAAGTGGGGCACAAGAGGCCGGAATGCCCCGAGTTGAATAATGATCATGTTAAGAAGATTGAGAAGGCGGCGGGGTCGGCTAGAGGGCGAAACTACTTGATGACGAACGATGAGGCCAAACAATCCAACGAAGTTGTTTCAGGTACTTTCATGGTTAATTCTAATCCGGCAAGGATTCTTTTTGATAGCGGTGCAAATTTGTCGTTTGTGTCTCCTAAATTTGTGCCTAAACTTGATAGTCCGCTAGCTAAGTTAAGTCGTCCAGTAGAAGTCGAAATAGCGGACGGCAAGACGGTGCTAGTGGTTGATGTGTGTAAAAATTGTGATGTTGTTTTTGGTGCCGAAACTTTTAAAATCGATCTTATTCCAATGACCTTGGGCGACTTTGATATCGTTGTTGGTATGGATTGGCTCGATCGTTATAGAGCCAATATTGCATGCCATGATAAGTGTATTCGTGTGAAGACCCCAAGTGGGGGAGAAATGATTATTCATGGCGATAAGAGAAGAAGACCGGTGCCGATATGCACTTTTGCACGGGCACGTCGTTCCGTTGTTACGGGTGGCATGGCTTTCCTTGCTCATGTTGTCGACACTCGTAATGAGCCACCACCAATTCGTGAAATTCCGGTAGTTAATGAGTTTGAAGATGTCTTTCCGGATGAGTTACCGGGTGTCCCGGCGGAAAGACAAGTCGAATTTCGCATCGAGTTGGTTCCGGGGGCTACCCCCATTGCTAAAACTCCTTATCGTTTAGCACCAACGGAGATGCAAGAGTTATTGAATCAAATTCAAGAATTGCTCGAGAAGGGTTTTATCCGACCGAGTGCTTCGCCATGGGGCGCTCCGGTCTTATTCGTGAAAAAGAAAGACGGTAGTATGCGCATGTGCATCGATTACCGTGAGCTAAATAAAGTGACGATCAAGAATCGTTATCCGTTACCTAGGATTGACGATTTGTTTGATCAACTTCAAGGCGCGACGTATTTCTCCAAGATCGATCTACGGTCCGGCTATCATCAAATGCGGGTCCGTGAGGAAGACATTGAGAAAACGGCTTTCCGAACGCGTTATGGGCATTATGAGTTTGTGGTTATGCCTTTTGGTCTTACGAATGCACCGGCGGCATTCATGGATCTTATGAACCGGGTGTGCCAACCTATGTTGGACAAGTCGGTTATTGTGTTCATTGACGACATACTAGTCTACTCGAAAAGTATGCACGAACATGAACGTCACTTGCGCGAAGTTTTGAAGACGTTAAGAAAGGAGAAGTTGTATGCAAAATTCTCTAAATGTGAATTTTGGCTAAGAGAGGTCCAATTTCTTGGCCACATTGTGAACGAAGGCGGTATCCAAGTGGATCCGGGGAAGATTGAGACGGTGAAGAGTTGGGGACGACCGACTACGCCTACGGAAATCCGGAGTTTTCTCGGATTGGCCGGTTATTATCGTCGGTTTATCCAAGACTTTTCTAAGATTGCTTCTCCATTAACAAAGTTGACGAGGAAGAGTGCTAAGTTCAATTGGGAAAACGAGCAAGAAATTGCTTTTCAATTATTGAAAGAGAAGTTGTGTCAAGCTCCGGTGTTAGTGTTACCGGAAGGCGTCGAAGACATGGTGGTTTATTGTGATGCTTCCTTAAATGGGCTCGGGTGCGTTCTTATGCAAAGGGGTAAAGTCATTGCTTATGCCTCTCGACAATTAAAGGAACACGAAACGAGGTACCCGACTCATGATCTTGAAATGGCGGCGGTTGTGCATGCGTTGAAAATTTGGCGCCACTACTTGTATGGTGTCAAGTGTACGATATATTCGGATCATAAGAATTTGAAACACCTTTTTACTCAAAGGGATTTGAATTATCGTCAACGTAGATGGATGGATGTGGTGAAAGATTATGATTGTGAGATACTTTACCATCCGGGTAAGGCGAATGTGGTCGCGGATGCGTTAAGTCGAAAGACTCAACATCCGGCGATACGTATAACATCGTTACGTTTGATTATCACCAACGACTTTCTTGAAAAGATGGTTGAAGACCAAATAGAGGCTTATGTTCACGATAAGCACACGGAACGAATTGTGGGCCAATCGGAGTTTATTACTATGGGTCCGCGGGGTTTGTTGTCCTTTCAAGGAAGGGTGTGGGTGCCTAAGACGGGTGATTACCGACGGGTGCTACTCGATGAAGCACATAAGTCGAAATATTCCATTCATCCGGGCGCGACGAAAATGTATCATGACTTGAAGAAAGATTATTGGTGGCCGGGCATGAAACGTGATGTTGTAAAATACGTTGAACGATGTGTTACTTGTTTGCAAGTTAAAGCCGAACATCAAAAGCCGTATGGTAAGTTGCAACCGTTAGAGATCCCGAAATGGAAATGGGAGCACATTACCATGGACTTCATCACTAAATTACCTAAGACGGCGAGAACTCAATATGATTCGATTTGGGTTATAGTGGATCGGTTGACGAAAAGTGCTTTGTTTCTTCCCATTAGAGAAGCAATATCGTCGGAGGCCTTGGCTAAGTTGTTTATCAAGGAAGTGGTCTCGCGACATGGCGTTCCTATATCTATTATTTCGGATCGAGATACCCGTTTTACATCTCGATTTTGGGAAAAGTTTCACGAAGATATGGGTACACAATTAAAGTTGAGCACGGCGTATCATCCTCAAACGGACGGTCAAACCGAACGTACGAACCAAACTTTGGAAGATATGTTACGGGCGTGCATTATTGATTTTGGTGGTAGTTGGGACGAGCATTTACCCTTGGTGGAATTCTCGTACAATAATAGTTTTCATACTAGTATCGGGATGCCACCTTACGAGATGCTTTATGGCCGAAGGTGTCGAACTCCCATTTGTTGGGGAGAAGTGGGTCAAAGAGAAATCGGAAGTACCGATTTGGTTTTAGAGACGAATAACAAGATTGATATTATTCGGGAGCATTTGAAGAGGGCTCAAGACAGGCAAAAGTCGTATGCCGATAAACGTAGACGAACGATCGAATTCCAAGAGGGCGACATGGTAATGCTTAAGGTTTCGCCATGGAAGGGTATTATTCGATTTTGAAAACGGGGAAAGTTAGGTCCTCGGTTTATTGAGCCGTTTAAAGTCTTAGCTCGTGTTGGTGAAGTTGCATATCGATTGGAATTGCCCGAAGAGCTTGCGGGGATCCATAACACGTTTCATGTTTCTCACCTCCGTAAGTGCCTTGCGGATGATTCTTCATGGTTGCCTTTAGATGAAATTGAGCTAAACAATAAGTTGGAGTATGTTGAAGAGCCAATTGCAATACTTGATGAAAAGGTCAAGAGGTTGAGGCATAAGGAGGTTAGGACTTTTAAAGTTCAATGGCGGCGGAATAAGGGTTCCGAGTTCACTTGGGAACCTGAAGAGTTTGTGTTGGTTTATCTTCCCGCTTGTCATGCGGCATGGATTGCGAGGTCGCAATCCGAATAAGTGGGGAAGAGTTGTAAGACCCGATTATTTATAGTGTACATATGTGTATATAAGTGTAATGTACGGTATTTGAAACGGGGTTCTGTTGCGTGTATTTAAAATACAAAAGGAGCTGATCTGGCAGGGTTGCGCGCCGCGCGGCCTTGTGGCGCGCCGCGCCAACTGTCTGTGACAGATCCCTTTCTCTTTTTAAATTAGATATTTTGGGGGTATTTTGGTAAATTCACATCAAGGCCGAGTTTAATGCTTGGTTCAGTAGTTTGGGAGCTCATTTACTCCCTTGTTCACCAACCTTATCACCTCCCAATTTATTTTAGTGAGAGAGTGAGTTTTAGAGAGGGAAAGCTCACTTTGAAGAGGAAGAAGAGGGTTTCTTGCTAAAGCCCAAGTTCTAAAGTTGTTCATCTCGTCATTATCTTCGTTTTGGTAGTTGTGGTATGCTCTAATCTTAATTCCTTTGTTTAATTTGATTTAGGGCTAGGGTTTGAGTCAAAGGTGAACATAAAACCCACTTTTGGTTAATTTTGGGTATTCTTGGGTAATTTGGGTCATATAGACTCAATATTGAGTTAACTAGGGTTTTGGAAGTGTTAATTGATGTTAGAGAACCCTAATTAGCTAGTAAGAGGGTTAGAACACCATGATTTATGTAAATGGGTGTAAAAGGGTTAGTGGTTGACCCAAAAATGGGTAGGTTGACTTTGAAAGTGCCAAATGGGTCAAATTGAACTTAAGCTAATTAATATGTGTAGTTGAAGCCTAAAACTAATGTCAAAATGTGTAAAGAACCTACTTTGGTTAATGATAGGGTTTTGTGATGAGTTAACCCGATTTTAGGGTTAAGGGTGCAAATGGGTCGGATTTGCACCATAGGTCAAATTGGCTCTAGGAGTGAGCTTTAGAGTGTTGACCAACTTGAGTTATGATTTTGATATTGTGATAAATGTAATAGGTGCGTTACATTGAAGTGTTCAAGCTCGGTTATCTTTCGACAAGAGATTTTGAGGTGAGTGGAATATCTATATATGTATGTATATGATTTATGTACCGTGTTGATGGTGTCACATAGCCGTTTTGTGACCAAGGTTGTGGGACTTAGCCGTATTAGTCCATGTTTTGTACTAAGGCACATAGCCGTGTTTGTGCATTTAGTGGCGAGTAATAGCCGTGTTTTACTCCCACGTTGTTATTTGAGTTACCCGTACACATAGCCGTGTTGGTGTACGAAAGCGTGAGTAATAGCCGTGTTCTACTCACATTGAGCAAGTGATGCCATAGCCGTTTTTGGAACACTTGAGGGGTGATGCCATAGCCGTTTTTGGAACACCTCGGGGGGTTAGCATGCCATAGCCGTTTTTGGAAGCTAACGAATGTTGTGAACATCGATGACTTGTTTCGCGAAGTCGTTCCCTAGCGAAGAGATTGGTTAACCATGATTTATTGTTGTTCATACTAGCATTTGATTATTGTTATGAGTATTTATGCTATGATTATTGCTAGTGATACGTTTGGTGATACTAGCTTGCTTATCGAGATTTGTCATGTGTTATTTGATATCGTGGATGCGTGTGGGTAAGTTGTATATGCATGTATATATATGTTTTACTCACTAAGCTTTGCTTACCCTCTCGTTGTTCACTATTTTTATAGGTTCCGGTGTGGACAAGGGTAAGGGCATCCGGTTGGATTAGAGATCCCGTCTTGTTTAGTGACGCTTTTGGGATGTGATGATTTTGGAGTTTGACCGAGATTTGGGTAGTTTAACCCCAAACACCATGCTCGTTGTATCGTTTGGCAATGAAACTTTTCGTGGTCGAAACTCTAATTTGTATTAAACATTGTATTTTAAACTTAGTGGCGTTTTGGGCACGTGTGGGCCCCACTTTGTAAAACTCGCTCAAACCTTAGTTATGTGCTAGTTTTACATATATGAATGTATGGTTAAAAGCGTTTTGGCTAAAAATGTCGGGAACTAGTCAAACATTTTCGTTAAATAGACTTCCGGGGACAGCGGGCTGTCCAGGCGATTTGGCGCGCCGCGCGGCCATCTGGCGCGCCGCGCAGGTGGCCTGCACCAGAAAATTTTTTTTTTTTGTTTGAAATCTCGTCGTGTTTGGTCGGTTATGGTTTGGGTTGTTACACCAGCAAAGATAGAACTATCAATAAAAATATGTTCTTGATTTGTTTGGAGTTTAGGTAGAATGTAAGAGTCATGTATCATGGCACATGATGACGTTATGGTCTGTGAATCATCACGTTCCATTAGAAACTCAGCATGACTTACTGTAATATAATCACGTTGATCAAGTGTCATTATATTATACTAACTCATGCATCAATTTCCAATACTACTTCAAAAACATTCATATTTTAAATTCGAATTTTTCATAATTTAAAAACTAAAATAGTTTCCTTTATGATGTAACACAGATATCGCGGAGAGATAAATAATCTCAGATAATAATAGTTATGAATTTATCTTCAGAAATATCGAGGATATTTATAATGAAAGTTATGATGATATCTTAGAATTGTAAAATATCTAAGATCAAAGGATGATGAAGAATATTGTCCGCAACGGTTTAGAGTAAGGAGTAAGGTATTCGCTATAGATTTCATCAGAAGCAAAATCATCCGAATTCTTTATGTACAAGTTTAGTCCTTGTGATTTGTTCAGAGACTCCTTCATGGTTTGCTCAATTCGTTTTTCAGTATCAAAACTTTCTTTTGAGCTTCTCCAACATATCCTTCTTTATCATCAAACTTTTGACTGTTAAAGTCATCTATAGATTTTGCTGCTTTATCGGTTCTTTTGATACTCAGAATTGATTCGCAGGCTGAGTATTTTTCAGAATTTCAGAACTGGAGATCATAATTTTAAGAGGTAAAGGTTATATGTATACATATAACTGTTGATGTAGAAATGTTGCGAGATTCAAAATACTGATTGTTAATTCCCGATAATTGGTATGGTAATTTTCGTTATAAGATGTGGATGAGTATATGATAAGGTTTTAATGAACAAATGTAATGGTTCTTCAGAGAGACTTAAGCCAATGAGTAATGAAGTTGCTGGTAAGTTTCTGCTAATGTGGTGAGATATAAACGGTTCCCCGGTAACGACGATGAAGGGGTAATTGTAATAATAAGGCTTATTCGAATGAAAACTTGAAGTTGATTTGCTGGAGCTGTGACAAAATTGGCTATTTTGGAAAGGAATTGTAAAGTTATTTTCGATAATAACAACGCCAAAGGAGCAAGCACAGATATGTGTTAAACGTTTACTCAGGTTCCGAGTGTGTTCAGGTGTATGATTATGCATAAGTCTTTCTTTTCGTAGGTAACGTGTGGTTGGATCATCCTCTCGATTGAGGTGTTTTCAAGAATCATGAAAGATTTGAACGCCGATTGTAATCGTCAAGATACAAATGAGGTTTAAGATGAAATCAAGTGGCAAACTTGAAGAATTGTTTAGTTTCATATGTTATAATCAATATTTTAATTCATTTTTAATTGTCCAATGTTGGTAGTCCACAGTTAGTAATTCAATAATTCATATATAATATTCGAATTAATTAATACATAATGTGACCCATTGTATACATGTCTCAGACTCGATCACAACTCAAAGTATATATATTATTGTAGAATCAACCTTAACCCTGTATAGCTAACTCAGGCATTACTGCATATAGAGTGTCTATGGTTATTCTAAATAATATATATAGATGCGTCGATATGATATGTCAAAACCTTATATACGTGTCCCGATATTTAAAGTGCGTAAAATAAATAACAGAAATTAAATGACGATAAATAAAATAGCGAGAATGTAAATTGCGATAATTAAATTGCGATAAATAAAATGTAATCAGTTAGCTAGGAACAGTTAGCGTGGATTCTTAACAAAATTTCTCATAGTTAATTTGTTTGTTTCTAAAAATTTTATTTTTGTCCAATATTTTCTTCATTATGCCACTTGTTGGATTCTGATAGGTCAAAATCCAAATATGAATTTGAATGAAAATGGCTATTTTATGGTGAACAGATTCGTATATCTGTGGATGTAAATAGGATAGTAGATGACTGTTGAATCAGATTCGAAGAATGTACAGTGTAACTTATTAATGTGAAATCTAAATATTTCTCGGGTATTACCTACCCGTTAAAATATTCTCACCATTAACAATTTGTACAAAAGAATTTTTAATTACAATCCTTATGAAAACATATATATATATATATATATATATATATATATATATATATATATATATATATATTTGCAGATGTAATATAGATTTAATGAGTTAATATGATATTAATCTCGTTTGATTTATCGTTAGAACATGAATATATAATTTATAAAACATTAGAAATTATATAATTGTCATGTAGAACGAAGATAAATGATGTAGAACGATTCGTAGAACGATTCGTAGAACGATGATTATGCTCGAGGTACATAATGAGATATTGAGGCATGTGATGTTGAAACTTGGATTATTGGTGGTACTGGTGTTGATGGTGGTGGTACTGTTGGTGCTGGTGATGTTGCTGAAGCTGGTAAGTTTTGCACCATATTCTCCAAATTGATTACTCGAGTGCGAAGTTCGTTGACTTCTTCTGTTATTCCGGGATGACTGTCGGTTGGAACGAGCGGATGAATAAGATATAGGATTGTTGATAGAATATAATCGTGACGAGCTACTCTGAGAATGAGAGAGAAAATGGTGTCTCGAACAGGTTTTCCGATAAGTGCTTCAGGATCTTCACCAAGAGGTGAATTCGGTTGGTGGAAGGGATTGCCTTCTTCGCGTCTCCATTGATTAAGTTGACTACGAACCCATTAGATAAATTGGGATGGCTGATTTGGTTGATTCATTCTGGTGACGCTGCTTTCGGAGCTCGAGTGAACATCCATGTCGGAATAGCTGTCGGGTACCGAAGAACTTGAACTAGTGACGAGTCCCATTTTGTACTTTCGAATAAAGGATTTTTCAATATGAAATGATTTTTGGCTATCAGATGGTATTCTAATTACATAGAATATCTATATATATAGAACAAAAGATTTTGTAGATTACGGAGGAATTTACGGCATATGTCAGGCAAATCTACAGTAACAGATACTCTAGGATATGAATTATCAGATACGCTAAGATATGAATTTTGTCTATACACTATTCATGTAATCCAGGCAGTAAGATATATCTAGATGAAGAATGATAAGCAAGTTATTCTCTAAGAATGATAAGCAGAAAATTTTCGACACGCAATGATAAGCAAAACTTTTGACATGCAGACACGGTCGAAGTTCAGACTCACTAATGCATCCTAACAACTTATCAGTTAGATACACTAATGCAGACCTGGTTCGCTAAGACCACCGCTCTGATACCACATGTAGAGACCCGTCCTAATCCATCTGGACGAATACAATAATATATGATTACAGTGCGAGGTACTTGACCTCTATATGATACATTTTACAAACATTGCATTCGTTTTTAAAAGACAAACTTTCATTACATCGAAAGTTGACGGCATGCATACCATTTCATAATATATCCAACTATAATTGACTTAGTAATAATCTTGATGAACTCGACGACTCGAATGCAACGTCTTTTGAAATATGTCATGAATGACTCCAAGTAATATCTCTAATATGAGCAAATGCACAGCGGAAGATTTCTTTCATACCTGAGAATAAACATGCTTTCAAGTGTCAACTAAAAGGCTGGTGAGTTTATTAGTTTAACATAAATAATCATTTCCATCATTTTAATAGACCACAAGATTTTCATTTTTCATTTCTCATAAATATACGTCCCATGCATAGAGACAAAAATCATTCATATGGATTGAACACCTGGTAACCGACATTAACAAGATGCATATAAGAATATCCCCTATCATTCCGGGACATCCATCAGACATGACAAAACAACATCGAAGTGCTAAAGCATCCGCTACAACGGATGGGGTTTGTTAGGCCCAATAGATCTATCTTTAGGATTCGCGTCAATTAGTAGATCGGTTTACTAATTCTTAGGCTACCAAGCAAAAAGGGGCATATTCGGCTTCGATCCATTCAACCATATAATGTAGTTTCGATTACTTGTGTCTATTTTGTAAAACAGTTATAAAAGCGCATGTATTCTCAGTCCCAAAAATATATATTGCAAAAGCATTTAAAAAGGGAGTAATGAAACTCACCTAATGTATTTTGTATTAAAAAATACATATGACGACATTGAAAAAGTATAGGGTTGGCCTCGGATTCACGAACCTATATCATTTGTGTACTTATTAATATACATAATTGTAATCGAATAAGTTTATATATATATATATATATATATATATATATATATATATATATATATATATATATATATATATATATATATACATATATATATATATATATAATTTACTAATTATATCATTTTTATATTAATAATATATATGTCTTATATATTCATTTTGTATATAGAATCAGAAATTTTGTTATGTTATATGTATTAAATATTAAATATATATGTTTATGTTTGTATTTCATTTGTTTATCAAAACAGTAGTTCTATTATACTAAGTTAATATTAGTAAAAATAATGATAATAACATTAATAATATACATATTTTAATAATAACCCTATTAGTAATATTAACAATGATATTAATAATAATACTTGTGAAAATATTAATTTTACTGTTTATGATGGTTATTAATGATTTACTAATAATAATGCTTCTAATAATAATAATAGTAATAATATCTTATTTAGATTATGACTTACTTATAGTTTTACTCATTTTCATATTTGTATTCATATATATATATATATATATATATATATATATATATATATATATATATATATATATATATATATATATATATATATATATATATATATATATATATATAATTATAATCCTTACAACAAATTTTTATCATAATACAATAATAATAATAATAATAATAATGATATTGTTAAGACAATACTTATTTGAATAATACTAATAATACTTATAATAATAATATTGAATGATACTAACTACTTATTTTATCATTACTAATAGTAATTATACTAATTTTAATAATAATAATATCTAATATTAACAATACTAGTGACAAATATAATAATATTTATTAGTAATAATCATACTGATAATAATAAGTGTTAATTAATGATACTAATAACTATAATACTTCTAATAATGAAAATGATCAAATTTATGATAATACAGTTGATAATAATTATAACAATAATAATATTTACAATAATAATAATAGTAATAATAATAATGATAGAAATAAATAAGAAAGATAAAAGAGTATATACCCTTCTCTAAAAAGAATTGCACCATACAGGACTCGAACCCGCGACCTCCGCTTAACCGAACCAACACTTAACCATCCGTCTGTTTTCTATCTTTCTATATACTTAGGATTTTAATTCTATTTAACCCAATGCTATTCGTTTCCCTTTCCCTTCTTCCTCTCCAAATTCCAGGCGACCAATACGATAATCAAAGATGGTAACAACAACAACAATAAATGTGTTTTGTAATGGCAAACGAATCAAAACATTACCAGATGTGGGGACTTGTTTTAACAGAAAAAAATATAGAAATAGCAGTAACCGTTCTCGCAAGAACACATTTAAACACAAAATTCGATTTCAAAATTAAGGTGTTTTGAGACCCTATTATATTCACGAAATATCTTTAAAACCATCTATAGAACATACGAGTAACATCAATTGAATCTTAATTGTACTAGATTACTCTAATTCGTTCAAAGAAAATTGTTTGACCTTTTGTTTTATAAACTTTGACTTCGAAATTCTCACTCGATATTAGGAATTGAAACTTGTAAATTTGCAGTTAGTTTGACTAAGGGATTTCATACTTAACTGCATTTTTATATTTTTGAAAACAATTCATAATCGAGTTGTTGCATAAAAGTTATGGCTAAAGAGATGAAGGAGTTGTGTTCTTGGATTTTTGTTTTCTGTTTTTAGTTTTTGAATCGTGAACCAGTAATTAGGTAATTCTAATACGTACAAGTAATGCAGCTGGTGATATTCGAATCATTGAGGGGACAAACACGAATTTATCACGGTTGTATTATAGCTAAGTTAGAATCGATCGTACATAAATAAATAAAAAAATGAATAAAGTTGAAAGTGATTGTTTAACAGATTCATAAATATGTATGTTGATCTGATTTTTATATATAAAGCAGGTTTTAGGTACTTGTATATATTTATTTATATGTATATTAATTAATCTTATTAATTAGCAATTATAACTATAATAATAATACTCTTAATAAATAATAATAATAATAATACAAATATAATAGTAATAATAATATTATTATGATAATGATGATTATTACTAAAAAAATGTATAACAATAATAATACTATAATACTAATTATAATAATACTAATATTATTGATAATAACAATAATAATAATGTATCAATTTATATATCAATTTTCCCATCTATATATTATCTATTGAAAATTTTAATATGTCAAATACTGATTTTAATATTGATAATAAAAATATTAATAATGTTAATGGTACTAATAATATTATCAGTTATAATAATATTAATTTCATTAATAATAGTAATATTAACAATAATAATATAACGGCTTATACTTATCAAATTTATATGTTTATATACTAACATTAATGTTACAAATATTAATCTTAATATTAATAATAATATTAATGAAAGTAATGATAATAATATAACTTTAATATTTTAACTTGTACTTACATTTTATTATTAGTATTATATAGTAATATATTAAATATTTAATGTTTATACATTTAATATATTTTACAATATAATATACTACTTATATTGGGTAGTAACTTCTTATATATATATATATATATATATATATATATATATATATATATATATATATATATATATATATATATATATATATATATATATATATATATATATATATATATATATACATATCACAAATGTACAAATAATAAGTATTAATAGGTATCACATATATGCCTATAAGTTCATAATAATATCATGTATATATTTATATATAAATACATAATTGTTTATTATTTTATATATTTAATTCCAATTGATTTATTTTATTAACTCAAAGTATCATATATACACTTTTATATATATATATATATATATATATATATATATATATATATACATTTTTTATTTACACATAACTGTTCGTGAATCGTCGGGGATGGTCAGAGGTTTAAGTGTATCCATGTAAACAGTTCAAAGATTTTGAAATTCAATTAAATAGGCTTTGCTTATCATGTCGAAACCATGTAAAATTAAGTTTAAATTTGGTTGAAAATTTTCGGGTTGTCACAGTACCTACCCGTTAAAGAAATTTCGTCCCGAAATTTGAGTGAGGTTATCATGGCTAACAATAAAAATGTTTTCATGACGAATATGAGTTGATAAATAGAGTTTTATCATTATTGACTAATATAGATAAAACGATTCGATTATGTGAAGCATACGAGTGAAGTTGTCACAACAGATTGAGATAGAGAATTAACTTTTGACGTAGTCATGGTGGATTTCCGGAATTCAAAGGATTTTAAGAAAATCTTCGAAATCTAAAATATTTGATTCTTCGGCGAGTAAGGAAATTAAGATCTCTATAATTAAATACGGTGATCTGCCTCGATTACTCTGTCTGATATGTCCATTATAAATTAAACTTTTCCCATTCCAATATTTTTCACCACTCCCATTTTCTATACTTTAATTCATATTTCCAAATCATCAGTCAGTATGCTTCATCCAGTTTTAATTCTGGATATATTCCTGACTTTCCTATCTGTCATTCTCCTTTTTCATCTACCACCGGAGGAATCTGTCTACTTCTACTATGCTCTTGGGTTTATAGTGTTTTTAGTTCTCCCGAGTCTTTATATTGCTATTCGTATTAATATCCACGATTTGTGACCTCCATGTTGTTATTGGGCTTTATATTTTCTCTTATATTTTGGAGCTCTTTGCCTTTTTATTTTCTTCTCGACCTCTAGTTAAGCGAGTAACAGTCCAGAGTTCGTAAGTATGCAGTTTTGAATGAACTTAATGTTCTAACAAGAAAGAACGTAATAGCACAATTTGATTTGTCAAATTTTCAGAATCACTGAGAATAGAACTATCAAGAATATACTTTCTTGATATGTTCAGAAATTAAGCAGAATGAAATAGTTATGTAACATGGCACATGATGACGTTATGAACTGTGAATCATCACGTTCCATTAGAAACTCAGCATGACTTACTGTAATATAATCACGTTGATCAAGTGTCATTATATTATACTAATTCATGCATCAATTTTTTTACATTTCTCCAGAATTCATTCATAAATTAAACTTAGATTTTACAGAAATTTCCAATATAATGAAACACAGGAAGCACGAAGAGGTATATAATTTCGGACGAGAATATTTATGAAAATATTCTCAGAAATATCGAAGATATTTATGATGATATTTTGGAATTTCTAAGTTCGATGGTTGATGAAGAGAAATTTTCCGCAAGATTTTAACATGAGTACGGAGCTAGATATTCATGGGAGGTTTCATCGGATCCCGAATTACTTGGTTTCTTTGAATATATGGTATGGTCCTTATATTTGGCCTTGGTCTCCTTCATGGTTTGCTCAATTCATTTTTCAGTATCAAAATCTTTGAGCTTTTTTTTTTTAACACTCCATTCATTATCATCAAACTTTTGACTGTTAAGACAGTCTTCAGTTTTCACTGCTTCATTAGCTTTTTCAAATCTTGGAGTATTGATTCGTAGACTGGGTGCTTTTCAGAATTTCAAATTGGAAGATCATAATTCTAAGGGATAAATGTTATATGTATATAACTGTTGATGTAGAAACGTCGCGAGATTCAAAATACAGATTTTCTGATTCCCGGAAATTGGTATGGCAATTCTCGTTAACAGATGTGGATGGTATTTAATAGTGTTTTAATGAACAAATATAATGGTTTTTCGGAGAGACTTAAGTCAATGAGTAATGAAGTTGCTGGTAAGTTTACTGTTAATGTGATGGATTATAAACGGTTCTCCGGTAACGAAGGTGAAAAGACAACGTATATATCATGGTTACAATAAGGCTAGTCCGACTGAAAAGTCGAAGTTGACTTGCTGGAGCTGTGACAAAATTGGCTAATTTGGAAAGGGATTGCAAAGTTATTTTCAGTAATAACAACGCCAAAAGAGCTAACACAGATATGTGTTTAACGTTTACTTAGGTTCCGAGAGTTTTTTTTTTTTTAGGTGCATAACTATATGCATAAATCTTTCATTCCGTAGATGGAGTGCGCTTGGTTCATTCTCTCGATTGAGGTGTTTTCAAGAATCATGAAAGGTTTGAACGCAGATTGTAATCATCCAGATACAAATGAGGTTTAAGATGAAATCAAGTGGCAAACTTGAAGAATTGTTTAGTTTCATATGTTATAATCAATATTTTAATTCATTTTAATTGTCCAATATTGACAGTCCACAGTTAGCAGTCCACTATTTGTAGTTCAACAATTTATATATAGTTTAATATATAATATTCGAATTAATTAATACGTGTCGTAACCCGTTATATACATGTCTCAGACTCGATCACAACTCAAAGTATATATATTATTTGAGAATCAACCTCAACCCTGTATAGCGAACTCTATCATTACAGCATATAGAGTGTCTATGGTGATTCCAAATAATATATATATATATATATATATATATATATATATATATATATATATATATGTGTGTGTGTGTGTGTGTCGATATGATATGTCAAAACCTTGTATACGTGTCCCGATATTTAAAGTGCGTAAAATAAATAACAGAAATTAAATGACAATAATTAAAATTGCGAGAATATAAATTGCGATAATTAAATTGCGATAAATAAAATGTAATCAGTTAGCTAGGAACAGTTAGCTAGGAACAGTTAGCGTGGATTCTTAACAAAATTTCTCATAGTTAATTTGTTTGTTTCTAACAAATTTTATTTTTGTCCAATGTTTTCTTCATTATGCCACTTGTTGGATTCTGATAAGTTAAAATCCAAATATGAAATTGAATGAAAATGGTTATTCTGCGGTGAACGGATTCGTATCTCTGTAGATGTAAGTAGGATAGTAAATGAATGTTTAATCAGATTTGAAGAATGTACAGTGTAACTTATTAATGTGAAATCTAAATATTTCTCGGGTATTACCTACCCATTAAAATGTTTTCACCATTAACAGTTTGTACGAAAGAATTTTCAATTACAGTCTTTATGAAAATATATATACATATATATTTTCTTCAGATGTAATTATGGATTTAATGAGTCAATTTGATATTAAACTCATTTGATTTTTCGGTTTGAGCTAGAATAAATAATCTCTAAAACTTTTAGAAATCACATATTCTTCGCAGGATATTTCTTTAATGAAGTTATGAATTAATACTTCATCGTTCATTGTTGTTGGTACTCCTTGGTATCTATGGTGCGTATGACGTTGATGTTCGTGTGACAGATTGTGAAGTTGAGGTTTGCGATGCAGTTGTTGTTGGTGGTGGTAATGGTACTGTTGGCGTTGGTGATGGTGGTACTGGTTATGCTGCTGGTGCTGCTGCTGGTGTTTGTAACCTTTGCACCATATTCTCCAAAGCCACTACCCGAGCGCGAAGCTCGTTGACTTCTTCTATTACACCGGGGTGATTGTCGGTTCGAACGAGCGGATAAATATGATCTAGAATTTAGTATAGTATATAATCGTGACGAGATACTCTGGAAATGAGATAGAAAATGGTGTTTCGGACAGGTTCCCCGGTAAGTGCTTTAGGTTCTTCGCCAAGAGGGCAATGTGGTGGATGAAAAAGATCACCTTCTTCTTGTCTCCAATGATTGAGGAGGCTATGAACCCAGCCCCAAATCATCCAAAATAGATAATGGCTAATCGGTTGATCCATTCCGGTTACACTGCTTTCGGAGCTCGAGTGAAAATCCATATCGGAATAGTTATCGGAATCCGACGAACTTGAACTGGTTACGGAATTCATCTTGCACGGTTAGATAAAGGATTTTATGAAATGATTTTCGGATATCGGATGATATTCTAATTACATAGAAAATCTATGTATAGTACAGAAGATCCCGTAGATTACGGAGGAAATTAAGGAAACGTGTCAGATAAAGTCTACAGTAATAGATACGCTAAGATATGGATTAGCAGACACGCAAAGATATGAATTTTGTCTCTACACTATTCATGCAATCAATGCAATAAAAAGTGTCTAGACTAAGAATGATAAGTAGGTAATTTCTTAAGGATGATAAGTAGATGATTTTCGACACGAAATGATAAGCAAAACTTTTGACATGCAGACACGGTCGAAGTCCAGACCCACTAATGCATCTAAACAACTATCAGTTAGACACACTAATGCAAAACCTGGTTCGCTAAGACCACCGCTCTGATACCAACTCTAATGACCCGTCCTAATCCATCTGGACGAATACATTACATTTGGTTACATCGCGAGGTACTTGACCTCTATATGATACATTTTACAAACATTGCATTCGTTTTTAAAAGACAAACTTTCATTACATCGAAAGTTGATGGCATGCATACCATTTCATAATATATCCAACTATAATTGACTTAGTAATAATCTTGATGAACTCGACGACTTGAATGCAACGTCTTTTGAAATATGTCATGAATGACTCCAAGTAATATCTCTAATATGAGCAAATGCACAGCGGAAGATTTCTTTCATACTTGAGAATAAACATGATTTCAAGTGTCAACCAAAAGGTTGGTGAGTTCATTAGTTTAACATAAATAATCATTTCCATCATTTTAACAGACCACAAGATTTTCATTTTTCATTTCTCATAAATATACGTCCCATGCATAGAGACAAAAATCATTCATATAGATTGAACACCTGGTAACCGACATTAACAAGATGCATATAAGAATATCCCCTATCATTCCGGGACATCCATCGGACATGATAAAACAACATCGAAGAGCTAAAGCATCCGCTACAACGGATGGGGTTTGTTAGGCCCAATAGATCTATCTTTAGAATTCGCGTCAATTAGTAGATCTTTTTACTAATTCTTAGGCTACCAAACAAAAAGGGGCATATTCGGCTTCGATCCATTCAACCATATAATGTAGTTACGATTACTTGTGTCTATTTCATAAAACAGTTATAAAAGCGCATGTATTCTCAGTCCCAAAAATATATATTGCAAAAGCATTTAAAAAGGGAGTAATGAAACTCACCTAATGTATTTTGTAGTAAAAATACATATGACGACATTGAAAAAGTATAGGGTTGGCCTCGGATTCATGAACCTATATCATTTGTGTACTTATTAATATACATAATTGTAATCGAATAAGTTTATATATATATATATATATATATATATATATATATATATATATATATATATATATATATATATATATAATTTACTAATTATATCATTTTTATATTAATAATATATATGTCTTATATATTCATTTTGTATATAGAATCAGATATTTTGTTATGTTATATGTATTAAATATATATGTTTATGTTTGTATTTCATTTGTTTATCAAAACAGTAGTTCTATTATACTAAGTTAATATTAGTAAAAATAATGATAATAACATTAATAATATACATATTTTAATAATAACCCTATTAGTAATATTAACAATGATATTAATAATAATACTTGTGAAAATATTAATTTTACTGTTTATGATGGTTATTAATGATTTACTAATAATAATGCTTCTAATAATAATAATAGTAATAATATCTTATTTAGATTATGACTTACTTATAGTTTTACTCATTTTCATATTTGTATTCATATATATATAATTATAATCCTTACAACAAATTTTTATCATAATACAATAATAATAATAATGATATTGTTAAGACAATACTTATTTGAATAATACTAATAATACTTATAATAATAATATTGAATGATACTAACTACTTATTTTATCATTACTAATAGTAATTATATTACTTGTAATAATAATAATATCTAATATTAACAATACTAGTGACAAATATAATAATATTTATTAGTAATAATCATACTGATAATAATAAGTGTTAATTAATGATACTAATAACTATAATACTTCTAATAATGATAATGATCAAATTTATGATAATACAATTGATAATAATTATAACAATAATAATATTTAAAATAATAATAATAGTAATAATAATAATGATAGAAATAAATAAGAAAGATAAAAGAGTATATATCCTTCTCTAAAAAGAATTGCACCATACGGGACTCAAACCCGCGACCTCCCGCTTAACCGAACCAACACTTAACCATCCGTCTGTTTTCTAGCTTTCTATATACTTAGGATTTTAATTCTATTTAACCCAATGCTATTCGTTTCCCTTTCCCTTCTTCCTCTCCAAATTCCAGACGACCAATACGATAATCAAAGATGGTAACAGCAACAACAATAAATGTGTTTTGTAATGGCAAATGAATCAAAACGTTACCAGATGTGGGGACTTGTTTTAACAGAAAAAAAATATAGAAATAGCAGTAACAGTTCTCGCAAGAACACATTTAAACACAAAATTCGATTTCAAAATTAAGGTGTTTTGAGACCCTATTATCTTCACGAAATATCTTTAAAACCATATATAGAACATACGAGTATCATCAATTGAATCTTAATTGTACTAGATTACTCTAATTCGTTCAAAGAAAATCGTTTGACCTTTTGTTTTATAAACTTTGACTTCGAAATTCTCACTCGATATTAGGAATTGAAACTTTTAAATTTGCAGTTAGTTTGAGTAAGGGATTTCATACTTAACTGCATTTTTATATTTTTGAAAACGATTCAAAATCGAGTTGTTGCATAAAATTTGTGGCTAAAGAGATGAAGGAGCTGTGTTCTTGGGTTTTTATTTTCTGTTTTTAGTTTTTGAATTGTGAACCAGTAATTAGGTAATTCTAATACGTACAAGTAATGCAGCTGGTGATATTCGAATCATTGAGGGGACAAACACGAATTTATCACGGTTGTATTATAGCTAAGTTAGAATCGATCGTACAGAAATAAATAAAAAAATGAATAAATTTGAAAGTGATTGTATAACAGATTCATGAATCTGTATGTCGATCTGATTTTTATATATAAAGCAGGTTTTAGGTACTTGTATATATTTATTTATATGTATATTAATTAATCTTATTAATTAGCAATTATAACTATAATAATAATACTCCTAATAAATAATAATAATACATACATATATAATAGTAATAATAATATTATTATGATAATGATGATTATTACTAAAAAAAATGTATAACAATAATAATACTATAATAATAATACATACATATATAATAGTAATAATAATATTATTATGATAATGATGATTCTTACTAAAAAAAATGTATAACAATAATAATACTATAATACTAATTATAATAATACTAATATTATTGATAATAACAATAATAACAATGTATCAATTTATATATCAATTTTCCCATTTATATATTATCTATTGAAAATTTTAATATGTCAAATACTGATTTTAATATTGATAATAAAAATATTAATAATGTTAATGGTACTAATAATATTATCAGTTATAATAATATTAACTTCATTGATAATAGTAATATTAACAATAATAATATAACGACTTATACTTATCAAATTTATATGTTTATATACTAACATTAATGTTACAAATATTAATCTTAATATTAATAATAATATTAATGAAAGTAATGATAATAATATAACTTTAATATTTTAACTTGTACTTACATTTTATTATTAGTATTATATAGTAATATATTAAATATTTAATGTTTATACATTTAATATATTTTACAATATAATATACTACTTATATTGAGTAGTAACTTCTTATATATATATATATATATATATATATATATATATATATATATATATATATATATATATATATATATATATATATATATATATATATATATATATACACACACATACATACATATCACAAATGTACAAATAATAAGTATTAATATGTATCACATATATGCCTATAAGTTCATAATAATATCATGTATATATTTATATATAAATACATAATTGTTTATTATTTTATATATTTAATTCCAATTGATTTATTTTATTAACTCAAAGTATCATATATACACTTATATATATATATATATATATATATATATATATATATATATATATATATATATATATATATATATATATATATTTACATTTTTTATTTACATATAACTGTTCGTGAATCGTCGAGGATGGTCAGAGGTTTAAGTGTATCCATGTAAACAGTTCAAAGATTTTGAAATTCAATTAAATAGGCTTTGCTTATCATGTCGAAATCATGTAAAATTAAGTTTAAATTTGGTTGAAAATTTCCGGGTCGTCACATACTTTATGCAGTTTTTATTGTTATTTGTATGCACGTTTAATTGTTAACCTATTATTATGTACAAAACGAAAGTAAATAAACCGAATTCTTGAATAGAACATAAGTCATCACATTACATCAGTTGTTCACCAATTACACATATGTGAAAAAAGAACAAAATTACATCTGATGGTCTACTACAAAGTACTTAAAAAAACACTAAATAAACAAATACCATCGACAAAACCATTATCATCAACTGCAATATCCACACTTTATGTTCAAGTTCTTTGACCTTCGCCTCACCTGCATTCTTCGATCTTAACAATCCACGAATTATAGCCAGTAGACGAGCAGGGGTAGGTGGATCAATCCATTCAAAAAACCGACAATTACGAATCTAAATACCAAAAAAAAAAAAAAAAAAAAAAAAAAAAAAAAAAAAAAAAAAATTGAATCAATTCTAAATAATGGATAAATTAGTTTTAATCACCAACTGTTTACCTGGCAAGAAACGAATCGACGACCAGCGTTGCCCTCTTTCCATGCTATTTGTTCAATCAAAGGTCGGCCACAATCACAAGTATTCATCTTGATTATTTGTTAAGAAAATAAAGAGATGAAGAAAATTGAAGAAATTGAATATGAAAGAAAGGAAAAGTATTTAATTGGAATTAAAAGGAAAAGTAGGTGGGTGGGTGGGGATAACAAGAGGGAATTGTTTAAAGACCAAAATACCCTCATGTGGAAATCACGTGGGAATGGGTTAACGGAGGAATCAATCAGGAAACGTCACTTGGACAATCCTTGCACAACATTTCAAAAATAATGACTATCCAACCTCAAATCAACAACTATGTCTATCCACGCTGGGTACTACAAATCACAGGGACTATCCGTGCAATTTTCTCTAGAACATGACTCAAAGTTACCGGGACTATCAGTGCAATCACAGGGACAAATCACAGGGACTATCCGTGAAATCTAACATGACTCAAAGTTACCACAGGTCATCATTCATTAATGAATAGATTCAATGAATATCAATCAAATCAAATATATATACTTATAGCATCAGTCAGTATTGATCATATTTGTTGGTAAAACCAATTCTTTTTTGACATTTATATTGGTAAATAAATGTTAGCTAAGAACGAAATGAAATGAATATGTAACCTTAGCACTTGAAGATGCACCATATCCTCCTTGTTTGTGAACCTTTTTGCGCAATTCACGGTCCTGCAATGTTAAAAGTTCCAATGGAAATAATCAAATCAAAATACGAATTAGAGTATAATTACAATATATAACTACAAATATATAAGATCCATTCCGAAACATTTATTAATATTATTACTGAAGTATGTGCACACAAGCTATTTGACGTTAACTTCCAGCCAGCCATATCACTGACGGTAAGAAATAGGTTCGATATATACTTGTATTAATATAATTATTATTATTACTTTGCTGGAATTATCTCAACTTTAGAGTAAACTTAAGCAAATAACTTACTACGACACGTGTACTTGTAGCGATATATACTTTCACAAAATGCTAACATATAAAATAGATATTATGTATTATTAACACACATAATAACCTATAGACTAGAATGATTTTACAGTATACCTTCGGCACACATGTATCCAAAGATTTCTGATACTTTTCATTTCCAGGACACTGTGACAATACATTTGATCACAACTATTTACAATTAGATTCAATAATAACTAAATGCGCGCTGAGAGAAAAATTCAACTTTGAAAGTTGGAAACTATTATTACTATTAATTACCTCATTTACAGCCTTTTGAAAACATTCCAATGCAAGATCAAATTGAATGTTAGCCTCATTTTCGTCAGAAGTTAGCAAGCCATTAGCAGTACGCACCATACCTAAACTCCATAATGTAGCGACCCGACAAAATCGTCATTGACGGCGCCGCTAACTTAGGTCCCGTTACGTGGTCGTAGTCCCTATATGAGACTCGTTTGACCAAAATTATGTCGCGTCCTTTTGAAACGTATCATGCTTGCAAAGTTTAGTTTACAAAATCGTTCGACAACAATTTCAAGTTTGCAAAAGTATAAATTATAAATGAGATAACTTGCGACATAATTAGTTTAAAATCACGGTTGCTATAAATAGCGTAAGTATGTAAACGATATGTTTGAATCCAAAGGTGCTATCACTAGCGTATGTATGTATGTATACTTGACCCCAAGCAAGAAATCAGAGTGTATGCATGTATGCTTAACTCCAAGCAAGTATGAGTGTACGCGGAAGCATGTATCAAATACCCAAGTATGAACCTGAGAAACATATAGAAAACTGTCAACGAAAAAACGTTGGTGAAATCATAGGTGTTTTAGTAAACGTTGTATTTGAACCACAAGATTTAGTATAAGATGATTATCAAAATCATTTGCATTCCAAAAGTTGTTATTTGTATCCCGGGCACCCAATTATCAAACTTAACTGTTTTGCACCCTTTGCGTAGTGTTAGAACATACACTAGACCCGAAAATATATTTCATCCGCTAACGGTAGCGAACCGTCCGAATGAGGCTCGTCAAGCCCATGTGATCACATAATATAAGTTCTCGTTTACACCCTGCAAGTGTAACTAATGATAATTGAATTGAGGCTTTTTGTTCAAACCCGCACGTGGAATGTTCGTTTCCGTACTTGTGTTCAAAGTGTAAAAGTATGTAGTATAAAACCGTATATGTTTCTCATCCCATGATTTAAAAGTATAAAAGTTGTTGAAAGATGGGACTATGATCTCACCTCGAGTGCACGAGTATAAATGTACTTCACAAAGTAAACATGTGCATGAATGTTGCTTAGCCTTGACCTAAACAAGTAAGTTGTATCAATTAACCGGTTACGACACAAGGTCGGGCGAAATGTGTTCAATTAGTCCTATGGCTCATTACGACTCGATTATATAGCATGTGAATCACGTTGTCAAGTTTCATGCAAGAATCAAGTATAAAATAAGATTAGAACGATTGTATAAGTGTTTTGTTAAGTTTGACTAATAGTCAAACTTGGTCAAAGTCAACGAAAAAGTCAACGGGGTCGGGTCGGGTCCCGAACTATTTTTCTGAGGTTTTTATTCATATATAAGCATGTTAGAACAAGTTACATGTGAATCGGAGGTGCGTAGCATAGCAAACATTTTTCGAAATTTGACAAAGTAGGTCAGAACCCAAACACGGCTATTGCCGCGCCGCGGCCAGAGGTGTCGCGCCGCGACATTAGGCGTGGCCTGGTACCTGGTCAGTTTCAAAAGTTCAAGTCTTGATCCAAAATTCAATTTAGCACAAAACGCAAACCGTAAACACTTAGAATACGCATCTTATATCATTGGAAAGCTCTTTTGACAAGGAATACAATTAACTACCTTTCACTAAGCAAAAACATCAATTACAATAACTGAAAACTCGTCAATTGATCAAGAAAGGTTTATTTTCAAAGTTTCAAGTTCGTAAAACGTATTTTATGATTCGGGAATCCAATTTACACATACGATATGCCGCTTCGAAGGTAATTAAGCATACATTGCATCTAAACACTTACTAACAACATTAACAAGCATTCAACGCATCAAAAGTTCATTTCAAAGTCTATCAAACCCTAACCAAAATTCACAAAAATCAATAATCATGTGTTTGAAGTTTTCTTAATCACCCTACGCATCAAAACGAAGCTAGTGATACTAGTAACACAATTAAAACATGAACTTTAACAATCAAACAACATTTAATCTTCCAAAATGCAAGATTAAGCAAACCCATTTCAAATGTTCAAACTAGTTACTCAAAACAACAAATCGAGCAAACAAAATATATATTCATGTTACACACGAGCCATAGACACTAACTAACACCATTTCAAGTATAAAAACACGAATTTAGAGAAAATCTAGAGTTTTAGAAATGTTACCCAAACTTGATGAAATTGGTACCAAAATGTAGAGGATGAAGAGAGGATCACGAAAATGTAATTTGTTTTGATGTTTCCTTCTTGATCCGGATTTAGATGATGATTTTATAAAGATGGGTGTTTGAGTTCTAAAATGGAAGAGAGAAAAAGAGGGAGAAGATGAAGTGAGAAATGAATGGATGAGATGGTGGGAGGTGGTGGTGACTAGTTACCAAAATTTGGCCAAGTGCCAAGATTAGTCCCTCAAGTTTCAAAGCGGGTGCGGGAATTAACCAAACGAATATTTTAAAAACGCTCGAGTAAACGAGTGATGTTATAATTAAATGACGGAATTATTATGAATGTTAGTCAACGGAAACTACGAATTTAAATAACGAAAGGTATTATTTAAAAAAAGACGGTGTTAAAAATAAATTTAACGGAAAAAGGCGGGATGTTACATTACCTACACCTTAAAAGAAATTTCGTCCCGAAATTTAGTTGAAAGTAGTCGTTGTTTCTTCCTCGAGATCTTGTGTTGCCAATTCTACGAATAAGTGAAGGTACTTCCTTGGGCATTTCAACGAACTTTGACTGTCGGGGTTTTTACGTTGGTTTAAAGTTTGGTTTCACGATTTATAGTTTCAATCGGTCCTCCTATGAGGTGGAGTTTATCGTTGATAGTAAGTTCATCGAAGAGGATAACAAGTTCTTGTTTCGCAAGACACGCCTTTAAGTTTGATACGTAGAATTTAGGATGAACGGAGACTCGAATGAGTTGAAAAATCTAAACGGCTAGTAACGGGTCCAAAACGCCCCAGGATTTTAAAAGGATCAAAATATCACGGATTTAGCTTTCTACGTTTTCGACACGGATTACACCTTTTCAAGGCGTGACTTTTAACATTTTGTGGTTTCCCACATGGAATTCGAAAGGTTTACGTCTAACATCAGCATAGCTCCTTTGGCGACTACGGGCCGTCTCGAGCCTTTCTTGAATTTGAAACGATTTTAACGGTTACTCCATGAATGAGTCCGGGTTCGGTGACTTGATTATCATTTACTTGGTTCAACAAAAGGAGAATGACGTTTCCGGTCATATAAGATTTCAAAAGGTGTGACGTTAAGACTTGAATGATAACCATCGTTGTAAGAGAATTTGGTTAAAGGCAAAAACTTTTCTCAAGTAAATTTGAAGTTGATAATGCAAACTCGTATTATGGTTTCCAAGGTTTGAATCATGTGTTTGCTTGGTCCGTCAGTTTGTGAATGATACGCGGTACTCATGTTTAAACGTGGTCCCGAGGCTTTTTGTAAGGCACTCCGAAATCTAGAAGTGAAATGAGAATCTCGATCCGAAACGAGGTACATTTCCTTAAGGTATATTTGAAAAAGTTTGTTTGGACTTGAAAACGTTTGTTGGAACAAGTTTCTGTTTCTCAAGAATTTTTCGCCGCGGAAGATTTATCGGTTTCTAAAAACGTTCGTTAGGACTATTCACCCTCGAGGCGAATACTAGTATAACGTGAGGAGTCTCTCCCTCCATTAAGAATTTAGAATAAAGATTTCCTTATACGAAAGTGCGAGTGTAAGGCGAGAGAGGTTTCTGCCTCGATGTGAGCATACCAAGCATTTTGTAGTTCGTCGATAAAATTGTGCGAAAACGAGATAGTATACACGTATAGCATATGGTTGAAGTCGAAGGAATTTGTCATTCATTCGGAAGCATAAGTATGGTTCGATAATAATCGATGATGTGTCCCGGGTGTAGTGACCCGAACTTTTCCATGTTTATATATATTAATTGAGATTGATATTTACATGATTAAATGTTTCCAACATGTTAAGCAATCAAACTTGTTAAGACTTGATTAATTGAAATATGTTTCATATAGACAATTGACCACCCAAGTTGACCGGCGATTCACGAACGTTAAAACTTGTAAAAACGACTTGACGATATATATATGGATATACATATGGTTAACATGAGATTATGATAAGTAAGTATCTCCATAAGTATATTAACAATGAGTTATATACATATAAACAAGACTACTAACTTAAGGATTTCGAAACGAGACATATATGTAACGATTATCGTTGTAACGACATTTAAATGTATATATATCATATTAAGATATATTAATATATCATAATATCATGATAATATAATAATTTAACATCTCATTAGATATAATAAACAATGGGTTAACAACATTAATTGAGATCGTTAACTTAAAGGTTTCAAAACAACACTTACATGTAACGACTAACGATGACTTAACGACTCCGTTAAAATGTATATACATGTAGTGTATTTAGATGTATTAAAATACTTTTGGAAGACTTCAAGACATATATCAAAACACTCATACTTAACGAAAATGGTTACAGTTACTTTCCCATTCTTTTCTTTCATCAAGAATTCTAGTCGTATTCTTACCCGTATTATACACAGCTTCAAAACGTACTTACTATGGGTATATACCAATAGGAACTAGCATGGGATTCCACTCTTGATTATGTCATGTATGACTAATCAATTTTAACTTCTACCATGAGCTAGTCAACTAACTAGAACTCCTTTTAACCCCACTCACCACTCACCAATTAACACTCATCATTCACTCCATTTCACTTCCAAATCTCTTTCTAATTCTCTCTCAACACACCCACACTATTATGAACGTATTTTTCCAGTAGTTAATCATCATCTTCATCAAAAATCACTTCAAGAATCAAGCTATAATCATCATAGGAAGAACACTTCAAGAATACTTCAAAAATCCCTTCAAGTTTACTAATTTACTTCCAAGCTTTCTAATCCATTCCAAGTAATCATCTAAGATCAAGAAACCTTTGTTATATACAGTAGGTTATCTTTCTTATTCAAGGTAATATTCATATTCAAACTTTGATTCAATTTCTATAACTATAAACTATCTTAATTCGAGCAAAAATCTTACTTGAACTTGTTTTTGTGTCATGATCCTACTTCAAGAACTTTCAAGCCATCCAAGATCCTTTGAAGCTAGATCATTTCTTGTCACTTCCAGTAGGTTTACCTACTAAACTTGAGGTAGTAATGATGTTCATAACATCATTCGATTCATATATATAAAACTATCTTATTCGAAGGTTTAAACTCGTAATCACTAGAACATAGTTTAGTTAATTCTAAACTTGTTCGCAAACAAAAGTTAATCCTTCTAACTTGACTTTTAAAATTAACTAAACACATGTTCTATATCTATATGATATGCTAACTTAATGATTTAAAACCTGGAAACACGAAAAACACCGTAAAACCGGATTTACGCCGTCGTAGTAACACCGCGGGCTGTTTTGGGTTAGTTAATTAAAAACTATGATAAACTTTGATTTAAAAGTTATTATTCTGAGAAAATGATTTTTATTATGAACATGAAACTATATCCAAAAATTATGGTTAAACTCAAAGTGGAAGTATGTTTTCTAAAATGGTCATCTAGACGTCGTTCTTTCGACTGAAATGACTACCTCTACAAAAACGACTTGTAACTTATTTTTCCGACTATAAACCTATACTTTTTCTGTTTAGATTCATAAAATACAGTTCAATATGAAACAATAGCAATTTGATTCATTCAAAACGGATTTAAAATGAAGAAGTTATGGGTAAAACGAGATTGGATAATTTTTCTCATTTTAGCTACGTGAAAATTGGTAACAAATCTATTCCAACCATAACTTAATCAACTTGTATTGTATATTATGTAATCTTGAGATACCATAGACACGTATACAATGTTTCGACCTATCATGTCGACACATCTATATATATTTCGGAACAACCATAGACACTCTATATGTGAATGTTGGAGTTAGCTATACAGGGTTGAGGTTGATTCCAAAATATATATAGTTTGAGTTGTGATCAATACTGAGATACGTATACACTGGGTCGTGGATTGATTCAAGATAATATTTATTGATTTATTTCTGTACATCTAACTGTGGACAACTAGTTGTAGGTTACTAACGAGGACAGCTGACTTAATAAACTTAAAACATCAAAATATATTAAAAGTGTTGTAAATATATTTTGAACATACTTTAATATATATGTATATATTGTTATAGGTTCGTGAATCAACAGTGGCCAAGTCTTACTTCTCGACGAAGTAAAAATCTGTGAAAGTGAGTTATAGTCCCACTTTTAAAATCTAATATTTTTGGGATGAGAATACATGCAGGTTTTATAAATGATTTACAAAATAGACACAAGTACGTGAAACTACATTCTATGGTTGAATTATCGAAATCGAATATGCCCCTTTTTATTAAGTCTGGTAATCTAAGAATTAGGGAACAGACACCCTAATTGACGCGAATCCTAAAGATAGATCTATTGGGCTTAACAAACCCCATCCAAAGTACCGGATGCTTTAGTACTTCGAAATTTATATCATATCCGAAGGGTGTCCCGGAATGATGGGGATATTCTTATATATGCATCTTGTTAATGTCGGTTACCAGGTGTTCACCATATGAATGATTTTTATCTCTATGTATGGGATATGTATTGAAATATAAAATCTTGTGGTCTATTATTATGATTTGATATATATAGGTTAAACCTATAACTCACCAACATTTTTGTTGACGTTTTAAAGCATGTTTATTCTCAGGTGATTATTAAGAGCTTCCGCTGTCGCATACTTAAATAAGGACGAGATTTGGAGTCCATGCTTGTATGATATTGTGTAAAAACTGCATTCAAGAAACTTATTTTGTTGTAACATATTTGTATTGTAAACCATTATGTAATGGTCGTGTGTAAACAGGATATTTTAGATTATCATTATTTGATAATCTACATAAAACTTTTAAACCTTTATTGATGAAATAAAGGTTATGGTTTGTTTTAAAATGAATGCAGTCTTTGAAAAACGTCTCATATAGAGGTCAAAACCTCGCAACGAAATCAATTAATATGGAACGTTTTTAATCAATAAGAACGGGACATTTCAGTTGGTATCAGAGCGTTGGTCTTAGAGAACCAGAATTTTGCATTAGTGTGTCTTATGTAGTTTGTTAGGATGCATTAGTGAGTCTGGACTTCGACCGTGTTTACTTGAAAAATGATTGCGTAACAAATTTTGTTGGAAACTATATATTTTTAACATGTGAATATTATGTGATATATTAATCTCTTAACGCGTTTGATATTATGTGATAGATGTCTACCTCTAGAACAAGTCCCATTGACTCACCTAATAATAATGAAGAGTCAAATGTAAATTGGAATGATTCGTGGACTGATTCACAAGTTCCCGAAGAGGAACCGGAAGAAGAGTCGGAACCAGAAGAAGAATCGGTATCGGAAGAAGAATCGGAACCGGATGAAGAAATAGAACCGGTGGGGGAAATAATAAAACGGTTAAGTAAAAGAAAATCCTCAACCAACCGACCAAGGTTAATTATGGTCAATGGTGTTTCCGCTAAGGAAGCAAAATATTGGGAGGATTACCAATTCTCCGATGAATCGGATTCCGACGAGAATTCCGATGATGTTATAGAAATTACCCCAACTGAATTTAAAAAAAGCAAAAGAAAATAATAAGGGAAAGGGCATAAAAATAGAGAAATCTAATTCCAACCCCGATGAACTTTATATGTATCGTCAACCCCCGAAGTCCTTAAGTTGTAACAATGACCCGGGAACCTCTAAACCACCAGGTTTTTCTAAACCAATGTGGAAAATAACGGCTCGTATTAGGGGAACATCATATATCCCTAGAAACTTGGGAAAACGAACCAAAACCAAAGAAGAAGAAACAAGCGAGTCGGAATAAGATAGTTGTATTCGTGTGGTGTAATATATGTAATATAGTGTGCTTATGCTTTATGATATATGTAAAAATTGCTTGTATTAATAAGTATTTTTTTATGAATCTAACTCTTGTCTATTTTACAGTATAAAAACACAAAATGGATAGACAACCCAATATTTTAAGAGACCTACCCGGAGACATGATTGATGAAATCTTGTCTAGAGTCGGTCAGAATTCCTCGGCACAACTATTTAAGGCGAGATCAGTTTGTAAGACATTCGAAGAACGTTCCAAGAATGATTTGGTTTATAAAAGGCTTTCGTTCGGAAGATGGGGGATATCACATTGGGAAATCCATAAGTTACGATGTGTTTACTTTGACGCATATATTGCGGGGAACCCAAATGCTATTTTACGCAACGGGTTAAGAAATTATTTTGACTCAGTATATCCAAATATAGGACTTCGTGATTTAGAAAAAGCGGCTAACATGCAACATAAAGAAGCATGTTATGCTTACGGGTTAGTAATGTTCGCTTCTCACCAAAGTGAGAACAAGAACATCGGGCTACAACTATTAAACAAAACGTTCCCTCAAGTGACGGAGTCGGTAATTGGGGTAAGAAATGAGGTTTATAGGTTATTACGAGACTGTTGGTCATTACGTAACCCTCGTCCCTTTGACGACGTTACAACACGCTGTCTTATCAACGGCCATAACGGTTATGTTCCACAAGACCAAGGATGGGAAGTAATCCTAGTAAAACCAGAATGCATGACTTGTTTCTGGACGTATGAATTACGTGTCTTTATTGCCTTTGCTGAACGACTTGTGTACTAGCTAGAATTATCTTCACAACCATCTTGTATCAAATTTATTGTGTGCTATATTTCATGCTATATGTAAAATAAGCGGTATTGTAAGTTTGTAAAATATTGTGTAAAAGTTTGAACGCGAAATATTATTACAATCAGTTTTTCATATAGAATTGTAGTAGTTGAATTGTATATTAGCTACTAAGTATGAACTTAACGGGTAGGTACTACCCGAATTTAAACTTATAAAACGCTAATATGAAGAAAAAGCTTTTATAAATGAGTTCATATTATGCTACGAAATACTATTAACTACTCTTAATATTCTGTATGATTAACTTGTTCCATTTAACTATTTTGAAGGAAATGGCACCGACTACTCGACACACCGTGAATATGAATGAAGAGGAATTCCGTACTTTTCTAGCTTCAAACATAGCTGCAGTACAGGCTGCGCTATATACCAACAATAACCTTGGATCTGGCAGTACAGGAAATCGTGTAGGATGCACCTACAAAGAATTCACTGCCTGCAAACCTTTGGAATTTGATGGAACCGAAGGACCGATCGGATTGAAACGGTGGACCGAGAAGGTCGAATCGGTGTTTGCCATAAGTAAGTGTACTGAAGAGGACAAAGTGAAGTACGCTATGCATACCTTTACAGGTTCTGCGTTAACATGGTGGAATACCTATCTAGAGCAAGTGGGACAAGATGATGCGTACGCACTACCGTGGTCAGCATTCAAGCACTTGATGAACGAGAAGTACCGTCCCAGAACCGAGGTCAATAAGCTCAAGACAGAACTTAGAGGGTTACGAACCCAAGGATTTGATATTACCACGTATGAAAGACGATTCACAGAATTGTGCCTATTGTGTCCGGGAGCATTCGAAGATGAGGAAGAGAAGATCGACGCGTTTGTGAAAGGATTACCAGAAAGAATCCAAGAAGATATAAGTTCACACGAGCCCGCCTCCATACAACAGGCATGTAGAATGGCTCACAAACTAGTGAACCAGATTGAAGAAAGAATTAAAGAACAGACTGCTGAAGAGGCCAATGTGAAGCAAGTCAAAAGAAAGTGGGAGGAAAACGGTGATAAGAATCACCAATACAATAACAACAGCAATTATAACAATAATCGCAACAACTATCCTAACAATCGCAACATCAATCGCAACTACAACAAACGGCCCAACAACAACAACAACAACAGCAACCACAACAATCATCTTAACAACAATAATAACCGCAACAACAACAACAATCAGAAGCAGCTATGCCAAAGGTGTGAAAAGTATCACTCGGGGTTCTGCACCAAATTTTGCAACAAGTGTAAAAGAAATGGTCATAGCGCGGCGAAGTGTGATGTCTACGGACCAGGGGTTAACAGAACGAAAGGAACAAATGGTGTCGGAACAAGTAATGGCGGAGCAAGTAGTGTCGGAGCAAGTTATGCCAATGTAGTTTATTATAAATGTGGAAAACCGGGCCACATTATTAGAAATTGCCCGAACCAGGAGAACACGAATGGACAAGGCCGCGGAAGAGTTTTCAATATTAATGCGGCAGAGGCACAGGAAGACCCGGAGCTTGTTACGGGTACGTTTCTTATTGACAATAAATCTGCTTACGTTTTATTTGATTCGGGTGCGGATAGAAGCTATATGAGTAGAGATTTTTGTGCTAAATTAAGTTGTCCATTGACGCCTTTGGATAGTAAATTTTTACTCGAATTAGCAAATGGTAAATTAATTTCAGCAGATAATATATGTCGGAATCGAGAAATTAAACTGGTTAGCGAAACATTTAAGATTGATTTGATACCAGTAGAGTTAGGGAGTTTTGATGTGATAATCGGTATGGACTGGTTGAAAGAAGTGAAAGCAGAGATCGTTTGTTACAAAAATGCAATTCGCATTATACGAGAAAAAGGAAAACCCTTAATGGTGTACGGAGAAAAGGGCAACACGAAGCTACATCTTATTAGTAATTTGAAGGCACAAAAACTAATAAGAAAAGGTTGCTATGCTGTTCTAGCACACGTCGAGAAAGTACAAACTGAAGAAAAGAGCATCAATGATGTTCCCATTGCAAAAGAATTTCCCGATGTATTTCCGAAAGAATTACCGGGATTACCCCCACAGCGATCTGTTGAATTTCAAATAGATCTTGTACCAGGAGCTGCACCAATAGCTCGTGCTCCTTACAGACTCGCACCCAGCGAGATGAAAGAACTGCAAAGCCAATTACAAGAACTTTTAGAGCGTGGTTTCATTCGACCAAGCACATCACCGTGGGGAGCTCCTGTTTTGTTTGTCAAGAAGAAAGATGGTACATTCAGGTTGTGTATCGACTACCGAGAGTTGAACAAACTTACCATCAAGAACCGCTACCCACTACCGAGAATCGACGACTTATTTGATCAACTACAAGGCTCGTCTGTTTATTCAAAGATTGACTTACGTTCCGGGTATCATCAAATGCGGGTGAAAGAAGATGATATTCCAAAGACTGCTTTCAGAACACGTTACGGTCATTACGAGTTTATGGTCATGCCGTTTGGTTTAACTAATGCACCAGCTGTGTTCATGGACCTTATGAACCGAGTGTGTGGACCATACCTTGACAAGTTTGTCATTGTTTTCATTGATGACATACTTATTTACTCAAAGAATGACCAAGAACACGGTGAACATTTGAGAAAGGTGTTAGAAGTATTGAGGAAGGAAGAATTGTACGCTAAGTTTTCAAAGTGTGCATTTTGGTTGGAAGAAGTTCAATTCCTCGGTCACATAGTGAACAAAGAAGGTATTAAGGTGGATCCGGCAAAGATAGAAACTGTTGAAAAGTGGGAAACCCCGAAAACTCCGAAACACATACGCCAGTTTTTAGGACTAGCTGGTTACTACAGAAGGTTCATCCAAGACTTTTCCAGAATAGCAAAACCCTTGACTGCATTAACGCATAAAGGGAAGAAATTTGAATGGAATGATGAACAAGAGAAAGCGTTTCAGTTATTGAAAAAAAAAGCTAACTACGGCACCTATATTGTCATTGCCTGAAGGGAATGATGATTTTGTGATTTATTGTGACGCATCAAAGCAAGGTCTCGGTTGTGTATTAATGCAACGAACGAAGGTGATTGCTTATGCGTCTAGACAATTGAAGATTCACGAACAAAATTATACGACGCATGATTTGGAATTAGGCGCGGTTGTTTTTGCATTAAAGACTTGGAGGCACTACTTATATGGGGTCAAAAGTATTATATATACCGACCACAAAAGTCTTCAACACATATTTAATCAGAAACAACTGAATATGAGGCAGCGTAGGTGGATTGAATTATTGAATGATTACGACTTTGAGATTCGTTACCACCCGGGAAAGGCAAATGTGGTAGCCGATGCCTTGAGCAGGAAGGACAGAGAACCCATTCGAGTAAAATCTATGAATATAATGATTCATAATAACCTTACTACTCAAATAAAGGAGGCGCAACAAGGAGTTTTAAAAGAAGGAAATTTAAAGGATGAAATACCCAAAGGATCGGAGAAGCATCTTAATATTCGGGAAGACGGAACCCGGTATAGGGCTGAAAGGATTTGGGTACCAAGATTTGGAGATATGAGAGAAATGGTACTTAGAGAAGCTCATAAAACCAGATACTCAATACATCCTGGAACGGGGAAGATGTACAAGGATCTCAAGAAACATTTTTGGTGGCCGGGTATGAAAGCCGATGTTGCTAAATATGTAGGAGAATGTTTGACGTGTTCTAAGGTCAAAGCTGAGCATCAGAAACCATCAGGTCTACTTCAACAACCCGAAATCCCAGAATGGAAATGGGAAAACATTACCATGGATTTCATCACTAAATTGCCAAGGACTGCAAGTGGTTTTGATACTATTTGGGTAATAGTTGATCGTCTCACCAAATCAGCACACTTTCTGCCAATAAGAGAAGATGACAAGATGGAGAAGTTAGCACGACTGTATTTGAAGGAAGTCTTCTCCAGACATGGAATACCAATCTCTATTATCTCTGATAGGGATGGCAGATTTATTTCAAGATTCTGGCAGACATTACAGCAAGCATTAGGAACTCGTCTAGACATGAGTACTGCCTATCATCCTCAAACTGATGGGCAGAGCGAAAGGACGATACAAACGCTTGAAGACATGCTACGAGCATGTGTTATTGATTTCGGAAACAGTTGGGATCGACATCTACCGTTAGCAGAATTTTCCTACAACAACAGCTACCATTCAAGCATTGAGATGGCGCCGTTTGAAGCACTTTATGGTAGAAAGTGCAGGTCTCCGATTTGTTGGAGTGAAGTGGGGGATAGACAGATTACGGGTCCGGAGATTATACAAGAAACTACCGAGAAGATCATCCAAATTCAACAACGGTTGAAAACCGCCCAAAGTCGACAAAAGAGCTACGCTGACATTAAAAGAAAAGATATAGAATTTGAAATTGGAGAGATGGTCATGCTTAAAGTTGCACCTTGGAAAGGCGTTGTTCGATTTGGTAAACGAGGGAAATTAAATCCAAGGTATATTGGACCATTCAAGATTATTGATCGTGTCGGACCAGTAGCTTACCGACTTGAGTTACCTCAACAACTCGCGGCTGTACATAACACTTTCCACGTCTCGAATTTGAAGAAATGTTTTGCTAAAGAAGATCTCACTATTCCGTTAGATGAAATCCAAATCAATGAAAAACTCCAATTCATCGAAGAACCCGTCGAAATAATGGATCGTGAGGTTAAAAGACTTAAGCAAAACAAGATACCAATTGTTAAGGTTCGATGGAATGCTCGTAGAGGACCCGAGTTCACCTGGGAGCGTGAAGATCAGATGAAGAAGAAATACCCGCATCTATTTCCAGAAGATTCGTCAACACCTTCAACAGCTTAAAATTTCGGGACGAAATTTATTTAACGGGTAGGTACTGTAGTGACCCGAACTTTTCCATGTTTATATATATTAATTGAGATTGATATTTACATGATTAAATGTTTCCAACATGTTAAGCAATCAAACTTGTTAAGACTTGATTAATTGAAATATGTTTCATATAGACAATTGACCACCCAAGTTGACCGGCGATTCACGAACGTTAAAACTTGTAAAAACGACTTGACGATATATATATGGATATACATATGGTTAACATGAGATTATGATAAGTAAGTATCTCCATAAGTATATTAACAATGAGTTATATACATATAAACAAGACTACTAACTTAAGGATTTCGAAACGAGACATATATGTAACGATTATCGTTGTAACGACATTTAAATGTATATATATCATATTAAGATATATTAATATATCATAATATCATGATAATATAATAATTTAACATCTCATTAGATATAATAAACAATGGGTTAACAACATTAATTGAGATCGTTAACTTAAAGGTTTCAAAACAACACTTACATGTAACGACTAACGATGACTTAACGACTCCGTTAAAATGTATATACATGTAGTGTATTTAGATGTATTAAAATACTTTTGGAAGACTTCAAGACATATATCAAAACACTCATACTTAACGAAAATGGTTACAGTTACTTTCCCATTCTTTTCTTTCATCAAGAATTCTAGTCGTATTCTTACCCGTATTATACACAGCTTCAAAACGTACTTACTATGGGTATATACCAATAGGAACTAGCATGGGATTCCACTCTTGATTATGTCATGTATGACTAATCAATTTTAACTTCTACCATGAGCTAGTCAACTAACTAGAACTCCTTTTAACCCCACTCACCACTCACCAATTAACACTCATCATTCACTCCATTTCACTTCCAAATCTCTTTCTAATTCTCTCTCAACACACCCACACTATTATGAACGTATTTTTCCAGTAGTTAATCATCATCTTCATCAAAAATCACTTCAAGAATCAAGCTATAATCATCATAGGAAGAACACTTCAAGAATACTTCAAAAATCCCTTCAAGTTTACTAATTTACTTCCAAGCTTTCTAATCCATTCCAAGTAATCATCTAAGATCAAGAAACCTTTGTTATATACAGTAGGTTATCTTTCTTATTCAAGGTAATATTCATATTCAAACTTTGATTCAATTTCTATAACTATAAACTATCTTAATTCGAGCAAAAATCTTACTTGAACTTGTTTTTGTGTCATGATCCTACTTCAAGAACTTTCAAGCCATCCAAGATCCTTTGAAGCTAGATCATTTCTTGTCACTTCCAGTAGGTTTACCTACTAAACTTGAGGTAGTAATGATGTTCATAACATCATTCGATTCATATATATAAAACTATCTTATTCGAAGGTTTAAACTCGTAATCACTAGAACATAGTTTAGTTAATTCTAAACTTGTTCGCAAACAAAAGTTAATCCTTCTAACTTGACTTTTAAAATTAACTAAACACATGTTCTATATCTATATGATATGCTAACTTAATGATTTAAAACCTGGAAACACGAAAAACACCGTAAAACCGGATTTACGCCGTCGTAGTAACACCGCGGGCTGTTTTGGGTTAGTTAATTAAAAACTATGATAAACTTTGATTTAAAAGTTGTTATTCTGAGAAAATGATTTTTATTATGAACATGAAACTATATCCAAAAATTATGGTTAAACTCAAAGTGGAAGTATGTTTTCTAAAATGGTCATCTAGACGTCGTTCTTTCGACTGAAATGACTACCTCTACAAAAACGACTTGTAACTTATTTTTCCGACTATAAACCTATACTTTTTCTGTTTAGATTCATAAAATACAGTTCAATATGAAACAATAGCAATTTGATTCATTCAAAACGGATTTAAAATGAAGAAGTTATGGGTAAAACGAGATTGGATAATTTTTCTCATTTTAGCTACGTGAAAATTGGTAACAAATCTATTCCAACCATAACTTAATCAACTTGTATTGTATATTATGTAATCTTGAGATACCATAGACACGTATACAATGTTTCGACCTATCATGTCGACACATCTATATATATTTCGGAACAACCATAGACACTCTATATGTGAATGTTGGAGTTAGCTATACAGGGTTGAGGTTGATTCCAAAATATATATAGTTTGAGTTGTGATCAATACTGAGATACGTATACACTGGGTCGTGGATTGATTCAAGATAATATTTATTGATTTATTTCTGTACATCTAACTGTGGACAACTAGTTGTAGGTTACTAACGAGGACAGCTGACTTAATAAACTTAAAACATCAAAATATATTAAAAGTGTTGTAAATATATTTTGAACATACTTTAATATATATGTATATATTGTTATAGGTTCGTGAATCAACAGTGGCCAAGTCTTACTTCTCGACGAAGTAAAAATCTGTGAAAGTGAGTTATAGTCCCACTTTTAAAATCTAATATTTTTGGGATGAGAATACATGCAGGTTTTATAAATGATTTACAAAATAGACACAAGTACGTGAAACTACATTCTATGGTTGAATTATCGAAATCGAATATGCCCCTTTTTATTAAGTCTGGTAATCTAAGAATTAGGGAACAGACACCCTAATTGACGCGAATCCTAAAGATAGATCTATTGGGCTTAACAAACCCCATCCAAAGTACCGGATGCTTTAGTACTTCGAAATTTATATCATATCCGAAGGGTGTCCCGGAATGATGGGGATATTCTTATATATGCATCTTGTTAATGTCGGTTACCAGGTGTTCACCATATGAATGATTTTTATCTCTATGTATGGGATATGTATTGAAATATAAAATCTTGTGGTCTATTATTATGATTTGATATATATAGGTTAAACCTATAACTCACCAACATTTTTGTTGACGTTTTAAAGCATGTTTATTCTCAGGTGATTATTAAGAGCTTCCGCTGTCGCATACTTAAATAAGGACGAGATTTGGAGTCCATGCTTGTATGATATTGTGTAAAAACTGCATTCAAGAAACTTATTTTGTTGTAACATATTTGTATTGTAAACCATTATGTAATGGTCGTGTGTAAACAGGATATTTTAGATTATCATTATTTGATAATCTACATAAAACTTTTAAACCTTTATTGATGAAATAAAGGTTATGGTTTGTTTTAAAATGAATGCAGTCTTTGAAAAACGTCTCATATAGAGGTCAAAACCTCGCAACGAAATCAATTAATATGGAACGTTTTTAATCAATAAGAACGGGACATTTCACCGGGTATGGTTGTTATCAGTATTCTCAGAGTTGTCGGATGTTCAAACAAGAAAAATGATGTCATGTACATGGCACATGGTGGTGATTAGGTTGATCGAGTCCAATCACCATCACGTGTCACTAGAACTTTGGTGTGAATTACCGTAATATAACCACGTTGATCGAGTGTCGTTATATTACGCTAACTCATACCTCCATTCCCACATCACTCCATAGATTCGAGTTCGTGTAACCGTGAAGATCTAAAAAGAACAAAGTGCAACGGCATCTCTAACGTGACTCGTATTGAATCGAAAGAATTTGTGCAACTCTAAAGAAGCGTTCCCCGAGGGAAGTGTATAAATGATTGTTCACGTCAATGCGGTTCAAGTCAAACAATAATGTCTTTAGGCGCGAAAAGAGCAACGAATCATGATAACGAGTAGTACGCAATCGTAGTGATAAGTAGTGACGACGATACTCACCTAGAGTAGTGATGGCAGTAACAAGAAGTGGTAGATAGTAAGGTACACCGGTGTGACACCGATAGTAAGTTGAAACGGTGGCGAATAACAATCTGGGAGACAGAGTTCCCGAACAAGTGTGACTAATGAAGTCGTCGTCATCCTTACGGGTATGAATCCTGAATTTACGCGTGTTACCAGAAAGTTACAGAATACGAGTTCGTATGATGAAAACTTGGTACCATTAAGAAGTTTGCCTAAGAATGATTCAAGTATAATGCACAAGTACTCAAGTAAGTGCTATCTATAGCAAATGTATGTCAGAATGCAATGGCTAACTATCCGGTTGTAGTCTAGATTCACTAATGCGTCCTAACGACTCTGTCAGACACACTAATGCACATCCTAGATCCCTACAACCAACGCTCTGATACCATCTGTAGCGACCCGACAAAATCGTCATTGACGGCGCCGCTAACTTAGGTCCCGTTACGTGGTCGTAGTCCCTATATGAGACTCGTTTGACCAAAATTATGTCGCGTCCTTTTGAAATGTATCATGCTTGCAAAGTTTAGTTTACAAAATCGTTCGACAACAATTTCAAGTTTGCAAAAGTATAAATTATAAATGAGATAACTTGCGACATAATTAGTTTAAAATCACGGTTGCTATAAATAGCGTAAGTATGTAAACGATATGTTTGAATCCAAAGGTGCTATCACTAGCGTATGTATGTATGTATACTTGACCCCAAGCAAGAAATCAGAGTGTATGCATGTATGCTTAACTCCAAGCAAGTATGAGTGTACGCGGAAGCATGTATCAAATACCCAAGTATGAACCTGAGAAACATATAGAAAACTGTCAACGAAAAAACGTTGGTGAAATCATAGGTGTTTTAGTAAACGTTGTATTTGAACCACAAGATTTAGTATAAGATGATTATCAAAATCATTTGCATTCCAAAAGTTGTTATTTGTATCCCGGGCACCCAATTATCAAACTTAACTGTTTTGCACCCTTTGCGTAGTGTTAGAACATACACTAGACCCGAAAATATATTTCATCCGCTAACGGTAGCGAACCGTCCGAATGAGGCTCGTCAAGCCCATGTGATCACATAATATAAGTTCTCGTTTACACCCTGCAAGTGTAACTAATGATAATTGAATTGAGGCTTTTTGTTCAAACCCGCACGTGGAATGTTCGTTTCCGTACTTGTGTTCAAAGTGTAAAAGTATGTAGTATAAAACCGTATATGTTTCTCATCCCATGATTTAAAAGTATAAAAGTTGTTGAAAGATGGGACTATGATCTCACCTCGAGTGCACGAGTATAAATGTACTTCACAAAGTAAACGTGTGCATGAATGTTGCTTAGCCTTGACCTAAACAAGTAAGTTGTATCAATTAACCGGTTACGACACAAGGTCGGGCGAAATGTGTTCAATTAGTCCTATGGCTCATTACGACTCGATTATATAGCATGTGAATCACGTTGTCAAGTTTCATGCAAGAATCAAGTATAAAATAAGATTAGAACGATTGTATAAGTGTTTTGTTAAGTTTGACTAATAGTCAAACTTGGTCAAAGTCAACAAAAAAGTCAACGGGGTCGGGTCGGGTCCCGAACTATTTTTCTGAGGTTTTTATTCATATATAAGCATGTTAGAACAAGTTACATGTGAATCGGAGGTGCGTAGCATAGCAAACATTTTTCGAAATTTGACAAAGTAGGTCAGAACCCAAACACGGCTATTGCCGCGCCGCGGCCAGAGGTGTCGCACCGCGACATTAGGCGTGGCCTGGTACCTGGTCAGTTTCAAAAGTTCAAGTCTTGATCCAAAATTCAATTTAGCACAAAACGCAAACCGTAAACACTTAGAATACGCATCTTATATCATTGGAAAGCTCTTTTGACAAGGAATACAATTAACTACCTTTCACCAAGCAAAAACATCAATTACAATAACCGAAAACTCGTCAATTGATCAAGAAAGGTTTATTTTCAAAGTTTCAAGTTCGTAAAACGTATTTTATGATTCGGGAATCCAATTTACACATACGATATGCCGCTTCGAAGGTAATTAAGCATACATTGCATCTAAACACTTACTAACAACATTAACAAGCATTCAACGCATCAAAAGTTCATTTCAAAGTCTATCAAACCCTAACCAAAATTCACAAAAATCAATAATCATGTGTTTGAAGTTTTCTTAATCAACCTACGCATCAAAACGAAGCTAGTGATACTAGTAACACAATTAAAACATGAACTTTAACAATCAAACAACATTTAATCTTCCAAAATGCAAGATTAAGCAAACCCATTTCAAATGTTCAAACTAGTTACTCAAAACAACAAATCGAGCAAACAAAATATATATTCATGTTACACACGAGCCATAGACACTAACTAACACCATTTCAATTATAAAAACACGAATTTAGAGAAAATCTAGAGTTTTAGAAATGTTACCCAAACTTGATGAAATTGGTACCAAAATGTAGAGGATGAAGAGAGGATCACGAAAATGTAATTTGTTTTGATATTTCCTTCTTGATCCGGATTTAGATGATGATTTTATAAAGATGGGTGTTTGAGTTCTAAAATGGAAGAGAGAAAAAGAGGGAGAAGATGAAGTGAGAAATGAATGGATGAGATGGTGGGAGGTGGTGGTGACTAGTTACCAAAATTTGGCCAAGTGTCAAGATTAGTCCCTCAAGTTTCAAAGCGGGTGCGGGAATTAACCAAACGAATATTTTAAAAACGCTCGAGTAAACGAGTGATGTTATAATTAAATGACGGAATTATTATGAATGTTAGTCAACGGAAACTACGAATTTAAATAACGAAAGGTATTATTTAAAAAAAGACGGTGTTAAAAATAAATTTAACGGAAAAAGACGGGATGTTACACATAAAGCCTCATGCTTCTTAGGATTGATAGCTAACGCCTCGTCCAGTTTTGACACAGCATCTAAATAAATTAACATGAGAGAGTTTAATTACTTTTATGATAATTATAATTATTATGCAAAGAAAGAACACTTAACAAACATAGTGGCATGATCCCCTTTTTCACATGATGATGATGATGATGATGATGATGATGATGATGATGATGATGATGATGATAAATAAGGAATTGCAACCTTTAAGAATCTTGTCGGATTGCTTGATATTTCCGTATGGGGCTAAATCGTGCAAAGCTTGACCCCATCTTGTTAAATTCTGTAATGCAATGACGCTACTATTAACAACGTCATTCTCATAATGTACAAACAGAAAACAAAAATGCAATAATCATCACTTGTAGTTCAGCTAAACTGTGGTTTAGTAAAAGGAGAACCATTAGTAACAAAAAGCATAACGAGGATGGGTTTGTTCTTTCCTGATCCTCTATATATATGAAATAACTACTATACTTATGTCAATAATCTTTATCGTTAACAACATGAAGCTGAAACTATAGATAGATCAATTTATTTATGTTAATAATTAATTACACATAGTAATCATCAATTCATAACCATATTATTAATTAAAGATCAATTCATAACCTGTCATACTTAAACATATACACATAATAAATACATACTCTTAAGCAGTATGGGATTAATGACTACAATGTGTCAATTAAACATAGAAAACGACGATTCATAAGCACTAACAGTTATAGATACATACATAAATATATATTAGAGAAATATATACTATAAAAATATAGACGTACATCTGCGTCGGTAGGGTTCGTGTGGTATTGAGCTTCGGCATTCCTACGAGCACGTTCGAGGATCAGCAAGCTCTCCAAAGCTTCATGTTCATCCACAAATTGTTTATTCTTGTTAAATCTTGTTGGCATTGTTATGTTATTGGATCTAAAAATTGATGAAATTCATTGTCAAACCACAAATAATTTATTCTTGTTCATTGTTGTTTACAATTTCATGAAACCAAGGTATATGAATGTCTCCTAAGAAGCTGCTTCTCAAAATTGATGTACAACCTATTTTCGGTATTCCATAATCATCATATAATATTTTAACTTGTTTGTATCAATCTTCTTAAATAAAGAACTTCCAAAATCATTCAACAATGATCAAGGAGAAATATATGAATACACGATCTTGGTGATAAAATCCTAAACTGCGTAATATAATATCTACTTAAATTAATTTTGTATGATGATTTGTAATAAATTGGTACAATTAACATTTAACTACGTATTTCTCCTTAATGGAACATATTTTCAGGTTAACGAGGTATGTATGATTTTCCAAAATGCTTTTATAATCGAAGCTGGAAAATGAGCGGGTTGGGTAACAAGTACGGGTACTCTTTGGTAAGGGCTGAATCGGGTTTGGGTGACTTTTGAGTCGCTTAACCAATTTTATTTTGCCTTTCAAAGAAAAAAAGAACCAATTTTATTGTTAGCTATTTTCTAATCCAACTGCTGGTTCGTTAGACTTGATTGGCCAGTCTCCTTTTTAACTATTTTATGATTCACCTTCTCAATCTGTGAGAGACTGAACATAACCCGTGTCGACACGTTCATGCTTAAATGGGTCGTAATGCAACATCAAGTTTCCATGTCATATGTTACGGAAATTGATATATATTGTGGCTGATATTGTTATAGGATCAATATGTGTGAGATCGCCAATAGGGGCAACTTTTTTTTTTCGTTTTCCATTTTACAGCATTTTACTTGAGATGTCAAATGCGTGTGAATTTATCCATTTAGTGTGTGTGTGTGTGATCTAGCGCATATGCAATGGAAAGTGATATTTTTATTTTATTTATTTATTTTTTTCACTCATATTTTTTTATAAGTCCACCATTGTCATGCATATTACGCTTATTACAATGCTGGATTTATTATCAATCCAACGTTTGTTACTTTGTTTTTGTGTGTATTTCTGAAAATTACAAGAATGACCAAGTCAATATTGCAGTTGGAAACAAAATTACATCTAAAACGAAGCCAGTATAAAGAAGACGAACGAATATATATCGGCCCTTTGTTGAACTTATAATAATCAATAATCAACTTAATAATTTGAAGGTTGTTTGCATCAAAATTTACACTTGGGTGAACTTTAATATGTTTAACCAAGAATTTGAAGGTTGTAGTTGAGTTAAGTTTTCATTACCAGTTGGTTTCATACACTTATATAAACATGAAGTACATCCTCTTTTTAGAGATCATCATTCAACCAAAATCATTCAATATATTTTAGGTAACGAGAACAAATTGTTACGACAATCATCAGAACACTTGTCTCCACAACTGTACTGTTTTCTTTTATCTATTCTTGGTACACGACCCGTTTGACCCATTGCACATAAAAATAACTTGCATCTCATTCATAAGTAAACATGTCAATATTAACAACCTTGACAAGTATATCCCTATGTTTCAGACACTGTTTTCAAGTTCCAATGCCCAAAAGCAATTGCCCTAAATAGAGAATGCAGATTGAAAATGATATAAAGACAAATAGCAAGTTTCATTAAAGATTTTAACCAAAGCAAATACACTTGTTCACATGTCTCTTATAGTTCAAACCAAAACAACAAATAACCTACCAAGGCACTCGCAATCATGTTTGTTCTTGCGCATCCCACTACTGTTCAAGCAGTTTGTCGTTAACATGTTCCCACGGGTCCACCTTCTAACAAAGGTTTAATCTTTTCTATTCTTCTAATTTTACACAAAAGCAACAAATTATAATGCGAAGTTTGATCAGCTAAACTTTCAAGCTATACACCACGCCGATTTTCTAGTTCTTTTGTGTTTTCCATCAACACCTGCAAATCATCATTATTAAACATCACACAAGGTCCCATAATAAGTTGAATTCAGCTGAATATATAAAAAACTTCAAAAAATAAATATACTTGAAAACTACAAATTTAGTATGATACAAAAATCAAGTTTCTTACTTCTCGGATGTAATTTGCAACTGCTTTACACCCTTCTGTTGCAAGCTGCATCACATTTTCAAATATATCCATGGGTAACTTGGCATCCATCTGGCCAAAAACACACCAATTTCTTTATAACCCGGTTAACCATTAATTAATATAACACATATAGTAAAAAAACAAAAAAAGTAAACAGAAAGCCAAATTTTATTAATTTTTTCTAATATGCTGACAAAAGCATGAATGTAATTTAGATGCATAATAACCTGAAGTAGAGTCACTTTATCCAATTTAGGTAAAATTCCTACAGTAACATCAGGTCCGCCAGCACTGTCCTCCACGTAATTTAAATCTGTTGATTTTAAATTCCTTAAAAAAAAAATCCTAACAAAAAACGTATGTATGAATTTGGTTAACGGGTTTAACATTACCAAGCAACGGAGTGCTATTTAAATATCCAGCACTGCATGACGTAACAAGATCACGCATTGGAATCCCAGCATCTGCAAGAGCTAAAGTTGCAGCATTTATGCAAGCAGACCTCGTTCCTAAATTAAAAAACATATATATGTTGATTAAGCGTAACAAAAAAATATAAATATTAATTAATTGTTAAAACTTAAATGTATTTCTTGTTACCTCCATCTGCTTGAAGAACTTGTACAAAAATGTCAATTTGGGAACGGGGCATAAGGTGTGTAAGTATGCACGCTTCCATTGTTTGGCGAATGACCAAAGAGATCTCAGTCGATCGTCTGCATATCATAAATTTCAATGTTATTCATTAATGTGATCAATGATCATAAACCAGAGGCAGAAATGTTTAACAAATGTTCAAACACGTACGTATTGATTGAAATTTGAAATTCAATATAAAAAACTCATCATAATTATATAAACAAATGATACAAACCTATCACCCTTTGGTTTTCTCATGCGGTCTCCGGTACTAAAATTAGCCATCGTATACTCGCACCTTATCTGGCAAATGTTTTGAAGTAACAATATTAAGGTCAGGGCCTCACTTATGTAAAATGTAACTTAAATTAGTATTAACAAGTGAGGGTAACTCTTTACCAAAGCCTTATCATTAATCTGTTGACCCCTGTGTTGGACCTGTAAAAAAATACAGATCAAGACTATATCAGTTTTTATCCAGTATATAATGATAATATCGATACACTATAGTTTATACACAAGGTTGCAAAACTCACTACTCGAAGAGTACTCAGTCGAAGTAATCGGCAACTCGGTAATTAATTGGATTGAACTTTTATACATTTAAATAATAAATTTCAAAATGATATGTGTAAATATTAAAGAAAACCCTTAACATAAACAAACACTTTAACATAATATTCTACAAAGATAACCATAATCGTTCATTTGTTCAAAAACTCTATAATTCTAGTGTAAATTCAATATTTAAATGTTAGACCAATTTTGACTTTGACCAACTAAATCTGACATTGACCACCAATCCGATTTTCACCCATTAACCAACGTCGACCAATTAACTAATCGGATTTTGGAAAATCGGATCGGTAAAGGAGTAATTGGCTATTAATTGGGAGCAGACTATACATAAATTTGTTTCACTATAACAATAACAATATTAATAATAATGCAAATGATAAGAAGGATCAGTGTTCTGATTCTAATCTAATTAAACCAAGTAACTAAATTCATAAACTTGCAACACTTGTATCATCACTAACCTACATTATCATAATCAAAACCATAATGTTGTGACTAAACAAATTAACATAAACAATACAAATAAATAAATAAAAGTACCTCTCTGGGACCATAAACTGCAGCAATAACTTTAGTATTACCCATCTCAAAAACTGCTGACCTAATAACATCCTCAAAATTAACCAACAATGTCAAATTTTAATCAAATTTCAGCATAAATATCTGATACTAAGACAATAAAATAGAAAATTATCTACCCATCGGCTTTAGAAATAGTGCCAATTTCTGCTCTCAGCTGTCTCATCTGACATTAAAACAAAAACACAAACAAACTTACATAAGTATAAAATTATAAATCAAATTAGTTACAAACAGAGGAAAGATTGAAAATTTAGCGATGAAGAACCTCCATGGGACGACGCCCATCTAAACGAAGTCCTTCAGGGCTCACGTACTCCATTTTCGATTTTTGATGATACAAAAAAGCTTTGTTTTTGTGTTTTGTATTCGTGTGTGTTTATGAGCAAGAGAAATTTTCAGGGCTAGAATAAAATACGGAGCCCTAAAATAGTTTAACGAAATTATGGGCTTAATGTATAAAACATTGTGTTAATGTATAAAACATTGTGTTACTATACCCATTAGGCCCATTAAAAACATACAGACCATATTTAATTTCAAACAATTACAACAACAACAACAACAACAAAACCCAATACCACATAATTAGTGTATGAGGGAGGTAAGATGTAGACAATTCTTCCCCCATCCGCGAATAAAGACAATTCAATTCGAAAAAGAACTGGGGATGATATAGCCATATACGTAACTGGTAAGTAATCCTACCATACCCAAACAGAATATCCCGAAACTCACACAATTTCTATAACCAAGTACTAAATATATTTACGAAAGTGATACCTGCTTCGATTTTGGTTCGGTATCGGTTTTTTCGGTATCATACCCAATGGAACGAAAAACTGGATTTCGTTCAATGATAGGTGAAACTTTCATGTATTTTAGTTCGCAAGCCATACATACGAATATAAAAACGTTCGTTAGTATTTATGAGCAAACAAAAGCACGAATTATGAAATCCCTAAAAATTTACTTGTATATGTGAAACTGATCAAAAAGTATGTTCATTCTTTTGGTATCCATGTCCGGATTACTGGTACCGAAACCGAAAAATTCTTCCCTAAAACAATAATCGAAACTGAATCTCCATCACTTCTTCGATTTTTGAAATCCGTACCAGTTTGGTTTCGATTTTTGCTCTTGTCCAAAGGGAACTAAACGAAAAAACAACATATTTCCTTTTCCGTTCGATTAAAAGTTAAGCCCATTTTATTAAAATTGGTACGTTTTCATCTATATATTTAAACGAGAATAATACGTTGTCTAACGGAGCATAGAAGAAGATGACATGCGCAAACTGCTCTCTTAACACTTTTTCTTTGCAATTTATGTTCTAATAAAAGTTGCATTTTTATGCCGCTGTTGTATTTTCACTTGTGATCTTGACAAGTCTTCCACTTGTGTTCTTGATAAGTCCACTATCATCAAGCTTTACTAGTATGTAGAGTATAACAATTTGATGCATGAGAGTAAGTGAATTTGTCAAAATTACACGTTGATATAGCACTACCTATAGCCTGTAGCCTATTGATACACTCCTTGTAAACTGTAATTAACGAAATTTTAAACCAGTCAAAAGTAAAAATCTAAATTAATCACAAACACATTTTAATTAACAAGATTTAATCTTTAATTGACTAATCACAAACACCATAAAAAAATTAGTAAAAAGTTTATTGCATAGGTAAAACTTGTATGGTTATGTTCTATCCATCTATTCCATTCCATCGTAGAATGATTTGCCAAAGCAATAATAAAAATCCCAAACAATACAAAAATCTGTTAAAATTTTAATCTAATAAATAAATCAAACTCCAAGAATGATCACCTAAACTATCTATTCATGTTGGTATGTAGGATCAACCATTCCCATACCATTTCCTTCATCTGTCAGCAGACTATCCGGGTCCTGCAACATACATCAAGTCGTTAGCGTAAACAGGCCAAAAAGTATAAACGATTCGAATAGTTTGTGCATACCTCCATTCCCCATTTTATGTAATCCGGAGACTCACAAGCCTTATATTCATCTACCAAACTATCAAGTATGTCTTTAGACTCATCAAACTCTGAAAGATCATTGTCCTGCACCAAAAGTTTATGAATTTCAATTCTTAAATATCACAACTTTATAAGAGCCACTTTTATAAAAATGGTAACTATCTATCGTGTGAATCCGATTTTGGGTAAGGCATTACATATGCACCCACAAAGTAAACTTCTTGAAAGTTATAGTTTTTTTTTTTTTTTTTCAAAATTTTGAAACCTGGTTACCTATTTAGACCATTTGTAGTGGTGACGTTGATGTGGAGTGAAGGGGAAGTTGGTGATGTGGCGAGGTATGATTGGAGGTTGGTTGAAAAGGGTAGGAAAAGGACAAAAATATTACTAACATAATATCTAAAAACTCCCAATTTCTTGCCCATTCAACGATGACAAATGCCTCACATTTTTTTACCCACAAACGCCCCACCACTAAAGGGGTTTTAGGCGTTTTTGGGTGCCACATTTGAAAAACGCCCATTTCTTCCCTACTACAGGTGGTCTTATGGGTGAAAACAAAGATGGTTACCCTTTTGATGCAACTTACATTTCTTATATCTAGAAATGAGCACTAATAACTTACAGCGAACATCGGAAAACTCTTGTATCTGTCGAGGAAAGCTTGTCGTTTTCTCAAGAGAGAATATTGACTCAAACACTTGGAAAATAAATGTCGAATTCCAGTGTAACTTGCTAGCATTAGGCCACTCACCTAACGTTATAAACCGTACGTATCAGTTATAAATCCTCCTAATTACCGATCCAAAAAATACCATTTTCGAAGGATATATGAAACCTCACCCTGTGTGAAGTTTTAACGTACGGAGACTTTCTTGAAAGAGCAACTTGAATGCTAGCCGGGGCCCATTCGATAAAGTTTACTAGCTTTCTTTCGCGTATTCTCTGCAAACTTTCATGAACCTAAAATGATAACCAAAAAATTTAGATAATGTAAAGAAGCAGTTAAAGTGTGTTAGCTTAAAGTATTACAAATACAACATGTAAATTTGCACTCACTTTAGTGGGATCAACTTCTCCCTGAATAATGTTCAATATTGATATGTATTTCGCTAGACTAGCTTGTTTCGCCCTAGCGTTACAGGACACCATCATGTTTTTTGTCTGCAAAACGCAACACCGTTTCTTAGTGCGAATGAATTAACTTCCTAGATCCTAACTACTGGCTGAAATGCAAAAAAGAACACTAAATGATGAAAAAGTTAGCAATTTCAAGCAAATTCAAGTTTTTATGTTGCATTAAAACTACTACTGTATTACAAATTGCTCAAGATTGCATACTCAAACATACTTGTGTGTTTAAAACAGGTCTTAATGAAACTTTGATGCAACAAGATAAGAAAATGTTATAAACAGATCATCAAAACTTACGATTTAAGTAACCGTCTAAGTTAACCATTTTGCAGGTGCCTCCGCAAGAAAAGGTCAACGCGTCAAAGTTACTGACACGTAGGCTGCCATGTCAACATTTTGACAGGGTAACAGGGGTCAGATTGTATTTGAGACTTGATTAATTAAGTCAGTTATATCAAAATTTCAATTTTTTTTTTATTGATAAAATTTAGCTATCTAAATTGGAAAATTCTTTTTGCTCATTTTACGAAAAATGCAAAATTTAAGTTTCATAATCACAATCAGTTTATGGTTCTTGCCTGAAGAAGTCTTCTCATCACATCCAACACTGTCGTTTTGCGAATCAAATTAGCCTGTCAGAATCAATGTTACAAAACACATAATTAATCTTTAATCCACATTAATGTTCGATAGCAAAAACCATTATTATATAAATCTGACCTGGCGGTCCACAGTTAGCGGCGTATATCCCGTCATAAGAAAATGACACCTAGGCGTCGGGATTAAAGAAGACAAAAGCCCAACCAAATCATTATTCATGTAACCAGGGTAACGCAAAGTAGTTGTACTAGCCGCCATTACAGTTGAAACTAACGAATTTGTCTCAGAAACAGTTGGATTTTGTATATGTAAACGCTCTACTGCAATTCTGTTTAACGCAGTGTTATCAAGAACGACAACACAGTCAGCATTTAATGTTAGTCGTTTGAGTGTCAAAAGTGAATTGTAAGGCTGAACCACCACATCACTTGTCTCGTTCTGGTTTGGGAACACACTATACGTCTGAACAAGTTTTTTGCTGTAATGATCATTCAATGTCTCGAGTATATACGATCCCATACCTACATAAAATTACAAAATAAAAAATAAAAAAAAATCATCTTAAAGTAATTCATGATTGTGATATGATCTTACTGGGACGAACCGGATAAGATCCAAAGCCAACCCTGGGTTCCTAAGATAGAAGGAAAGAAAGGAACCGGAGGAGAGCCCGACCAAGCTAAGTAATTCATGATTGTGATATGATCTTACTGGGACGAACCGGATAAGATCCAAAGCCAACTCTGGGTTCCTAAGATAGAAGGAAAGAAAGGAACCGGAGGAGAGCCCGACCAAGCTATAAGCTCAAGTGTAGAACTCACTTCCAAAAACTAGCTTGAAAAAGAATGGGACACCTTGACTTATAAAGCTCCAACCACATGCATATGCCCACCGATGTGGGACATTATACATATGATTGGTATGGATCGTAACAGATTGTATAATAAGAAAAAGAAAAAGAAAAAAGAAAGGACCTGAGCCTGTTCCTCCTGCAATAGAATGACATAAAACGAACCCTTCAAGACTATCGCTACCATCTGCTTCTCGATCAATCATGTCCATAAGATCTTCTTCAAAATGCTTACCCTGCGCAAAAAAAAAAAAAAGGAATTTTTTTTTGTGAGAAGTAAATATTGATGATGAAATAGTGAATTTAATGGATTATATAATGGAATTTTAGTTACTTGATCATATCCACTGGCCCAATTGTTGCCTGCACCACCACCATCAGAAGATATAAAAACATTTTCTTGATTATAAAGATCTCTATAATCACCAGTTTGTATTCCATTAATCACTCTTGGCTCTAAATCCATAAGCAAAGCTCGCGGTATGTAATGTTGATCATCGGCTTGATAGAAAAATACATCTTTTCGGTCACCACCACCTCCCTTCAATTAACATTATCATTTATCATTACACCAAAAACATTATTATTACGAAGTACTATTATTGTTTATAAAACAGTGTTACATGTTACTACGTTATCAAACCATCAAACCTACTAGTTAACTTCTTCATTCTCAATTAGTCGAAAGATGTTAGCTACTCGTTATACACTTTGATATCTTATGTTAAAGTAGTTCATTTTTGCCATAATTTACGTCGTTGTACAATAATATGTAGTAGCCAAAAAAATCACTTAACGAGAAATGGAAAGGAATGAAAAGTCGGTTTGAGAACCCGTTGGATATGCCCTCTCGCAAGTCTCCTTATATAATCGGAACAAGCAGAAAATTGAGCAGTGGATTTTAGAAGAATTCACTTTTTTCATAGCCTAGTAGTTTCGCCCTAATATCATTGCAAAAGGTCTCACTTCAAACCCCACTAGCAACATATTTCAAGGTGCAAGAGAAAATGGTCAAAAACGGTCACATGGTAATCTGATTAGGCGGCGTACATCTAGGTAAAAAGACGCCCTTTCCCCAATAGCCGAAAGAGAGAAAACCTCATCCGCTTAACTTAACCGTTTATCACTTTATACAATAGCATGTAATGTACCATAAAGACTTAAAACATGGTATGGAGCAAAATATAAGACATTAGCATGATGCAAAATAAGGTGCAGGTTATTATATACTTCGTATATATTATATATTATATAATTAAATTATAGTAAGAATGGAATAATTAGATATAAATGATTAATGATGATGATGATGATGATGATGATGATGATGATGATGATGATGATGATGATGATGATGATGATGATGATGATGATGATACACCTGAGTAGCGTAATCTTCGAGAATACCATCTTTAGAGATGCCATGTTCAAGACAAAGTTGTTTCCAGAACTCCATTCCGATCTGATTCCCACATTGACCTACTTGTAATGTTATTATCTCACGTGGCATTTTTATTTACTTTCTGTTTTTTTTCTTAATTATATACTCCCTAGTCGATCGAATGGGAAAGGTTAAAACTGACGATGATGAGATCAGGGATGAAATAATCGCCCCTCACACTGTGTGTTCGTGTGTGTGTTTATGGGGCAAAATGGAAGTGATGAATACCGTTTCTGTAGGAGGATTAGTTTTCTAATAATAACAAATTAATTAATTACAGTAACAATTAATTCATTTTTTATCGTTACTGTATTATTTACTGTTTTTATTTACTTTTATGGGATTATTAATAATAATTCACACAAAACACGGTTTATATGATCGAGCTATATTACAAACACATACCTTTTTAGAAATATTGTGTTGCTAGCTTAATGCTCGAGAATTCGCGGGACTTTTTAATGAAATTAATCAATAATAAATTTGAAACTCCATAAACTGATATCTTATATTATTTGAATGGTTGACAGTAATGAGACTAAATCATAGAACAATATTGTATAGTTGTTGACAAAATCAAAACAAATAAAATCATAAACACAAAAAACATCATGCTTTATACTTTCTTCTTAAACTTTAAGTTTTGTTTCTCATATAAATATATATATGCAATATGCAATTATATACCACTTAGAATAGTTTTTAGTGAACCTCTCAAACTCAATGCAAAAAACTAGTATTGTTACATCCCAACCTTAAACTAAAGAATACTTACACTTTGAATCTAAAACAAATATTCCTAAACCCTAAATATCAATTTAATGTTTATTTCATATTTGACAAATCAATTAGTCAAAGTCAATCCCGTTATATTATATACAAAATCATTGACCTTACCTAAATTACTTTATTTTAGTATCTATTCCCAAAATAACACAAATTATTTGAATTTTAAAAAATTAGTCAAAGTCAAACTCATTATATTATATACAAAATCATCGAGCTTGCCTAAATTACTTCATTTTTGTATTTATTTCCAAAATAACACAAATTATTTGACTTTCAAAAAATTAGTCAAAGTCAAACCCGTTATATTATATACAAAATCATCGAGCTTACCTAAATTACCTCATTTAAGTATCTATTTCCATAATAACACAAATTATTTGACTCATTTTAGTATCTATTCCCATAATAACACAAATTATTTGACTTTCAAAAAATTAGTCAAAATCAAACCCGTTATATTATACACAAAATCATTGACCTTACCTAAATTACTTAATTTTAGTATCTATTCCCAAAATAACACAATTTATTTGACTTTCAAAAAATTAGTCAAAGTCAAACCCGTTATATTATATAAAAAATCATTGACCTTACCTTAATTACTTCATTTTAGTATATATTCCCAAAATAACACAAATTATTTGACTTTTAAAAAATTAGTCAAAGTCATACCCGTTATATTATATACAAAATCATCGAGCTTACCTAAATTACTTCATTTTAGTATCTATTCTCAAAATAACACAAATTATTTGACTTTCAAAAAATTAGTCAAAGTCAAACTCATTATATACAAAATCATTGACCAAATTACTTCATTTTAGTATCTATTCCCAAAATAACACAAATTATTTGACTTTCAAAAAATTCGTCAAAGTCAAACTCGTTATATTATATACAAAATCATTGACCTTACCTAAATTACTTCATTTTAGTATCTATTCCCAAAATAACAAAAATTATTTGACTTTCAAAAAATTAGTCAAAGTCAAACCCATTATATTATGTTGGTTGAATGTTGGTTAATGGACTAACCGACAAAGTTAAATATGATGCTTAACCAAAGAATATGTTTTGATGATGACACATACATATGCATAAGTGATGATCGACATCTTAACATAAAACACGCAAGTTCATTAATCCATACTTGATCTTGCAAATGACCAAGTCAAACAAAACTTATAGAATGAAAATAAAATACACGGCCAAAGTACTGTCGACCGTATACTTAGCCGTAGAAGCCCAGACTGAATCTGCAATGCAGTTTTGTGAAAACAAGTTGCACGGCTGCCACCACGGTCAACCGTAGTGCGACTGCAGAATTCTCTGTCACCATTTTTGATCAAATTTAGTTTGACCACTTCCCGACATCTATAACTCATGAAACCTTTCTCAACATGCTTAGATTAGATGCCCTTTCCATACTCAATTGAGTTTTGATCATAAAAACACTAATCTTGGTTAATTACGCTTAATTACATCTTAATGACAAATTAATCATGATTAGGCATAACACATAAGTGTTAATCAATAACTTGTGATCTTAAAACTTGTCTAAAAATTCTTAGGATGATCACCAAGTACCAACACAGATAAGGTAATGTCACTAGAAAACAATTAAAGATTACTTAGTGACAAATTGAGGCTAAATGAAGAACAATATTTTTAAGTATAGCTAATAAGAACTTGTAATCCTAAAATACACTTAGATACATTTGGGACGGTCACCAAGTCCCAACTAGAGATTGCTCTTCCCTTGTGCATGTGTTGGACATTAATGTGTGCTTACACATTAATCATGCAATATGTTATATTGCAATTAAGCTTGCTTAAAGCTTAAACCATAAGTGTTGTGCAAATATTCATATGATTGATTTTAGAATAACTATATCTTGCTATGCGTGAGTATTACTTGCTACTTGCTAATATGTTAAATACTCATTAATTTGCCAACTTGATTAACATGCTTACTATGTGTTACTAGTTAGAATACTAGGATTCAAGTAACTAGTTTACTTCAATGAATTAAGTGTAAAATGGTTCACAAAAGAATAATGGTCAATAATCTATTTGGTCTTGTATAAATAATACATTGTGTAACATGTCCAAATATGACTTAAAATTGATGTCTTTATATACTTAATGTTTGATTTAGAAAGACATCATCCAATTAATCTCTATTTAGTCTTAAAATGAATATGACTTGTGATTAATTGAAACTAGAAAGTTAATGACATGTTGACTAGTCTTTAGAATTGAACCAAATGAACCTAACTAAGTCTTGACCAAACTGAGATTACCCAAAATGTCAATCAAGACACTTCTTCAAGAATGTTGGGTTTACCACATTTGGAGTGTTATGTCATTTTCACTCAATAAGACCAAATCACACACACTTAATGCATATAGTCAAGGTTGAAAAAGACGTGAGACGGGGCCGAAACGTTAGCGACCTCAAAATGTCGCAATGGAAAAAACGGGGTCGAAATGGATGTTGAATAATGTTGACTTATACACACACACATATATATATATATATATATATATATATATATATATATATATATATATATATAAAGTTGACCTTTTTTCTGTCTTTGACCATTTTTTCCGTTTTTTCCGTCTTTGACCGTTTTTTACCCTTTTTTTTAGCGTTGTTGACCATTTTTTAAGCATTGACCGTCTTTTTTCCATTTCAAGGCCCGTTGCAACGATACTAAGGCAAATCCATTGAGGCGTCCGTTGCGGCGCCCATTTCGGCCGTCTTTTACAACACTGCATATAGTACTTGTATCGGATATTGGGTTTCTTTTGCAGGTGCTAGATGAAGTAAAGAGTCCAAAATGTGGTGTTCAAATCTGAGTCAAACGGCTATACAACGGATACATATTTTGAACTGGGGTACGCGCGGTCGTACCACGGTTGACCGTGCCGGTGACGGTGTGACAACAGCTAGTTTTTGAATCTCACTATAAATAGCAAGCATTGAAGAGCATTTGAAGTTGACCCTCTTGCATATTTCAAAGGTTTCTTTCCAGAGATCACAAGTGCTTTAATTACTACTTAAATATGATCAAGCAAGAGAAGATTTTATAATCTTATAGATATAGAATTTGGTGATTGTAAACTTACTAATCAAAATTATTTATCTTGTGAGTTTACTTAGTGTGAGGTATGTCCTAGTATTGTCTTAGGATCATCATTACAAATTGTATGGGTCTTGTAACTTCAATTAGTAGAAGGCATAGGCTAGCTTAGTGATCTACTTCCTTAAAGGGACTTAGAAAGTTGATTAATCTTATTTGAAGATTAATACTTGTCCAAGTTGAAGACAAGTTGATCTAGGTTGGAGTTGGTATTTCAAAGGGATAGAAAGATTAGGTTTGTTGTCTACCAAAGAAGTTGAAGACTTGTAAATTAGATCTCCACCGAGTTTAGAGAAAAGTGCTTAGTGGAGCAAGAAATCTCGATTAGTGTAATCGGGGAGTGGATTAAGGTGTATTAGTTAACATCCACCTGAACCACTATAAATCCTTGTGTCTATGTTCTTTACATTACTCTACTTATCATTTTGAACATATACACCACACACATCAAGTTTGAGTTGAATTGGTTGATCATAGTTAATCAAATTTGGTGATCAATCGAAAAAGTGTTAAAAACGTATTAAGTGACTATTCACTCCCCTCTAGTTACTTACATATTATATACAAAATCATCGAGCTTACCTAAATTACTTCATTTTAGTATCTATTCCCAAAATAACACAAATTATTTGACTTTCAAAAAATTAGTCAAAGTCAAACCCATTATATTATATATAAAATCATTGACCTTACATAAATTATTTCATTTTAGTAACTATTCCCAAAATAACACAAATAATTTGACTTTCAAAAAATTAGTCAAAGTCAAACCCGTTATATTATATACAAAATCATTGACCTTATCTAAATTACTTCATTTTAGTATCTATTCCCAAAATAACACAAATTATTTGACTTTCAAAAATTTAGTCAAAGTCAAACCCGTTATATTAAAAAAAAAAATCAATGATCTTACCTAAATTACTTCATTTTAGTATCTATTCCCAATATAAAACAAATTATTTGACTTATTCGTACAAATTAGTGCTTATTAATCACATTAACGTAAAGTTGAAAAGTTCAACTAACAAAAAAAATGTCGGATTACCACAAATATTTGCGATTGCATTTGAAATGACTAAGGTTGCGCAAATCCCTTTACCACTTCCAGACATATCTTCACCAAACAATAATTTAGCAAATCACTCTTTTGTACATAATGTTCACAATGAACAAATGAAATTCATGGCAACTAAACTCATAGTAAATAACACTTAACTACATTTGTAACGACCTAAAACTCTCAAATCTTGCTAATGACATTTCATCGAAAACCTTGTGTGTGTTCAAGAAACTTCAAAATTTGCGACTGATAAAAATACATTACCTTCTTTGATATAAAAGAAAGAGTTGACGATGATACTCAGGTGATACAAACATTTTTACTTAACGTAAATAACAAATAAACATCAAATCAAAAAATAAAGAAATCTAACCTTTGTGTGTGTTCTTGAACACGCCTTCAAACCAGCTTCTTATTGCGAAATCAATTGATGTTTAAATCATAAAATTTATAAATCAATCAATCATTTTACTAAGTTACTACAACTACTGATTTATAGAAATTGCAAGCCGGTCTAAAATGTGGTTGAATACATGAATGGATCCGAAAACAAAATTGAAAGTCTTCTCACGATACCAATCTGAAACTGATTTGTTGAAAGCCTTTCGATACCGATCTAAATCATACAATTAAAATATATGAAAGCTTTTTCATACCTTTAATTTCAATGACTAACAGTTTATGATTCGAAATAATGAATCGATTAAAATGAAGAATTTGTTAATAAGATTAAAATTTGACAAAAACTTACTTGTATCTTCCTCACCATCTTTGTAGCCCGGAATATCCAGAAATTCATTTAAAAACATATGGCATAACCATTAACAGATGATATGAAAACTTGTATAGAAAGATAAAATTAGAGATATTTTGTTGATAATGGTGAATGAGATAGTGCAGAATACTAAGTAGTATAAAAAGTGATTAGAGTAGCCAAAATTATGGATTATTCTCCTATGATTGATCTGCATTTATGAATATTAGACGTATAATAAGGGATCTTGAAATGAAGTTATTATAAGATTTTATTTAAAGCAGTGTTTGGGATTAATTTTTTATTCAAATCCGTAACCGAATCCCCAAAATTTTATAGAGAATCAATCACATAGTATAAACCATATATAGATTATTATATTTACAACTATATATCAATCAATTTTGGTCTCACATCTAATTTAAGGAAATGCGAATATTTCATAATTATATCATTTATGGTTAGTTGACTTTCAACTAACCATATATGATATAATTATGAAATGATCGCATTTACTTAAATAGATGTTTGACCAAAATTGATTGAAATTTGAAATTTAAGCCTGCCATTAATTTGAAATTTGAAATCAGCCTGTCATTTCATGGTACTAAAAGGGTATTTTTGTAATCAACTAATTCAAGGTCAAGATTATGAGGTCATAATCAAGATTAGAAAACAATCAATGGTCTAGATCATTGATGGGGAATTGAATGGATGGCTAGGATTATTTGTGGCTACTTCAAATGATCTATATTACACTTTATTATTATATTTAAAAGGGATTCATTATACATTTTGTATCAATTTTATACATTTTGCTATTTTTTTTGTTGAACATACGGGATCAATAGTATTCGTTTTTTCAAAAATAAAATAAAATGGTATATTCGTTTTTTTTTCAAAGAAAAAAAAAGATGGTCTATCAACTGTTTTTATGTGCTAGGTTGGGATGGACTGTGTTAGGTTGGGTTGGGTTGGGCTGTGCTGGTGGGTTGAAAGTCGCAAAGAGTGATCCGTATCAAATATCAAATTTAGACTCTATTCATGATTATTGGAAGGGAAAATTGGCTAAAATACACTTTTTTAAAAAAGTTTTCAAAGAAAATAAACTTTTTAAAAAAAATTGTCAATATACACCATTGGGTAGACAAAAGTGTTGGTCGACCACCATATATCTTGGTCGACCACCTCATTTTTCAAGGTGGTCGACCAAGCTTCATTGAGTCCCTGGTCAACTACCATGTAAACATGGTCGACTACCTTTCATTTTTCATGGACTACCCCAACAAGAAACAACGCGGGCGACCCAATACATGGTCGACTACCCAAGTTCTGCAAAAAATTAGAAGTGAAAGAAACAGAGGAGTTTGAGTAGCTTATGTGTATTAGGCTAAATAAAATAAAAAGGGAAGAAATGTATACACTTGTAAGGTTATAGGCATGTATGTGAAACACCAAGATTCATAGTGACGATGAGGTTTTTATTAATTTATTCATATATATACTTTCTTTCGATTTCAGTGTTGAATTAAATAATAAGTATCACTGATTGATTGCTTACGTAGATAAAAAAACACGTAACTGATACGATGTCTTCCCCTGAAATCTCCACAATATTTATATTATACATATACTATGTTTTAAAATATATGTTATCTATCTATATATTCATATAAAGCTCTAAAATGATGATTTTATCATTAAGCTAATTACTCTTTAATTTTCATAATAATGATGTCATAATTATATATTAATTTAATTAAAAAAATAATACGAAATCTTTTATTAAAGGAGATGCTAATCTTTTCTAAATTGTAATTTTAATTTTCTAAAAAATTTAAAAGATATTTATTATTACTAATAATAATAATTATTATTAAAAATATAAATACTCAACTTTGAGTGAACTTTATTATAGTTATTTACTTTTAATATAATAATTATAATTATAATTATTATATTATTAATATTCAAATATGGATTCTTTTGACGAAATTAATTACGTTACATATGTATGCGAAAATACATGTCTACATATTTGTAAAAACAACGGCAAGTTTCTTAATCAAAAGGGTCATTAAATAATAACGTTAGCATTTACATTCACTTAATACCTAAAACATGTCATTAAATTATTTCGTTTAAACTAACCCGTGATTTCACGGGCATTTCACTAGTTAATATTAAATTCAGAATGAGAAATTAATCAAGTTATCACCTCCTAAAGTGCTTCCTGGTGTAGCATCTCAAGATGAAAACCAACTGAAATGGGTCAACCATTTTATTGAAGTGGTGTCTGATAATGCTAAAAACGAACATATATTTCATAGCATTATCCCTCAAGAAAGACAAGCTTGTAGTTGAAATTGTTCTACGTACAAGTAATATTCGTTTAAATAATAAAAGGTGAAGACAAAAAACAGATTCGACGAATTGAAGATGCAAACGACCAAAAAGCTTAAAAGTACAAAATACAATCAAAGTGGTTCCAATTATTGATAAGAAACGTCTCAAAATTACAAGAGTACAAGATGCGAAACGCAAAATACAAGATATTAAATTGTACGCAAGGATGTTCGAAAATCCGGAACCGGGACCAGAGTCAACTCTCAACGCTCGATGCAACGGACTAAAAATTACAAGTCAACTATGCACATAAATATAATATAATATTTAAATAATTCTTAAAATTATTTATATATTATATATATTTATATAAATCGTCGACAGAATGCAAACAAAGACATGTGACCTGGAAAAGCTGGTCATGCGATCGTATGGCCTGGAAGAACAAATTCCATGCGATCGCATGGCAGTAGGTGACAGGCCACACCCCTATAAATTCGCGTGTTTTGGCTCAGTTTATATATCCTTCATCCATCTCTCTATCTATCACGTATATATATATATATATATATATATATATATTTATATATTTATATTATAATTCTAATTTTAATTTTAAATTCTAATAATAAGGGTATGTTAGCGAATGTTGTAAGGGTGTAAGTCGAAATTCTGTCCGTGTAACGCTACGCTATTTTTAATCACTGTAAGTTATGGTTAATGTTATTTTTAAATTAATGTCTCATAGCTAAGTTATTATTATGCTTATTTAATGCCGAAGTAATCGTGATGTTGGGCTAAATATTAAAATTGGGTAATTGGGCTTTGTACCATAATTGGGGTTTGGACAAAAGAACGACACTTGTAGAAATTAGACTATGGGCTATTAATGGGTTTTATATTAACTAAATGATACCTCGTTAATTTAATATATAGACTTATAATTTGACGTATTTATATATATATAACCACATACGCTTGACAGGGCACGGTGGGCGGGATATCTATAAATACCAATAATTGTTCATTTTACCGGACACGAAACTGGATTAACATTCAAGGGTAATTGGTGTAATTGTTAATAAAGTAGTAAAACCTTGGTTTACACGCAGTCGATAACCTGGTGTATTCATTAAACAAAGTATTAAGACCTTGTTACAATTCGAATTCCCAATTAGTTGGAATATTTGACTTCGGAAATAAGAATAATTTGACGAAGACTTTCGCATTTTATGATTATGACTGATGGACTATTATGGACAAATCCGTATGGACATATCGAATAATCTAGGATAAAGGACAATTAACCCATGGGAATAAACTAAAAACAACACGTCAAACATCATGATTACGGAAGTTTAAATAAGCATAATTCTTTTATTTCATATTTAATTGCACTTTTAATTATCGTACTCTTTAATTATCGCAATTTTAATTTATCGCATTTTTATTTATCGCAATTTCATTATCGTTATTTACTTTACGCTTTAAATTAAGTTATATTTATTTTTAATATTTTACATTAGGTTTTAACTGCGACTAAAGTTTTAAAATCGACAAACCGGTCATTAAACGGTAAAAACCCCCTTTTATAATAATAATACTACTTATATATTTTTGTATTTTTACAATTATAAGTTAAAAAATATAGCGTTAAACTTGGCTAAGTCTCCCTGTGGAACGAACCGGACTTACTAAAAACTACACTACTGTACGATTAGGTACACTGCCTATAAGTGTTGTAGCAAGGTTTAGGTATATCCATTCTATAAATAAATAAATATCTTGTGTAAAATTGTATCGTATTTAATAGTATTTTCTTGTAAAAATATAACTATTTTATACACCACCTCGCTGATGTTATGCGAGGGGTATATGAAATAGTATTATTTTTACAAGGAAATACTATTAAATACGATACAATTTTACACAAGATATTTATTTATTTATAGAATGGATATACCTAAACCTTGCTACAACACTTATAGGCAGTGTACCTAATCGTACAGTAGTGTAGTTTTTAGTAAGTCCGGTTCGTTCCACAGGGAGACTTAAAACAAGCTTAACACTATATTTTTAAAAACTATATTTGTAAAAATACAAAAATATATATAAGTAGTATTATTATTATTATAAAAGAGGGGTTTTTACCGTTTAATGAACGGTTTATCGATTTTAAAACTTTAGTCGCAGTTAAAACCTAATGTAAAATATTAAAAATAAATATAACTTAATTTAAAGCGTAAAGTAAATAACGATAATGAAATTGCGATAAATAAAAGTGCGATAAAATAAAATTGCGATAATTAAAGAGTACGATAATTAAAAGTGCAATTAAATACAATGACAATAAATAAAAGTGCGATAATTAAAAGTGCAATTAAATATGAAATAAAGGAATTATGCTTATTTAAACTTCCATAATCATGATGTTTGACGTGTTGATTTTTAGTTTATTCCCATGGGTTAATTGTCCTTTGTCCTGGATTATTCGATATGTCCATACGGATTTGTCCATAATAGTCCATCAGTCATAATCATAAAGTGCAAAAGTCTTCGTCAAATTATTCTTATTCCCGAATTCAAATATTCCAACTAATTGGGGATTCAAATTGTAACAAGGTCTTAATACTTTGTTTAATGAATACACCAGGTTATCGACTGCGTGTAAACCAAGGTTTTACTACTTTGTTAACAATTACACCAATTACCCTTGAATGTAATCCACCCCTGTTTCAACAAGTCTATTAACTATTAATCCAGTTCGGTGTCCGGTAAAATGAACAATTATTGGTATTTATAGATATCCCGTCCACCGCGCCCAGTCAAGCGTATGTGGTTATATATAAATATGTCAAATTTAAGTCTATATATTAAATTAACGAGGTATCATTTAGTTAATATAAAGCCCATTAATAGCCCATAGTCTAATTTCCACAAGTGTCGTTCTTTTGTCCAAACCCCAATTATGGTACAAAGCCCAATTACCCAATTTTAATATTTAGCCCAACATCACGATTACTTCGGCATTAAATAAGCATAATAATAACTTAGCTACGAGACATTAATTTAAAAATAACATTAACCATAATTTACAGTGATTAAAAATAGCGTAGCGTTACACGGACATAATTTCGACTTACACCCTTACAACATTCGCTAACATACCCTTATTATTAGAATTTAAAATTAAAATTAAAATTATAATATAAAAATATATATATATATATATATATATATATATATATATATATATATATATATATATATACGAGTGATAGATAGAGAGATGATGGATAAAGGTGTTCACCAAACTGCGAATTTATAGGCATGTGGCCAACTTTTCAGGGCCATGCGATCGCATGCTTTTCCTTCTTCCTGGCCATGCGATCGCATGGCCAGCTGTATGAGTTCACATGTCTTTGTTTCTTTCTTTGCCGACGGTTTATAATAATATATATAATATATAAATAATTTTAATAATTACTTAAATATTATATTATATTTATGTGCATAGTTGACTCGTAATTTTTAGTCCGTTGCGTCGAGCGTTGAGAGTTGACTTTGGTCCCGGTTCCGGATTTTCGAACGTCCTTGCGTATAATTTAATATCTTGTACTTTGCGTTTCGCGTCTTGTACTCTTGTAATTTCGAGACGTTTCTCATCAATAATATGAACCACTTTGATTGTACTTTGTACTTTTGAGCTTTTTGGTCGTTTACGTCTTCCATTCGTCGAATTTGTCTTTTGTCTTCACCTTTTATTATTTAAACGAATATCACTTGTAAATAGGACAATTGCAACTAAAAGCTTGTCTTTCTTGAGGGATAATGCTATGAAATATATGTTCGTTTTTAGCATTATCAAATATTCCCACACTTGAGCGTTGCATGTCCTCAAGCAATATAGTCTTGAAATAAAAATACTAGAATCACTTCTTTATTCTTCACACTTTGTACATCAGTGATTTCTATACGGCGGTATGAACAATGGTAGTAACGATGTGGTTTACAGTCCCACATGACTATAAAATTTAGATCCCTTAAGGAAATTGGATCTTTATGAAAACATTTGATCTTTTGAAAATACAATCTAGCTTTTACACTAGATAAGTTTTCCGGAATAACCCTTCACCGGTGTTTGCAAATTGTTTTTATGGGTTTGGTGGGTTTCAGATTTGAAAATTTTAGCTCAAAACTTGCGGTTTTGTGTCACCCACTTGCTAACCTTGTATTGGGAAAGCAACACGTCCAGTATACTTGCTCCGTATATTACCTTTCGGTAAACTACCGTCCGATTGTAAAGGAAAGCGTTGAACAAGCAACTGTTAAGGCAATGTCCCCTGACATGCTTTTAATTATGGTCAATAACGTGTTGGATGCAATTACTATCCTTTGTAGGAGCAATAGTAAAGCTCACCCTATAGTTTTTCGGTCTGGCACAAGGTCATATCTTCGACCATGCTATGCAACCACCGTTCTTACGGTTGACACCCAATTTGGTTCAGGTGACCTAATGAATTCTAGGTGAATTCCTAGGATTTTACGTTTAATGGTAACGAACGCATTGAAAATGGGTTTTCATAAAACAAATTGGTTTGTAATTTTGATCAAAATATTTTCTCGTTCAAGCTCGAGTTTAGATATCATCGAATTCCATGAGTTTGTAATTCTCAATCTTTAAAGTCAATCTCTAGGATTGAGTAATATCAGGCTTAAAAGCTGATTTTTAATCTTTAAGGAGATTATCCTTACTGGGGGTCTGATTCATTAGTCTTATCAAGCTAATTTGCATGGCGCTCTCCCCATTTTACGAGACAGATCCTCTCATGGTTAGGATAAGTCTGACCACTTGGTGACCCTATTTGATGCTGAGGTCCGTGGATTTCCTGCTGATTTTAGTGATGACTTTTCTAAATTTTTCGTCAACCTACAGCTGGTCTGGACGACAACTTCATGACCTAAATCAAGAAGCGCGTGTCTTTTTCGGAAGACTTTACTTCCTTTTAATGATGGAATTGATTCATCGTGTAGATCCATCTTTCTTTCAAATATATTACAGTAAATTGGGTAAAACTGATTAAATTAGTCCAAAGCAAAAGTATCTTCAATTATTTGTTACAGAAATATGTGATATGTTCAAAATAACTTGGTAAATTTTTCCCACACTTGGCTTTTTATTTTCTTTTATTTGCCTTTTTATTGTCCTCTATTCCATTTTAAATGAATTCTAACATTTTGGTTTATTTCTCAATTTATGTCCTTTCCAAGGTAACAATAATTTTGGTGTTAACACCTAGTTTTATCGTTCATAAATATGTATAAACATGATTTTGAATTCATTTAATTGAAAATTTTGAAAAATTTTACTAGAATTGGGTAGTCAGTATATAAGACTAGGGCTGTTCTTTATTATCAGAGAGCACTAGATTCTAATACAACTACTGCGTTACTAGTATTTCTAATGATAAGTCAAAAAATTTTAAAATTGCGAAAGAATTTAACCCCTTCCCACACTTAAGATCTTGCAATGCCCTCATTTGCAAGAAATCGGTAACAATTTAAATTATTGAGGGTGTTTAGCGTAGAAAAATGATTAAATTTTACCAAAGTTTCCAAATATATTGGTGTTTGTTTGCTGAATGATAAATGGTGCACATCATTTGTTCATTCCGTCTTGTTGTTACATCACATTTGTTTTTTGTTTTGTCGTCAAAAGTATTAGCTTTTGCTGAACTTAATGCCAGTCTTTGAAAATGCGTTGTTTTACCCTGTTGTGTACATGAAATAAAATACATACAATACAAATATAAACATGCATGGTAATTTGAAATGGGACTTAAAATCCCACTTTCAAATCAAATATGAAATATTAGTAAAAATATTAAACAATACATTAATGTATCACAATATCATATGTTTAAAAATAAATAAAAATAATAAAAAGATAAAAATCATAGAAATCACCAACTGGAACTATATCAATCTGGATAGGGGTTCTAGTTCATGAATCGTCCAGGTTCCATGCTTGGTGATAGGTGTACTGGTAGGCCTGGTTAGGGTCGTAGAGAGTATATGGTGGTCTCATCTCGGGCTGGTGTGGAGGATAGTAAACGGGTCAGGTCGGAACGTAGTGATCCTGAGGTGACAGCCGGCTCATAATCTGACGCTGATGATAGTCTCATCTATCATGTTGTCGTTGCCTGGAATGCTCGTAATCATTCCGGGCTTGCCACTGCTCCATCCGACGAAATCTCTCCGCGTTTGTCATATCTACCTTATCTATATGCTGGTAGACGTCAGTCATAGCCTCCCGAATGACATCCCTAATGTCATCCGCTTCCTCCATTTCCTCGTCTGAACCTCTCTCTACCTGAGGATGATTACCTTCATAGGGTACTGGCTGATTGCGTCTACTCTTTAATACCTTAGCACCCGCATAAACCTTCAATCCTAAAGGCTCGACCTGTTCCCTACATTCTAAAAGTGGACCCCCTTGGTTCCTATCTACACCTAAGTACTCTCCAATGAGAGTAACAAAAATACCTCCTCCAATTATCCCCCTTCCTGTATTCCTTCCACCATTTTTGACAAATAAAAACTAACACAGTAGGGGATATTAACAAAGCTTCTTGAGTCTCGAATACACTTTAGGTAAAATAAATCATGTAAGGTCATTTTATCCTTGTTGTGACCTCTCAGTGTAATCGAGTTAGCCAAAAATCTATGAATTATACGAAGCTCGGCTTTGTTAATATGTAAGTAGGAGTGTTTTCCTCCCAGTGTAAAAACATTATAGTTTGACATACGCCTCCAGATGGCGTTCGCGTCAAAATTCCTATCTACCCTTTCACCACGATAAATCAAATTCATACAATCGGGTAGTAGCAATTCACTAAGAGTGTAAATCTGTAATGCCCAGGCCATGTCCAGCATGGGCATCCTGTACATCCTACGGCCAAGTATAAACCTAAGAAAACTTCTATCATCTAACCTATCTACATCTACATTTAACGTTATAGTACTCATCAGCTCAACACACCATTCCTTATATACAGGTCTACGAATGGTGAATAGACGTTCCCAATCGGGAAAAAAAGAACTGCCATATCTTTGGATCAGATGGAGTCTAACTCGGTTAGCTAGTTGGACCCTTTCCAAAGGATCTCAATCGATTACTCTTGGCACCTATACATTTTTCGGTAGCAGTTTGAATTTATTACTTTGATATGATGGGTAATCTCTCCAGCTTCTATCGAATCTCAGATTAGGATACAACGTGTGTTCAGGAATTGTTGGGTATTCTACTGGTGGATGCATCGGAATTACTGTGAAGGTATCAACAAATTGTAGCGGATCATATTAAGGTACGTGTAGATCAGGCTGTTGTTGTGGTTCCTGTTGTGGTTCTTGTTCAGGTCCATATTGCATTTCAGGTTCAGGTTCTGGTTGTGGTTGTCTAGATGATGATGTTGCACCATCAGTATCTGTAAATCTCTGCAAAACACATTAAACACAAAATTTGTGCATCCAAATATGCATTAGTGTTAGCAAAATAACAAATTGAAACAATTACAATAACATGTGTTGTGGTAGCGTGGGGGTACGAAATAATATTATATTTTTGATACGAAAAGTGATACAAACTACACAAGTTTTAATTATTTATTTACAAAATGGATATACCTAAACCTTGCTACAACACTATAGGCAGTGTACCTAATCGTAGAGTAGTATATTTTTTAGTAAGTCCGGTTCGTTCCACAGGGAGCGGGCTTATTGCACAATATATTTTTAAACAACTATATTTGTACAAAATATATAAATATATATAATAATATATAAAAGGGGGTTTACCGTTTAATGACCGGTTTGTCGATTTATATTTTAAGCGAAGCGTAAAGTAAATGACGATATTTAGCTAACAATATAAAATAAATAACAATAATTAAAATGACAATAAATAAAAGTACGAGGAAATATGAAATAAAATATATTATGCTTATTTAAGCTTCCGTAACCATGATGTTTGACGTGTTGATTTTAAGTTTTATGCCCATGGGTTAATTGTCCTTTGTCCTGGATTATTTAATATGTCCGTCTGGTTTTTTTCCATAACAGTCCATCGGTCATAAATTTAAAGTGCGAGTGTCCTCGTCAAATTATCCTTACACCCGAAGTCAAATATTCTAACTAATTGGGGACTTAAACTGTAACAAGGTTTTATTACTTTGTTTAATAATTACATCAGGATATCGACTGTGTGTAACCCAAGGTTTTAATACTTTGTTATCAATTATGCCAAGTGTCCTTGTACATAATTTCACCCATGTTTTAATAATTCTAGTGACTATTAATCCATTCCCGTGTCCGGTTAAATGAACGATTATTCGTACATATAAATACCCCGCCCATCGTGTCCGATCGAGTGTATGTGGTTATTTATAGGTACGTCCAATTGTAAATCTTTATATTAAAATTAACAAACTATCATTTAGTTAAACAAATATAAAGCCCATTAATAGCCCATAGTCTAATTTCCACAAGTGTCGTTCTTTTGTCCAAACCCCAATTATGGTACAAAGCCCAATTACCCCGTCTTTAATATTTAGTCCAACATCATGATTACTTTGGCTCAAATAAGCATAATAATAACTTAAGTACGAGACATTAATTTAAAAAGGAGAACATAACTTACATTGAGTATTTATCGCGTAGTGTTACACGGACAGAATTTCGACTTCAAAAACCCGTAAAATAACCTTTACATAACCCGAACTAATCTAATATAAAACTACCCTATATTATATATATATATATATTTATTTATTACAGAGTATTATTATTATTATTTTTTTATATTTTTACTCGGCAGAATGCATGGCCTTTTATAGGAGTTTTGATTTCTGACAGCTCCGCGAGTCGTGGAGTTTTTGGCCTTCAAACTCCGCGAGTCATGGAGTTTGAAAATCCAGCTCAGGATCATTTGTCTCATAGCTTGTCGACATAATTTTTAAATATATATAATATATAAATAATTTATATAATTATTTAAATATTATATTATATTCTTGTGCATAGTTGACTTGTAATTTTTGGTCCGTTGCGTCGGGCGTTGATAGTTGACTCATGTCCCGGTTCCGGATTTTCGAACGTCCTTGCGTACAATTTAATATCTTGTACTTTGCGTTTTCTAACTTGTACTCTTGTCATTTTTAGACGTTTCTCATCAATAAATTGAACCTTTTGAATTGTATCTTGTACATTTGAACTTTTTGGACGTTTGTGTCTTCAAATCTTCGTTTTCGCCTTTTATCTTTGCACTTATTTATTTAAACAATTACAATGAAAATATAATACAATTACATATGAAAACCTATTATTTAGGAGGGATATTGCTATGAAATATATGTTCCTTTTTAGCCTTATCAAATATCCCCACACTTGAGCGTTGCTTGTCCTTAAGCAATACAGAACTTGAAATAAAAACATACATGAATCACTTTTTTATTCATCACACTTTGTACATCAGTGATTTTGATATGGTGGTATAAACAATGATAGTAACGATAGAACCATGGTTAAAGGTGGGTGTGTCATCCACAGTTGCCTCGGGTTTAGGTCAACGACACTTGCAATCAAATAGTCGATTTACTTTCGGTTTCTAAAGCAAAGTGCACATTTGAAAGGCGGTTTACAGTCCCACATGACTATGAAAATGTAGATCCTTAAGGAAATTGGATCTTTGAAAACATTTGATCTTTTTGAAAATTTAATCTAGCTTTTACCCTAGATAAGTTTTTCGGAATAACCCTTTACCGGTGTTCGCAAAATGATTTTTTTGTGTGGGTTTTGTGGGTTTCAGATTTGAAAATTTTAGCTCAAAACTTGCGGTTTTGTGTTACCCACTTGCTAACCTTGTATTAGGAAAGCAACACGTCCAGTATACTTGCTCCGTATATTACCTTTCGGTAAACTACCGTCCGGTTGTAAAGGAAAGCGATGAACAAGAAACTGTTAAGGCAATGTCTAATGACATGCATTTGATTATGGTCCACAAACGTGTCGGATGCTATTACTATCCTTTGTAGGAGCAATAGTAAAGCTCACCCTTATAATTTTTCGGTCTGGCACAAGGTCCTGTCTTCGACCATGCTATGCAACCACCGTTCTTACGGTTGACACCCGATTTGGTTCAGGTGACCTAATGAATTCCAGGTGAATTCCTAGGATTTTACATTCAATGGTAATGAACGCATTGAAAATAGGTTTTCAGAAAACAAATCGGTTTTAATTTGATCAAAATATTTTCTCGTTCAAGCTCGAGTTTAGATATCATCGAATTCCATGAGTTTGTAATTCTCAATCTTTAAGGTCAATCTCAAGGATTGAGTAATATCAGTCTTAAAAGCTGATTTTTAATCTTTAAGGAGATTATCCTTTCTGGGGATCTGATTCATTAGTCTTATCAAGCTAATTTGCACGGTGCCCCCCATTGTACGAGATAAATCCTTCTCATGGTTAGGATAAATCTGACCACATGGCGACCCTGTTTGATGCTGAGGTCCGTGGATTTCCTGCTGATTTTAGAGATGACTTTTCTAGATTTTTCGTCAACCTACAGCTGGTCTGGACGACAACTTCTTGACCTAAATCAAGAAGCGCGTGTCTTTTTCGGAAGACTTTACTTCCTTTTAATTATGGAATTGATTCATCGTGTAGATCCATCTTTCATTACAGTAAATCGGGTAAAACAGTTAATTTAGTCCAAAACAAAAGCACCTGCAATAAACTTTACAGAAACATGTGATAGATAATTTTTTATTGAATAACTTGGTATATTCTCCCCACACTTGGCTTTTTTCATGAGTCTTTTTATATCCTAATAAATAAATTTAAGCATTTTAGTTGTTTCTCAATTTATGTCCTTTTCGAGGTAACGATAATTTCGGTATTAACACCTAGTTTTCATCGTTCATAAATATGTATAAACATGATTTTGAATTCATTTAGTTGAAATTTTTTCAAATTTTCACAAAATTTGGCAAATAAAATAAGTGCAAACCCGAGAGAATTTATAACCCTTCCCCACACTTGAGATCATGCAATGCCCTCAATTGCATGAAATCGGACTATAATTATAAATTCATGAGGCTGATTAGTGTAGAAAGTAGTTAAAGATACCATAAAATTGCAGGATGATAGATGGTGCACCTCATCGTTCATTCCTTCTTGTTTTATCACACATGTTTTCCTTCAAAAACGGTTGCTTTTATGAACTGTTTGATAATTTTTAAAAATGCGTCTTTTACCCTAATTTATTATGCATGTTTATTAACGAGTTATATACTAACCCGAACCCCTAATTTAACGTTAAGTGGGGTTAGACTTCCCCACACTTAGCTGACGACATGTGAAGTTGGTAGAATAAGTTCCACGAATTAGAATAGTGAGCCAGTTATTTACATCTCGGGTGGTATAAAATATATAAATGGGTTTAAAGTTTAGACTCGCCCGATTGTCACTACTTAATTCTTTTTTAAGTGTAGCTTTTAGTAAATGGATATATCTCTTTTCTGGTTCTTGGTCAAATGGATCGATATACACCGACATACATACTATAGGGTCGATAATTCCTAACATTTCCTTCCGTTTATTCTTGGGATCAAAGTTTTCACCTCTATTACCCATTTGGGTGAAATCCGAGGTGTCATTATCTATTAAAGCTCGTAGTTCATCTTCGGTAGATGACTCGTCTATTGAGAATATTGGGTTGGAAGGTTGTTGAATGGTGAATTTCGGGATCGAAGTAGATTCTTCTTCATTAACGGTACTTATCGGTCCCACCACTTTGGTCTTGGGGGTAAAATTTTCAACGTTATCGTTTTTCCAAGAGTACAAATTTGTCTTCCTTACTTCTTCTTCATCCATAGATGGATCGATGATTTCGTCGGTAGAGGCTAATGTGTCGATATGTTGTGAAATTGGTAAAGCTGAATAAAAAGTATCATCGGGATAGTTGGTGATTTCAGAGCTCTCGAATTCATCAAAATTCGATGATATGAGATTTTCTTGCACACGACTCCTCAGATCAACAGGTGTGTAATCTGATAGAGTTTCAGCTTGTCTATTTACAAACTCTCTCATTTGTTCATTTTGAGCATCGAGTTCTTCGAGTTTGATTTTCATATAATCTAAAGAATTTTCCGACACATAATTTTCCTCGTCTTCTGGTTGTTGAGTTTGGATATATTCTTGGAAATAATCCCAATTTGAATTGTATTCTTCATAATCGTTCCATTCAGGTTCCGTGGGTGCGTAATTTTCCATAGGAACGTAATAATAATATTCCCATGTTGAGTGATAATCTCCACAGATTTCACAACCAGTTATTGTTTCGTCATTCGTGATCCAAGATTGACCGAACGAATTGTCATCAACACCCGTTTGAGAGTATTGATTTAATTGATTTTGGATATCAAAAAGAGTTTCCATAGCCTTGTTTTCAAAATTTTCTATTTTATTGCGATGGCCAAATTTTAGCTACAATGTGGTGCATTTACTAATTATCCTATTAGTTATAAAAATAGAAAAACTTATATAAGTTGTCCAATTAATAGACTTTTCTGCTTTTGCCCACGTTTCGAATAGCCAAAAGATGCAGCAGGGAGCCAGAACCCTTTAAATCGGAAGCTCACAACTCAGCCACTAACAAATCCAACTATTACTACGAAGCAGAAAATTGTCAACGTCCATTAATTTAACCACTTAAATAATTTTTCTTTCCGTTTGAGATATTAGATAAGAAATAGAGAAAATTTCTAAGTCCTAAAAACTAAAGCGTCGAGAAATAAGAAAGAAAAAGAATGCGCGTCGAAAAACGTCAAAAAATAAAAATAAGAAAGATAGCGCGAAAAAATGGCGTCGCAAAATTCTAAAGCACCTAAATCTTAGTCTAAGGAATAAGCACTTAAGGGATTTTACGGCAAAATACTAAGCTTAAAACTAGATATGAACGAATAAACGATAAAAATACAAATTATAATTAAAATGATAAAAATACAAATTTTATAAAAATACTATTTTTATATTATATTTTATAAAAGTATTAATTTAAATATATATTTAATAATACTAATTAATATTTAAAATATAAATTAATTTAAAAACTAAAACTAAATATTAATATTAAATATAAACCTAATTAAGTTTTAATAATAATAATTAAATTATACTCGTAATAAATGCCAAATTAGGGTTCTGGGTGCGTCTGTCAGGGCGGCTCCGCGAGTCGCGGTGCCACGTGCCCTAAAATTTCACAAGTCGCGGAGTTTGCATTTTCGGTTTTTTTTTTTAATTTTATATTGTTTTTCTAAAAATATATAAATATATTTATACAAAAATAAATTAAAAATATAGCGTTTCGCCGAGTCCCCGGCAGCGGCGCCAAAAACTTGTTGTGGTAGCGTGGGGGTACGAAATAATATTATATTTTTGATACGAAAAGTGATACAAACTACACAAGTTTTAATTATTTATTTACAAAATGGATATACCTAAACCTTGCTACAACACTATAGGCAGTGTACCTAATCGTAGAGTAGTATAGTTTTTAGTAAGTCCGGTTCGTTCCACAGGGAGCGGGCTTATTGCACACTATATTTTTAAACAACTATATTTGTACAAAATATATAAATATATATAATAATATATAAAAGGGGTTTTACCGTTTAATGACCGGTTTGTCGATTTATATTTTAAGCGAAGCGTAAAGTAAATGACGATATTTAGCTAACAATATAAAATAAATAACAATAATTAAAATGACAATAAATAAAAGTACGAGGAAATATGAAATAAAATATATTATGCTTATTTAAGCTTCCGTAACCATGATGTTTGACGTGTTGATTTTAAGTTTTATGCCCATGGGTTAATTGTCCTTTGTCCTGGATTATTTAATATGTCCGTCTGGTTTTTGTCCATAACAGTCCATCGGTCATAAATTTAAAGTGCGAGTGTCCTCGTCAAATTATCCTTATACCCGAAGTCAAATATTCCAACTAATTGGGGACTTAAACTGTAACAAGGTTTTATTACTTTGTTTAATAATTACATCAGGATATCGACTGCGTGTAACCCAAGGTTTTAATACTTTGTTATCAATTATGCCAAGTGTCCTTGTACATAATTTCACCCCTGTTTTAATAATTCTAGTGACTATTAATCCATTCTCGTGTCCGGTTAAATGAACGATTATTCGTACATATAAATACCCCGCCCATCGTGTCCGATAGAGTGTATGTGGTTATTTATAGGTACGTCCAATTGTAAATCTTTATATTAAAATTAACAAACTATCATTTAGTTAAACAAATATAAAGCCTATTAATAGCCCATAGTCTAATTTCCACAAGTGTCGTTCTTTTGTCCAAACCCCAATTATGGTACAAAGCCCAATTACCCCGTCTTTAATATTTAGTCCAACATCATGATTACTTTGGCTCAAATAAGCATAATAATAACTTAAGTACGAGACATTAATTTAAAAAGGAGAACATAACTTACATTGAGTATTTATCGCGTAGTGTTACACGGACATAATTTCGACTTCAAAAACCCGTAAAATAACCTTTACATAACCCGAACTAATCTAATATAAAACTACCCTATATTATATATATATTTATTTATTTATTTATTACAGAGTATTATTATTATTATTTTTTTATATTTTTACTCGGCAGAATGCATGGCCTTTTATAGGAGTTTTGATTTCTGACAGCTCCGCGAGTCGTGGAGTTTTTGGCCTTCAAACTCCGCGAGTCGTGGAGTTTGAAAATCCAGCTCAGGATCATTTGTCTCATAGCTTGTCGACATAATTTTTAAATATATATAATATATAAATAATTTATATAATTATTTAAATATTATATTATATTCTTGTGCATAGTTGACTTGTAATTTTTGGTCCGTTGCGTCGGGCGTTGATAGTTGACTCATGTCCCAGTTCCGGATTTTCGAACGTCCTTGCGTACAATTTAATATCTTGTACTTTGCGTTTTGTAACTTGTACTCTTGTCATTTTTAGACGTTTCTCATCAATAAATTGAACCTTTTGAATTGTATCTTGTACATTTGAACTTTTTGGACGTTTGTGTCTTCAAATCTTCGTTTTCACCTTTTGTCTTCGCACTTATTTATTTAAACAATTACAATGAAAATATAATACAATTACATATGAAAACCTATTATTTAGGAGGGATATTGCTATGAAATATATGTTCCTTTTAAGCCTTATCAACATGTTAAATCAAAATTAAACTTATACACATTTTCACAATTTTTACAATTCTACACTTTTTTAAATAAGCCTTTATGAAAATGTATACATAGTTCATAAGCATTTAACTCAAATAACATGTCAAAATAGTCATTACTAGCAATTAAACAAGTCTTAAATGGCAATTATATCAAATTAATCAAGTTCAAGAATTTTGGACCTAAAAAGTCCACTTTAATTCTCAAAAATCATGTTTAGGATCAAAGTTTGGATCATTTAGCTACCTAAACATGTTACACTACTTAATTTAGCAATAATTCATGACAAAAATCGGCCATAACCTGTTTATATCAAAAAGCCCCAAATTGCTCAAGAACACAAACCCTAGATTCCTAAAAAATTTTGAAGTTTTTGGCTTCAAATCATGTTAAATAGCATCAATCTAGGTTATACATGCATAAAATACTAACAATTTAACTCTAATTACACTAGAAATTAACAAAATCAAATTAGGAAAAATATAGCTCAAGAACTAAAAATCAAATTTAAAGAGGTTTTAGGGATGTAATTGTTACCTTTCTTGATAAACTTCTGAACAGTTTCATGTTTAGAGCGGATTGTAGCAAGAAATTTAGTGAATTTTGGTGTTAAAATGGTGATTTTAGGAGATAAAATGTGTATGTGTTCGTGTATGTTGTGTGTGTTTAGTGTGAAGACAGATTGCTCGCTGGACTTTTTCTATCTGGCCTGAATTCCAGCCTCATGCGATCGCATGAGGCTCCAGTGCAAACCCCATGCGATCGCATGGGGTCCGGATACAGTGATTTTTCCCTTTTTTTATATATAAAACCTTATACTTAATAAAACATATAATTATTTAAAAATTAAAATTTTGTTTCTTTTTAGGATGAGGGCGTTTCGGAACGATGTCCTAGTCCGTCCCTCGACAAAATTTTAAAATTTGTCAATTCAAAGCGTTGTTTTAAAAGCAAAGATTTTTGGGTTTTTTAATATTTTTGGCATACTTTAATTCAATAAGATTAAAAATAATGATAATAAAAGTTCTCATCCCTCCCTTGGGTAAAGCAATTTCGGTTCAACGACCTAGTTTTCAATTTACGACGAATTTTAAAAATCATATTTTTGACTTAATGAAATAAAGTAAATTTTTGTTTTTAAATTCTCACCAAACTTAAATTTAAAATGCATAAAATTAAAAATTCATATTATTATTAAAATTCACACTAAACTTAAATTATATTTTTGTTTTTATACATACAAACTTATAAAAAATATTAATTTTTCAAATATTTACAAATTTAAATATATTGATTTTAAAAAGTTTATAATATTAATTTAATTTTTAAATATTAATTTTAAAAACAAAGTAAAAATAAAATTAAAAATCTTTTTGGTCTTTTATCCCACTTTAATCAATCAAATATTATCAAAAATATACGCCCCTCTTTTCGGTAAAGTAATTTCGGCTATATTACCTAGTTTTACTCCTGACGAATTTTTAGAATATTTTGGGTTGATTGATTAAAGATATTTATACCTTAAGAATAAACGGTAAATTTCGCAGTGATGTAATAAATTTTTGTATGAAATCAATAATTTCGGTCGCAAAACCTAATTTTATTGAATACCAATTTAATACTTTATAGCAAACGATTTAGCGTTTATTATCAAAAGGTTCAAAGCAATAAAAATAAAAATAAAAACTGTACATACTTACCTGTGATATGGAATTCTCAGTGACCTGTTTTAGCCCACTCATAAAATAGTCGGACTAATTGGTTTTCCATAGCTACATAGGCGTAACCTCGAGCATTCAACGTTTTTTCTTCGAAACATATGAACGGTCCATCTCTGCATAAAGTAACGAATTCGGTATTGGAATATGTCTGATTTGTCGAGCATTTTCCTTCGTGTGACCATTTTCCGCATTTGTGACATCTTTCAAGGTGTCGTGTTCTTCTTTTCGCTGCGGATTTTGATTTTCCTTTACCAAATTGTAACTTATTATTTTCGTTCCTGGATTCTTTTCTTACTCCGTCCAATTTACCTCTGATTAATGATACTAATTCACTTGGAAGGGTGTCATTATTATGTTTAGTGATCAAAGCGTGTAGCATTAGACCATGGTTTACTTCACGGGAAGTTTTCTTCTCGTAAAACCTAAAAAAAATAAAAATTCAGAATGGGGGGAGAAGACTAGTTCTTTAGGGTCTGCTAGGGAAAGACCATTCGGATTCCATTCTCGAGAACTACACAAAAACAGAAAATCTAACTCTAACAGAAATACATATTACCCTAAAAAGATTCAAACCTCCCCATACTTAGTTAGCTGTGGTGTTGAAATTTTGATTAACTTCATTGTCAACTTCCATCGGACTATCTATGTAATGTTTAACTCTGTGACCATTAACTTTAAATTCAATCCCATTTGAATTTATTAATTCTATTGTTCTGTACGGGAAAACTCTTTTGATTATGAATGGTCCAGACCATCTTGATTTCAATTTTCTAGGAAATAGCTTGAATCGTGAATTGAAAAGAAGAACTCTGTCTCCTTCTTTAAATTCTTTTGAACTTCTGATTCTTTTATCATGCCATTTCTTCGTTATTTCTTTATAGATTAACGAATTTTTGTATGCTTCATGTCTTAATTCTTCTAATTCGTTTAATTGACTTAACTGTAGACGTCCGGCTTCATGTAAATCAAGATTACATGTCTTCAAAGCCCAAAATACTTTGGGTTCAATTTCTACTGGAAGATGACATGCTTTTCCGTAAACGAGTTTAAAAGGTATGGTTCCAATTGGAGTTTTGTAGGCTGTTCTAAAAGCCCAGAGTGCATCCTCCAATTTCATGGACCATTCCTTCGGATTTGATCCTACGGTTTTCTCTAGAATACGTTTTAATGCTCGATTGGTATTTTCAACTTGTCCACTTGTTTGTGGATGATAACCAGTGGAGATTTTATGAGTTACTCCATATCTTTTGAGAACTTTCTCAAGTTGATTATTACAAAAATGAGTACCCCGATCACTTATTAAAGCTTTCGGTGTTCCAAACCTTGCAAAAAGACGTTTTAAAAAGTTGGCTACAACTCGTGCATCATTAGTCGGCAGAGCTTGTGCTTCCTCCCATTTAGATACATAATCAATGGCAATGAGAATGTAGAGATTATTATGAGATTTTGGAAATGGACGCATAAAGTCAATACCCCAAATGTCAAATACTTCACATACTTGAATGACATTTTGTGGCATTTCATCACGTTGACTTATTTTTCCGGCCCTTTGACAAGCATCACAGGATTTGCAAAAAAGGTGTGCGTCTTTGAAAATTGTAGGCCAATAGAATCCAGCATTGTAAACTTTTCTTGCTGTGAGTTGAGGCCCATAATGCCCTCCTATTGGTCCTGTGTGACATTGGTTTAATATTTAACTAGCTTCATCTCCGAATACACATCGGCGTATTATTCCATCGGGACAACTTTTAAACAAATGTGGATCTTCCCAGAAATAGTGTTTTATATCACTGAAGAATTTCTTTTGTTTTTGGTACGACAACCCTTTTTCAAGGAATTCACATACTAAGTAGTTTGCATAATCTGCAAACCATGGAATTTCATTATAATCTATCTTCAATAGATATTCATCAGGAAAGTTGTCTTGTATGGCCGATTCATTTAGAACTTCTAATTCAGGATTTTCAAGACGAGAAAGATGATCAGCGGCGAGATTTTCTGCTCCCTTTTTGTCTCGGATTTCAATATCGAACTCTTGTTAGAGTAAGATCCAACGGATTAATCGTGGTTTAGCATTTTGTTTCAAAAATAGGTATCTAAGAGCATAATGGTCGGTATAGACCACCGTTTTAGCTAGAACGAGATATGATCGAAATTTGTCAAAAGCAAAAACAATAGCAAGGAGTTCTTTTTCAGTAGTTGTGTAATTCGTTTGTGCTCCTTGTAACGTCTTACTAGCATAATATATAGGTTGAAATCGTTTTTCAATCCTTTGTCCTAAAACGGCTCCCATTGCAAAATCACTTGCATCGCACATTAGTTCAAATGGTAGATTCCAATTTGGAGTTATCATGATCGGCGCATTAGTGAGTTTTTCTTTAAGAATATTAAAAGATTTGATGCATTCATCTGAAAAGATGAATGGAGCATCCTTTTCTAGGAGTTTATTCATAGGAGTGGCAATTTTAGAAAAATCTTTTATGAAACGTCGGTAAAAACTGGCATGCCCTAGAAAACTCCTAACTCCTTTAACATTGGTGGGATGTGGAAGTTTAGCAATTACATCTACTTTAGCTCTATACACTTCAATTCCTTCCTTTGAAATTTTATGACCAAGAACGATGCCTTCTTTAACCATGAAATGGCATTTCTCCCAATTAAGTACTAGATTTGATTGTTCGCATCTAATAAGCATTCGTTCAAGATTAACTAGACATGATTCAAAAGTATCACCGAAGACTGAAAAGTCATCCATGAAAACTTCCATGCATTCTTCTATCATGTCGTGAAAAATCGCCATCATGCACCTTTGAAAGGTTGCAGGGGCGTTGCAAAGTCCAAATGGCATGCGTTTGTAAGCAAAAGTACCATAAGGGCACGTGAATGTGGTTTTTTCTTGATCCTCGGGTGCTATTGGAATTTGAAAATATCCGAAAAAACCATTAAGAAAACAATAGTAACTATTTCCGGCTAATCTTTCCAACATTTGATCAATGAAAGGTAAGGGAAAGTGATCTTTTCTGGTGGTGTCATTTAATTTTCTATAATCAATACAAACACGCCATCCTGTTACAGTCCTAGTAGGAATAAGCTCATTTTTTCATTTGTGATGACAGTCATGCCACCCTTCTTAGGTACGCATTGAACTGGGCTTACCCATGGACTATCAGAAATTGGATAAATTAAACCTGCATCAAGCAGTTTAATAATTTCTTTCTTAATAACATCTTGCATATTTGGATTTAGTCTTCGTTGGCGTTGCACATACGTTTTATGACCTTCTTCCATAAGGATTTTATGTGTGCAATACGAAGGACTTATTCCTTTAATATCATGAATTTTCCATGCAATGGCTGGTTTATGAGCTTTTAGCACAGAAATGAGTTTAGATTTTTCATTTTCAGTAAGAGAAGACGATATTATTACAGGTAATTTAGATTCACCATGTAAATAAGCGTATTCCAAATGGTTTGGAAGTGGCTTTAACTCTAATGTCGTTGGTTCTTCTATCGATGATTTATATCGATATCTGTCTTCCTCTTTTAGCATTTGAATTTCTTATGTTGTTGGTTCATATCCATTAGCCATAAGTGTAGCTAACATTTCAGTTTCATCAATTGGTTCAGTTCCTTCTCCTAAAGAACATTCTCCTATTCCTTGTAATTCTGGAAATTCTTCTAACAATTCTGCATGTGAATCTATAGTTTGAATATAATAACATGTATCATCTGCAGATTGCGGTTGTTGCATTGCTCTATCAACTGAAAAGGTAACACTCTCGTCCTCTATACTTAGGGTCAGTTTCTTACCGAACACGTCTATTATTGTTTTAGCCGTGTTTAAGAATGGTCTTCCTAATATGAGAGGAACTCGAGAATCTTCTTCCATGTCCAGAATAACAAAATCTACTGGAAATACTAAAGTACCAACTTTAACTAGCATGTTCTCCATTATCCCTCTAGGATATTTTACTGATCGATCGGCTAGTTGTATGCTTATTCGTGTTGGTTTCAATTCTCCAAGGTCTAGTTTAGCGTATAGTAAATACGGCATTAGATTTATACTAGCACCTAAGTCTGTCAATGCTTCTATTGAACTAAGACTACCCAGAAAACATGGAATTGTGAAACTTCCTGGATCTGATAATTTTTCTGGTATCTTATTCAACAGCACTGCAGAACAATTTGCATTCATAGTAACAGCCGAGAGTTCTTCCATTTTCTTTCTATTTGTGATTAGATCTTTCAGAAATTTAGCATATCTAGGCATTCCTGAAATCACATCAATGAAAAGAAGATTTACATTTATCTGTTTAAACATATCCAAGAATTTGGATTGCTCGGCTTCAAGTCTCTCTTTTCTCATTTTACTTGGGTAAGGAAGTAGTGGTTGGTATGGTTTAACATAAGGTTTAGCCTTAACTGTGTTATCTTCATTGACCTTTTCAACTACCGGTTCTGTTTCCTTATCTTGCTCAGGTTGTGGTTCTTGTGGAGTAGGAATAGCGTCCTCAGAAATTACAGATATTTCAGGTGGTTTAAGTGTAATACCACTTCTTGTGGTAATGGCTTTAGCTGTTACATTCCGGGGGTTAGCATTTGTATCACTAGGTAGACTTCCCGGTTTTCTTTCACCTATTAACCTAGCTAGGTTACTTACTTCTTGTTCCAGATTTTGAATAGAAGCTTGTTGATTTCTAAATGCTTGAGCATTTTGTTCATTGGTTTGTTTCTGAGATGTGAAAAACTGTGTTTGAGATTCAACTAGCTTTGACATCATATCTTCTAAATTTGGCTTTTTATCATCGGTTTGTGGTGGTTTATTTGAAAAAATAGGTCTTTGCTGATTGTAAGTATTATTGGATACTTGTTGATTGCTAGGACCTTATTGGTTGTTGTATGGAACATTTCGGTTATAATTCTGGTTTTGATTGTAGATTGGTCTTGGCGGTTGATAATTATTCTGATAATTATTTCCAGGCCTTTGGTTTATGTATGAAACATTCTCTCTTTGTTCCATTGTTAGTTCAATACTAAGACAATCTTTTTTCAAATGTGGTCCTCCACACTGCTCACAACTAATTCGTATTGAGTGGATATCTTTAGTCATCTTTTCCATTCGTCTCTCGACAGCATCTATCTTTGCAGAAATGGAATCTAAGTCATGGCTAGAATCGGCTCTAGCTGCTTTAGATGATCTAACGATATCTTTGCGGAAATGGAAATGGAATCGATGTCTTTCCTTGTAGTGATGTCGCATCCTAGGTAGAATATTTGTACTATTTGACAAGTGTCTAAACCATGTTGCGGACATCCTCTTAATAACTTTCCAAATCTTGTCCACGCCTCATATAGAGTTTCATTTGGCTTTTGCGTGAACATAACAATTTCTCCTTGAAGTCTCACGGCTTTAGATGCCGGAAAGAATTGTTTAAGAAAATTTTCAACTAAAACGTCCCATGTATCAATCGCCCCTTCAGGTAACGATTCCAACCAATCTTTGGCTTCTCCTTTTAAAGTCCAGGGAAATAATATGAGATATATCTTTTCATCCTCCACTTCTCTTATTTTAAATAAAGTACAGATCCTATTAAATGTACAAAGATGTTCGTTTGGATCTTCCTTCGGTGCACCACTAAATTGGCATTGATTTGTTACCATGTGTAGGATTTGTCCTTTGATTTCATAATCTGGCGCATTAATGTCTGGTTGAGTAATTGCGTGACCTTGGCCAGTGCGTTTAGCTCTCATTCGGTCTTCCATACTTAGAGGTTCCAGATTCTCCATGATTGAATTTGTTGAATCTGAATCACTAAAGGATTCTGATTTAATGGTTGGTTCCTCTACAATCTCTGTTTGAATGATTGGTGGTTCCGGAGGAAAGATTAATGGTTCAGGATCTCTGAATTGTCCCTGAATATCCCCCGGATTCTCAATTGTGAGGTCGAGTTCAAAAAAATGGATTATCAGAAATTTGAATTGGAGTACTTGGTCGACTGGATGACGATTCTAAAGAAAAATCAATGGCGACAATATTTGCTAGATGTCTTGATCGAGTTACAGGTGGTGAACGTACAAAAGGTGGTGAACGTTTTGCTCGGTGCATTCACTGAATATCCTATTAATTTTTAAAAAGAAAGAAAAATTATATAAGTTATCCAATTAATAGACTTTTCTGCTTTTGCCCACGTTTCGAATAGCCAATAGATGTAGCAGGGAGCCAGAACCCTTTAAATCGGAAGCTCACAACTCAGCCACTAACAAATCCAACTATTACTACGAAGCAGAAAATTTGGATGTCTATCAATTTAACCACTTAAAATAATTTTTCGTTGAAATTTAAAGAAATTTTAGATAAGAAATAGAAAAAATCTAAGTCCTAAAACTAGATCGGTGAAAAATAAATGGTTGAAAAATAATAGGCGTCAAAAAATAAAAATAAGAAAGTAGCGCGTCGAAACTTAAAAAGGAACCAAAAACTAAGAATTAAAAGTTGCGTCGAAAAATATTAAAGCTTAAAAGAAAAACTATATCCCAAATGGCAATATCTTAAAAAGGTACTAAAAACGGCATCGCAAAATTCTAAAGCACTTAAATCTTAGTCTAAAGAAAAAGCACTTAAGGGATTTTACGGCAAATCCTAAAAATCTAGAAATAAAAATAACTATGGCAAAAACTATATCTTAAAACTAATTACGAGTGAAAAATACATAAATTACTCTAAAATAAATAAAAAGATACAAAATATAAAAAAATAAACTTAAAGTTGTAAAAAGTACAATTTTTATAAAAATATTATTTTTATATTATTTATTTTATAAAACTATTAATTTTATAATTTATAAAACTAAAATAAACTAAATAAAACAAATTAAATAAAAACTAAACTAAATAATTAAATAACTAAACCCTAATTAGGGTTATAATTAAATAATAATAATAATAATAATAATAATAATAATTACACCCTACTGTCGGCTGAGGTTACCAGGCGAGTCAAATCAGGTCATGCGATCGCATGGCCTGACCATTGAAATACCATACGATCTCATGGTCTGCGAATTTGGGCCAGAACCTGGACTGCAACAGTGATCGGGCCGAATGGTTTTATATATATATATATATATATATATATATATATATATATATATATATATATATATATATATATATATATATATATATATATATATATATATTTAAATTAATACAAAATATTTAAATAAAATTTATATTTTTACAAACTAAAAATAAAAATAAAGAAACTTTATAAAACTTATATATTTAACAAACTCTTAAAAATATATAAATTTTGTTTTTCTTTTTATATTTTCGTATATTTAAAATGTATTTTTACAAAAGCGTATTATTATAAAAGTAAACTAAAAATTAATAAAAATCTTTTTTTCTTTTTTCTTTTTTTTATAGCGTTGCGCTTCCGGCGTTTAAGCAAGACTTTCCCCGGCAGCGGCGCCAAAAATACTTGATGTTATGCGAGGGGTATATGAAATAGTATTATTTTTACAAGAAAATTCTATTAAATACGATACAAATTTACCTAAGATATTTATTTATTTATAGAATGGATATACCTAAACCTTGTTACAACACTTATAGGCAGTGTACCTAATCGTACAGTAGTGTAGTTTTTAGTAAGTCTGGTTCGTTCTACAGAGAGACTTAAAACAAGCTTAACACTATATTTTTAAAAATTATATTTGTAAAAATACAAAAATATATATAAGTAGTATTATTATTATAAAAGAGGGGTTTTTACCGTTTAATGACCGGTTTGTCGATTTTAAAACTTTAGTCGCAGTTAAAACCTAATGTAAAATATTAAAAATAAATATAACTTAATTTAAAGAGTAAACTAAATAAAGATAATGAAATTGCGATAAATAAAAGTGCGATAAAATAAAATTGCGATAATTAAAGAGCACGATAATCAAAAGTGCAATTAAATACAATGAAAATAAATAAAAGTGCGATAATTAAAAGTGCAATTAAATATGAAATAAAGGAATTATGCTTATTTAAACTTCCATAATCATGATGTTTGACGTGTTGATTTTTATTTTATTCCCATGGGTTAATTGTCCTTTGTCCTGGATTATTCGATATGTCCATACGGATTTGTCCATAATAGTCCATCAGTCATAATCATAAAGTGCGAAAGTCTTCGTCAAATTATTCTTATTCCCGAAGTCAAATATTCTAACTAATTGGGGATTCGAATTGTAACAAGGTCTTAATACTTTGTTTAATGAATACACCAGGTTATCGACTGCGTGTAAACCAAGGTTTTACTACTTTGTTAACAATTACACCAATTACCTTTGAATGTAATCCACCCATGTTTCAACAAGTCTATTAACTATTAATCCAGTTCCGTGTCCGGTAAAATGAACAATTATTGGTATTTATAGATATCTCGCCCACCGTGCCCAGTCAAGCTTATGTGGTTATATATAAATACGTCAAATTATAAGTCTATATATTAAATTAACGAGGTATTATTTAGTTAATATAAAGCCCATTAATAGCCCATAGTCTAATTTCCACAAGTGTCGTTCTTTTATCCAAACCCCAATTATGGTCCAAAGCCCAATTACCCAATTTTAATATTTAGCCCAACATCACGATTACTTCGGCATTAAATAAGCATAATAATAACTTAGCTACGAAACATTAATTTAAAAATAACATTAACCATAACTTACAGTGATTAAAAATAGCGTAGCGTTACACGGACAGAATTTAAAATAGCGTAACCATAACCATAACATACCCTTATTATTAGAATTTAAAATTAAAATTATAATATAAATATATATATATATATATATATATATATATATATATATATATATATAGTATATATATATATATATATATATATATATATACGAGTGATAGATAGAGAGATGATGGATAAAGGTGTTCACCAAACTGCGAATTTATAGGCATGTGGCCAACTTTTAAGGGCCATGCGATCGCATGCTTTTCCTTCTTCCTGGCCATGTGATCGCATGGCCAGCTGTATGAGTTCACATGTCTTTGTTTCTTTCTTTGCCGACGGTTTATAATAATATATATAATATATAAATAATTTTAATAATTATTTAAATATTATATTATATTTATGTGCATAGTTGACTCGTAATTTTTAGTCCGTTGCATCGAGCGTTGAGAGTTGACTTTGGTCCCGATTCCGGATTTTCGAACGTCCTTGCGTATAATTTAATATCTTGTACTTTGCATTTCGCGTCTTGTACTCTTGTAATTTCAAGACGTTTCTAATCAATAATTTGAACCACTTTGATTGTACTTTGTACTTTTGAGCTTTTTGGTCGTTTGCGTCTTCAATTCGTCGAATCTGTCTTTTGTCTTCACCTTTTATTATTTAAACGAATATCACTTGTAAATAGGACAATTGCAACTAAAAGCTTGTCTTTCTTGAGGGATAATGCTATGAAATATATGTTTGTTTTTAGCATTATCACTCGCACACATCAAGTATTTTTGGCACCGCTGCCGGGGAACGCTAAAACGCCGAAAGCGCAACGCTATAAAAAAAAGATTTTTTATAAAGTTCCTTTTTTGTAAAAATATACGTTTTAATTATTAAAAACCAAAAATATAAAAAAGAAAAACAAAATATTTATATATTTTTAATAGTTTGTTATATATATATATATAATTATAAAGTTCCTTTATTTTTATTTTAGTTTTTAAAATACAAGTTTTTATTTATTTATATAATTATTTATTAAAACAGAAAACAGAAAAAAAAATATATAACTCTCGGCCTGGTACTGTAGCAGCCCAACACCTGGCCCGAAAACCTAGCCCATGCGATCGCATGAGCCCGAAGGCAAAATTTCATGCGATCGCATGAACGTACCTGACACGCCAGGTTTGACCCTAATTCTGCATTAATTACGGAGTATTATTTATTATTATTAATAAAACCTTAGGGTATTGTTATTATATTATTTAGTTTATTTTGTAATTTTTTTAGTTTTAATTAGTTTAATTAGTTTTAATAAATTATAAAATTAATAGTTTTATAAAATAAATAATATAAAAATAATATTTTTATAAAAATTGTACTTTTTACAGCTTTAAGTATATTTTTATATTTTGTACCCTTTTAATCGTTTATTCATAATATTTGTATTTTTCACTCGTATTTAGTTTTAAGTCATAGTTTTTGCCATAGTTATTTTTATTTCTAGATTTTTAGGCTTTGCCATAAAATCCCTTAAGTGCTTTTTCTTTAGACTAAGATTTAGGTGCTTTAGAATTTTGCGACGCCGTTTTTATATTTTAGTACCTTTTTAAGTAATTGCCGTTTTTGAATATAGAATTCCTTTTAAGCTTTAATACTTTTAGACACAACTTTTAATTCTTAGTTTTTAGTTCCTTTTTAAGTTTCGACGCGCTACTTTCCTTTTATTTTTCGACGTTTTTCGACGCGATCTTTTTCTTTCTTATTTCTCGACGCTCTAGTTTATAGGACATAGAATTTTTTTCTATTTCTTCTCTAAAATTTCAAAACGAAAAATTATTTTAAGTGGTTAAATTGATAGACATCCATTTTCTGGTTCGTAGTAATAGTTGGATTTGTACGTGGACTGGGCTATTGGAGCCAAACAGTACTCAGTTATATTGATACCAAACGAATCCTGCCCCTCTGCTGCATCTTTTGGCTATTCGAAACATGGGCAAAATCAGAAAAGTCTATTAATTTGATAACTTATATAATTTTTCTTATTTTTATAACTAATAGGATATTCAGTGAATGCACCGAGCAAAACGTTCACCACCTTTTGTACATTCACCACCTGTAACTAGATCAAGACATCTAGCAAATATTGTTGCCGTTGATTTTTCTTTAGAATCGTCATCTAGTCGACCAAGTACTCCAATTCAAATTTTCGATAATCCATTTTTTGAACCCGACCTCACAATTGAGAACCCGGAGAATATTCAGGGACAATTCAGAGATCCTGAATCATTAATCTTTCCTCCGGAACCACCAATCATTCAAACAGAGATTGTAGAGGAACCAACCATTAAATCAGAATTCTCTAGTGATTCAGATTCAACAAATTCAATTATGGAGAATCTGGAACCTCTAAGTATGGAAGACCGAATGAGAGCTAAACGCACTGGCCAAGGTCACGCAATTACTCAAACAGGCATTAATGTGCCAGATTATGAAATCAAAGGACAAATCCTACACATGGTAACAAATCAATGCCAATTTAGTGGTGCGCCGAAGGAAGATCCAAATGAACATCTTCGAACCTTTAATAGGATCTGCACTCTATTTAAAATCCGAGAAGTGGAGGATGAACAGATATATCTCATGTTATTTCCCTGGACTCTAAAGGGAGAAGCCAAAGATTGGTTAGAATCGTTCCCTGAAGGGGCGATTGATACATGGGACGCTTTAGTTGAAAAATTTCTTAAACAATTCTTTCCGGCATCTAAAGCCGTAAGACTTCAAGGAGAAATAGTCACGTTCACGCAAAAGCCAAATGAAACTTTATATGAAGCTTGGACCAGATTTGGAAAATTATTGAGAGGATGTCCGCAACATGGTTTAGACACCTGTCAAATAGTACAAATATTCTACCAAGGATGCGACATCACTACAAGAAAAGACATCGATATAGCAGCTGGTGGTTCTATTATGAAGAAAACCGCAACTGATGCTTACAAAATTATTGATAACACTGCTTCCCACTCACATGCGTGGCACCAAGAAAAAGATATCGTTAGATCATCTAAAGCAGCTAGAGCCGATTCTAGCCATGACTTAGATTTCATTTCCGCAAAGATAGATGTTGTCGAGAGAAGAATGGAAAAGATGACTAAGGATATTCACTCAATACGATTTAGTTGTGAGCAGTGTGGAGGACCACATTTAACAAAAGATTGTCTCAGTATTGAACTAACAATGGAACAAAGAGAGAATATTTCATACATAAACCAAAGGCCTGGAAATAATTATCAGAATAATTATCAACCGCCAAGACCGATCTACAATCAAAACCAGAATTATAACCGAAATGTTCCATACAACAATCAACAAGGTCCTAGCAATCAACAAGTATCCAACAATACTTACAATCAGTAAAGACCTATTTTTGAAAATAAACCACCACAAACCAATGATAAAAAGCCAAATTTAGAAGATATGATGTCGAAGCTAGTTGAATCTCAAACGCAATTTTTCACATATCAGAAACAAACCAATGAACAAAATGCTCAAGTATTTAGAAATCAACAAGCTTCTATTCAAAATTTGGAACAAGAAGTAAGTAACCTAGCAAGGTTAATAGGTGAAAGAAAACCGGGAAGTCTACCTAGTGATACAAATGCTAACTCCCGGAATGAAACAGCTAAAGCTATTACCACAAGAAGTGGTATTACACTTAAACCACCTGAAATACCTGTAATTTCTGATGAAGCTATTCCTACTCCATAAGAACCACAACCTAAGCAAGAAAAGGAAACAGAACCGGTAGTTGAAAAGGTTAATGAAGATAACACAGTTAAGGCTAAACCTTATGTTAAACCATACTAACCACCACTTCCTTACCTGAGTAAAATGAGAAAAGAGAAACTTGAAGCCGAGCAATCTAAATTCTTGGATATGTTTAAACAAATAAATGTAAATCTTCCTTTCATTGATGTAATTTCAGGAATGCCTAGATATGCTAAATTTTTGAAAGATCTAATCACAAATAGAAAGAAAATGGAAGAACTCTCGGCTGTTACTATGAATGCTAATTGTTCTGCAGTGCTTTTGAATAAGATACCAGAAAAATTATCAGATCCAGGAAGTTTCACAATTCCATGTTTTCTGGGAAGTCTTAGTTCAATAGAAGCATTGGCAGACTTATGTGCTAGTATAAATCTAATGCCGTATTCACTATACGCTAAACTAGACCTTGGAAAATTGAAACCAACACGAATAAGTATACAACTAGCAGATAGATCAGTAAAATATCCTAGAGGGATAATGGAGAACATGCTACTTAAAGTTGGTACCTTAGTATTTCCAGTATATTTTGTTATTCTGGACATGGAAGAAGATTCTCGAGTTCCTCTCATATTAGGAAGACCATTCTTAAACACGGCCAAAGCAATAATAGACATGTTTGGTAAGAAACTGACCCTAAGTATAGAAGACGAGAGTGTTACCTTTTCTGTTGATAGAGCCATGCAACAACCGCAATCTGCAGATGATACATGTTATTATATTCAAACTATAGATTCACATGTAGAATTGTTAGAAGAATTTCCAGAATTACAAGGAACAGGAGAATGTTATTTAGGAGAAGGAACTGAACCAATTGATGAAACTGAAATGTTAGCTACACTTATGGCTAATGGTTATGAACCAACAACAAAAGAAATTCAAATGCTAAAAGAAGAAGACAGATATCGATATAAATCATCGATAGAAGAACCACCGACATTAGAGTTAAAGCCACTTCCAAACCATTTGGAATATGCTTATTTACATGGTGAATCTGAATTACCTGTAATAATATCGTCTTCTCTTACTGAAAATGAAAAATCTCAACTCATTTCTGTGCTAAAAGCTCATAAACCAGCTATTGCATGGAAGATTCATGATATTAAAGGAATAAGTCCTTCGTATTGCACACATAAAATCCTTATGGAAGAAGGTCATAAAACGTATGTGCAACGCCAACGAAGACTAAATCTTAATATGCAAGATGTTGTTAAGAAAAAAATTATTAAACTGCTTGATGCAGGTTTAATTTATCCAATTTCTGATAGTCCATGGGTAAGCCCAGTTCAATGCGTACCTAAGAAGGGTGGCATGACTGTCATCACAAATGAAAAAAATGAGCTTATTCCTACTAGGACTGTAACAGGATGGCGTGTTTGTATTGATTATAGAAAATTAAATGATGCCACCAGAAAAGATCACTTTCCTTTACCTTTTATTGATCAAATGTTGGAAAGATTAGCCGAAAATAGTTACTATTGTTTTCTTGATGGTTTTTCCGGATATTTTCAAATTCCAATAGCACCCGAGGACCAAGAGAAAACCACATTCACGTGCCCTTATGGTACTTTTGCTTACAAACGCATGCCATTTGGACTTTGCAACGCCCCTGCAACCTTTCAAAGGTGCATGATGGCGATTTTTCACGACATGATAGAAGAATGCATGGAAGTTTTCATGGATGACTTTTCAGTCTTCGGTTATACTTTTGAATCATGTCTAGTTAATCTTGAATGAATGCTTATTAGATGCGAACAATCAAATCTAGTACTTAATTGGGAAAATGCCATTTCATGGTTAAAGAAGGCATCGTTCTTGGTCATAAAATTTCAAAGGAAGGAATTGAAGTGGATAGAGCTAAAGTAGATGTAATTGCTAAACTTCCACATCCCACCAATGTTAGAGGAGTTAGGAGTTTTCTAGGGCATGCCGGTTTTTACCGACGTTTCATAAAAGATTTTCCTAAAATTGCCACTCCTATGAATAAACTCCTAGAAAAGGATGCTCCGTTCATCTTTTCAGATGAATGCATCAAATCTTTTAATATTTTTAAAGAAAAACTCACTAATGCGCCGATCATGATAACTCCAAATTGGAATCTACCATTTGAACTTATGTGCGATGCAAGTGATTTTGCAATGGGAGCCGTTTTAGGACAAAGGATTGAAAAACGATTTCAACCTATTTATTACGCTAGTAAGACGTTACAAGGAGCACAAACGAATTACACAACTACTGAAAAAGAACTCCTTGCTATTGTCTTTGCTTTTGACAAATTTCGTTCATATCTCGTTCTAGATAAAACGGTAGTCTATACCGACCATTCTGCTCTTAGATACATATTTTCGAAACAAGATGCCAAACCAAGATTAATCCGTTGGATCTTACTCTTACAAGAGTTCGATATTGAAATCCGAGATAAAAAGGGAGCAGAAAATCTCGCCGCTGATCATCTTTCTCGTCTTGAAAATCCTGAATTAGAAGTTCTAAATGAATCTGCAATACAAGACAACTTTCCTGATGAATATCTATTGAAGATAGATTATAATGAAATTTCATGGTTTGTAGACTATGCAAACTACTTAGTATGTGGATTCCTTGAAAAAGGATTATCGTACCAAAAATGAAAGAAATTATTTAGCGATATTAACACTATTTCTGGGAAGATCCACATTTGTTTAAAAGTTGTCCCAATGGAATAATACGCCGATGTGTATTCGGAGATGAAGCTAGTCAAATATTAAACCAATGTCACACAGGACCAACAGGAGGGCATTATGGGCCTCAACTCACAGCAAGAAAAGTTTACGATGCTGGATTCTATTGGCCTACAATTTTCAAAGACGCACACCTTCTTTGCAAATCCTGTGATGCTTGTCAAAGGGCAGTAAAAATAAGTCAACGTGATGAAATGCCACAAAATGTCATTCAAGTATGCGAAGTATTTGACGTTTGGGGTATTGACTTTATGGGTCCATTTCCAAAATCTCATAATAATCTCTACATTCTCGTTGCCATTGATTATGTATCTAAATGGGCGGAAGCACAAGCTCTCCCAACTAGCGATGCACGAGTTGTAGTCAACTTTTTAAAATGTCTTTTTACAAGGTTCGGAACACCGAAAGCTTTAATAAGTGATCGGGGTACTCATTTTTGTAATAATTAACTTGAGAAAGTTCTCAAAAGATATGGAGTAACTCATAAAATCTCCATTGCTTATCATCCACAGACAAGTGAACAAGTTGAAAATACCAACCGAGCATTAACACGTATTCTAGAGAAAACCGTAGGATCAAATCCGAAGGAATGGTCCATGAAATTGGAGGATACACTCTGGGCTTTTAGAACAGCCTACAAAACTCCAATTGGAACCACACCTTTTAAACTCGTTTACGGAAAAGCATGTCATCTTCCAGTAGAAATTGAACACAAAGCATTTTGGGCTTTGAAGACATGTAATCTTGATTTACATGAAGCCGGACGTCTACGATTAAGTCAACTAAACGAATTAGAAGAATTGAGACATGAAGCATACGAAAATTCGTTAATCTATAAATAAAGAACGAAGAAATGGCATGATAAAAGAATCAAAAGTTCAAAAGAATTTAAAGAAGGAGACAGAGTTCTTCTTTTCAATTCACGATTCAAGCTATTTCCTGGAAAATTGAAATCAAGATGGTCTGGACCATTCATAGTCAAAAGAGTTTTCCCATACGGAACAATAGAGTTAATAAATTCAAATGGGATTGAATTTAAAGTTAATGGTCACAGAGTTAAACATTACATACATGGTCCGATGGAAGTTGACAATGAATTCAATCATAATTTCACCACCCAAGAAAACCTTCAAAATGAAAACATAAATATGTTATCAACAACATATGAAAAATCAAAATTAGAAAATAGGGAGGATTCAAATTGGAGTGATGAAGAAGAATTCTTATACAAACCTCCCATTCCAAGAAACGAAGAAAAATGTGAACAAGAAGTTCAAATAGAAGTGAAAGAACCAAGAAAAGAACACCCGAAAAAGGTTTACAAACCAACTCGACTTACTAAAGCAGGAGACCCGGGTGAATTTATCATTTCTTGCTTGCTTAATGATGGTGCTGTATATAATGGACTCGCAGATTTAGGAGCAAGTGCAAATATTATGCCTCTTTCCTTATACAAAAGATTAGGTATGGGTAAATTAAAACCAACCAAAATAGGTGTTCAATCATTTGACCTAACCATTAAACACCCGATTGGAATAGCAAATAATTTACTTGTTAACGTGGAAAGTTTGACCTTTGTTGCAAACTTCATAGTGATTAATATGGAGGAAAACCTTGATATTCCTCTAATTTTAGGTCGCCCATTTTTAGCAACCACCGAGGCATTCATTGATATAAGAGAAGGTAGAATGACACTTAGGGATGGTGATAAATCAATCACCTTTGTGATTCGAAAGTTTAGATCTCCACAAACCAAAACTGTTAAACCAATAAAAATGCATAAGTGTGGGGAAGGTGAAGAAACACTTAATGATGATCCGATCACAAAGAACCCCATTGATGATAAGAAATTAGATGAACCCGTTTTTAATAGTTCAACGAAGAAACTTTATAAACGGATTCACGATGCTAAGATTAAGGGAAACCACAAGTTATGTAACCGATTAGTATCCAATTTATCGCCAAAAGAAAAGGCAATGTTAGTTGAATTTGTGAAAGCTACGGAGAAAATCAACAAATGGATTGAAGCAAAAGTCAGAGACATACAAATTCTGGATGATCCAATTGAAAATAACGATAATCACAATTTCAACACCACATCTAACTAAGTGTGGGGAGGTTCGAATCTTTTTAGGGTAATATATATTTCTATTAGAGTTAGATATTCTGTTTTCGTGTAGTTCTCGAGAATGGAATCCAAATGGTCTTTCCCTAGCAGACCCTAAATAACTAGTCTTCTCCCCTAATTCTGAATTTTTATTTTTTTTTAGGTTTTACGAGATGAAGAATTCCTGTGAACTAAATCATGGTCTAATGCTACACGCTTTGATCACTAAACGTAATAATGACACACTCCCGAGTGACCTGGTATCAGTAATAAGAGCTAAATTGGACGAAGTAAGAAAAGAATCCAGGAACGAAAATAATAAGTTACAGTTTGGTAAAGGAAAATCAAAATCCGCAGCGAAAAGAAGAGCACGACACCTTGAAAGATGTCACAAATGCGGAAAATGGTCACACGAAGGAAAATGCTCTACAAATCAGACATATTCCAATACCGAGTTCGTTACTATATGCAGAGAAGGACCGTTCATATGTTTCGAAGAAAAATCATTGAATGCTCGAGGTTATGCCTATGTAGCTATGGAAAACCAATTAGTCCGACTATCTTATGAGTGGGCTAAAGCAGGTCACTGAGAATTCTATCTCACAGGTAAGTTTGTACAATTTTTATTTTTATTTTATTGCTTTTAACCTTTTGATAATAAACGCTAAATCGTTCGCTATAAAGTATTAAATTGGTATTCAATAAAATTAGGTTTTGCAACCGGAATTATTGATATCACACAAAAATTTACTACATCACTGCGAAATTTACCGTTTATTCTTAAGGTATAAATATCTTTAATCAATCAACCCAAAAATATTTCAGAAATTCGTCAGGAGTAAAACTAGGTAATATAGCCGAAATTACTTTACCGAAAAGAGGGACGTATATTTTTGATAATATTTGATTGATTAAAGTGGGATAAAAGACCAAAAAGATTTTTAATTTTTAATTTTACTATGTTTTTAAATTTAATATATAAATATTAAAATTATTATTGTAAACTTTTTAAAATCAATATATTTAAGTTTGTAAATATTTAAAAAAAATTAATATTTTTAATATAAGTTTGTATGTATAAAAACAAAAATATAATATAAATTTGATGTGAATTTTTAATTTTTTAATAATATGAATTTTTAATTTTATGCATTTTAAATTTAAGTTTGGTGTGAATTTAAAAACAAAAATTTACTTTATTTCGCTAAGTTAAAAATTGATTTCTAAAAATTCGTCGTGAGTTGAAGACTAGGTCGTTGAACCGAAATTGCTCTACCCAAGGGAGGGACGAGAACTTTTATTATCATTATTTTTAATCTTATTGAATTAAAGTATGCCAAAAACATTTAAAAAACCCAAAAATCTTTACTTTTAAAACCACGCTTTGAATTGACAAATTTTAAAATTTTGTCGAGGAACGGACTAGGACAACGATCCGAAACGCCCTCATCCTAAAAAGAAACAAAATTTTAATTTTTATTTAATTATATGTTTTAATAAGTATAAGGTTTTTATAAAAAAAAAATAAAAAAAGGGAAAAAGTACTGTACCCGGACCCCATGCGATCGCATGGGGTTTGCACTGCAACTTCATGCGATCGCATGGAGCTGGATCCAGGCCAGAAACATAAAACCCAGCGAGCTGTGTTCTGTCTCCACACTTACACACACATATACACACGAACACACACTCAAATCCTCACCAAATTTCACCGTAATTCATCAAATTTCTTGCTCTAATCATGCCTAGGTTCGGATTCTTCAGCAAAAAGGTAAAAATTACACCCCTAAACTCTTAAAATTTCTAGTTTTTGTGATAATTACCAATATTATACCTAATTTAATTTTGTTAATTTCTAGTGTAATTAGAGTTAAATTGTTAGTATTTTATGCATGTATAACCTAAATTGATGCTATTTAACATGATTTGAAGCCAGAAACTTAAAATTTTTTAGAAATCTAGGGTTTGTGTTCTTGAGCAATTTGGGGCTTTTTGATATAAACAGGTTATGGCCGATTTTTGTCATGAATTATTGCTAAATTAAGTAGTGTAACATGTTTAGGTAGCTAAATGATCTAAACTTTGATCCTAAACATGATTTTTGAGAATTAAAGTGGACTTTTTAGGTCCAAAATTCTTGAACTTGATTAATTTGATATAATTGCCATTTGAGACTTGTTTAATTGCTAGTAATGACTATTTTGACATGTTATTTGAGTTAAATGCTTATGAACTATGTATACATTTTCATATATGCTTATTTGAAAAAGTGTAGAATTGTTGAAATTGTGAAAATGTGTATAAGTTTAATTTTGATTTAACATGTTATTGTAATTGTGTTAATTTGTTGTTTTGCTAACACGAATGCATATTTGGATGCACAAATTTTGTGTTTAATGTGTTTTGCAGAGATTTACTAATACTGAAACTGGAGGTTCATCATCATCATCCAGGCAACCTGCTCCAGAACCTGAACCAGAAATGCAATACGAGCCTGAACCGGAGCAACAACAGGAACCACAACAACATCCTGATCAATACGTACCTTATTATGATCCGCTACAATTTTTTGATGCCTTTATAGTATTTCCGATACATCCGCCAGCAGAATACCCAACGATTCCTGAACACACGTTGCATCCTAATCTGAGATTCGATAGAAGCTGGAGGGATTACCCGGCATATCAAAGTAATAAATTCAAACTAATACCGAAAAATGTAGAAGTGCCAAGAGTAATCGATTGGGATCCTTTGGAAAGGGTCTAACTTGCTAACTCAGTTAGACAGCATTTAATCCAAAGGTATGGCAGTTCTTCTTTTACCGATTGGGAACGTCTATTCACCATTCGTAGGCCTGTATATAAGGAATGGTGTGTTGAGCTGATGAGTACTATAGCGTTAAATGTAGATGTAGATAGATTAGATGATAGAAGTTTTCTTAGGTTTATACTTGGCCGTAGGATGTACAGGATGTCCATGCTGGACATGGCCAGGGCATTACAGATTTACACTCCTATTGAATTGCTACTACCCGATTGTATGAATTTGATTTATCGTGGTGAAAGGGTAGATAGGAATTTTGACGCGAACGCCGTCTGGAGGCGTATGTCAAACTATAATGTTTTTACACTGGGAGGAAAACACTCCTACTTACATATTAACAAAGCCGAGCTTCGTATAATTCATAGATTTTTGGCTAACTCGATTACACAGAGAGGTCACAACAAGGAGAAAATAGCCTTACATGATTTATTTTACCTAAAGTGTATTCGAGACCCAAGAAGCTTTGTTAATATCCCCTACTGTGTTAGTTTTTATTTATCTAAGATGGTGAAAGGAATACAGGAAGGGGGGATTATAGGAGGAGGTATTTTTATTACTCTCATTGGAGAGTATTTGGGTGTAGATAGGAACCAAGGGGGTCCACTTTTGGAATGTAGGGAACAGGTTGAGCCTTTAGGATTGAAGGTCTATCAGGGTGCTAAGGTGTTAAAAAGCAGACGCAACCAGCCAGTACCCTATGAAGGTAGTCATCCTCAGGTAGACAGAGTTTCAGATGAGGAAATGGAGGAAGCGGATGACATTAGAGATGTCATTAGGGAGGCTATGACTGACGTCTACCAGCATGTAGATGAGGTAGATATGACAAACGGGGAGAGATTTCGTCGGATGGAGCAGTGGCAAGCCCGGAATGATTACGAGCATTCCAGGCAACGATAGCATGATAATGGGACTATCATCAGTGACAGATTATGAGCCGGCTGTCACCTCAGGATCACTACGTTCCGACCCGACCCGCTTACTATCCTCCACACCAGCCCGAGATGAGACCACCATATACGCTCTACGACCCTAACCAGGCCTACCAGTACACCTATCACCAACCATGGAACCCGGACGACGACATGAACTGGAACCCCTATCCAGATTGATATAGTTCCTATTGGTGATTTCTATGATTTTTATCTTTTTATTATTTTTATTTATTTATGTTTAAACATATGATATTGTGATACATTAATGTATTGTTTAATATTTTTATTATTTTGTACTAATATTTCATATTTGATTTGAAAGTGGGATTTTAAGTTCCATTTCAAATTACCATGCATGTTTATATTTGTATGTATGTATATTGTCAATTGTACACAACAGGGTAAAACAGCGCATTTTCAAAGACTGGCATTAAGTTCAGCAAAAGCTACTAATTTTGACGACAAAACGAAAAACAAATGTGATGTAACAACAAGACGGAATGAACAAATGATGTGCACCATTTATCATTCAGCAAACAAACGCCAATATGTTTGGAAACTTTGGTAAAATTTAATCATTTTTCTACACTAATCACCCTCAATAATTTAAATTATTACTGATTTCTTGCAAATGGGGGCATTGCAAGATCTTAAGTGTGGGAAGGGGTTAAATTCTTTCGGATTTTTAAAATTTTTGACTTATACACTTGGTTACCATTAGAAATACTAGTAACGCAGTAGTTGTATTAGAATCTAGTGCTCTCTGATAATAAAGAATAGCCCTAGTCTTATATACTGACTACCAATTCTAGTAAAAAATTTCAAAATTTTCAATTAAATGAATTCAAAATCATGTTTATACATATTTATGAACGATAAAACTAGGTGTTAACACCGAAATTATTGTTACCTTGGAAAGGACATAAATGAGAAACAAACCAAAATGTTAGAATTCATTTAAAATGGAATAGAGGACAATAAAAAAGAAAATAAAAGCCAAGTGTGCAAAAAATTTACCAAGTTATTTAAAAACATATATCACATATTTTTGTACAAATAATTGAAGATACCTTTATTTTGGACAAAATTAACCATTTTACCCGGAAAACTGTAATATATTTGAAAGAAAGATGGATCTACACGATGAATCAATTCCATCATTAAAAGGAAGTAAAGTCTTCCGAAAAAGACACGCGCTTCTTGATTTAGGTCATGAAGTTGTCGTCCAGACCAGTTGTAGAGTCTACAAAAAACCTTGAAAAGTTTTCTCGAAAATCAGCTGGAAATCCACGGACCTCAGCATCAAACAGGGTCGTCAAGTGGTCAGACTTATCCTAACCATGAGAGGATTTGTCTCGTAAAATGGGGAGGACGCCGTGCAAATTAGCTTGATAAGACTAATGAATCAGACCCCCAGAAAGGATAATCTCCTTAAAGATTAAAAATCAGCTTTTAAGACTGATATTACTCAATCCTAGAGATTGACCTTAAAGATTAAGAATTACAAACTCATGGAATTCGATGATATCTAAACTCGAGCTTGAACGAGAAAATATTTTGATCAAAATTACAAACCGATTTGTTTTCTGAAAACCCATTTTCAATGCGTTCATTACCATTGAACATAAAATCCTAGGAATTCATCTGGAATTCATTAGGTCACCTGAACCAAATCGGGTGTCAACCATAAGAACGGTGGTTGCATAGTATGGTCAAAGACAGGACCTTGTGCCAGAACGAAAAATTATAAGGTGAGCTTTACTATTGCTCCTACAAAGGATAGTAATTGCATCCGACACGTTATAGACCATAATTAAAAGCATGTCAGGGGACATTGCCTTAACAGCTGCTTGTTCAACGCTTTCCTTTACAACCGAACGGTAGTTTTCCGAAAGGTAATATACGGAGCAAGTATACTGGACGTGTTGCTTTCCTAATACACGGTTAGCAAGTGGGTGACACAAAACCATAAGTTTTGAGCTAAAATTTTCAAATCTGAAACCCACCAAACCCACAAAAACATTTTGCAAACACCGGTGAAGGGTTATTCCGGAAAACTTATCTAGGGTAAAAGCTAGATCGTATTTTCAAAAGATCAAATGTTTTCATAAAGATCCAATCCTTAAGGATCTATATTTTCATAGTCATGTGGGACTGTAAACCACAATGTAACTACCATTGTTCATACCGCCGTATAGAAATCACTGATGTACAAAGTGTGAAGAATAAAGAAGTGATTCTAGTATTTTTTTTTATTTCAAGACTATATTGCTTGAGGACAAGCAACGCTCAAGTGTGGGAATATTTTATAATGCTAAAAACGAACATACATTTCATAGCATTATCCCTCAAGAAAGACAAGCTTGTAGTTGCAATTGTTCTATGTACAAGTAATATTCGTTTAAATAATAAAAGGTGAAGACAAAAGACAGATTCGGCGAATTGAAGATGCAAACGACCAAAGAGCTCAAAAGTACAAAATACAATCAAAGTGGTTCCAATTATTGATAAGAAACGTCTCAAAATTACAAGAGTACAAGATGCGAAACGCAAAATACAAGATATTAAATTGTACGCAAGGACGTTCGAAAATCCGGAACCGGGACCAGAGTCAACTCTCAACGCTCGACGCAACGGACTAAAAATTACAAGTCAACTATACACATAAATATAATATAATATTTAAATAATTCTTAAAATTATTTATATATTATATATATTTATATAAATCGTCGGCAGAATGCAAACAAAGACATGTGACCTGGAAAAGCTGGCCATGCAATCGCATGGCCTGGAAGAACAAATTCCATGCGATTGCATGGCAGTAGGTGACAGGCCACACCCCTATAAATTCGCGTGTTTTGGCTCAGTTTATATATCCTTCATCCATCTCTCTATCTATCACGTATATATATATATATATATATATATATATATATATATATATATATATATATATATATATATATATATATATATATATATATATATATATATATATATATATATATATATATATATATATATATATATTATATTATAATTCTAATTTTAATTTTAAATTCTAATAATAAGGGTATGTTAGCGAATGTTGTAAGGGTGTAAGTCAAAATTCTGTCCGTGTAACGCTACGCTATTTTTAATCACTGTAAGTTATGGTTAATGTTATTTTTAAATTAATGTCTCGTAGCTAAGTTATTATTATGCTTATTTAATGCCAAAGTAATCGTGATGTTGGGCTAAATATTAAAATTGGGTAATTGGGCTTTGTACCATAATTGGGGTTTGGACAAAAGAACGACACTTGTGGAAATTAGACTATGGGCTATTAATGGGTTATATATTAACTAAATGATACCTCGTTAATTTAATATATAGACTTATAATTTGACGTATTTATATGTAACCACATACGCTTGACTGGGCACGGTGGGCGGGATATCTATAAATACCAATAATTGTTCATTTTACCGGACACGGAACTGGATTAATAGTTAATAGACTTGTTGAAACAGGGGTGGATTACATTCAAGGGTAATTGGTGTAATTGTTAACAAAGTAGTAAAACCTTGGTTTACATGCAGTCGATAACCTGGTGTATTCATTAAACAAAGTATTAAGACCTTGTTACAATTCGAATCCCCAATTAGTTGGAATATTTGACTTCGGGAATAAGAATAATTTGACGAAGACTTCCGCATTTTATGATTATGACTGATGGACTTTTATGGACAAATCCGTATGGATATATCGAATAATCCAGGACAAAGGACAATTAACCCATGGGAATAAACTAAAAACAACACGTCAAACATCATGATTACGGAAGTTTAGATAAGCATAATTCTTTTATTTCATATTTAATTGCACTTTTAATTATCGTACTCTTTAATTATCGCAATTTTAATTTATCGCATTTTTATTTATCGCAATTTCATTATCGTTATTTACTTTACGCTTTAAATTAAGTTATATTTATTTTTAATATTTTACATTAGGTTTTAACTGCGACTAAAGTTTTAAAATCGACAAACCGGTCATTAAACGGTAAAAACTCCCCCTTTTATAATAATAATACTACTTATATATATTTTTGTATTTTTACAATTATAAGTTAAAAAATATAGCGTTAAACTTGGCTAAGTCTCCCTGTGGAACGAACCGGACTTACTAAAAACTACACTACTGTACGATTAGGTACACTGCCTATAAGTGTTGTAGCAAGGTTTAGGTATATCCATTCTATAAATAAATAAATATCTTGTATAAAATTGTATCGTATTTAATAGTATTTTCTTGTAAAAATATAACTATTTTATACACCACCTCGCACACATCAGTGTCGACCAAGCTTCACTTGATACTTGGTCTACTATGTAGTCGACCATCTTATTTAAGTGGTCGACCAACCTACACTTGATGTTTGGTCGACTTTAGGCAAAAAAGCTCGACCACCTTAAAGCTGTGGTCGACCAAATTGTTGGTCTAACGAATGGTGTATTTTGCCAATTCTTTTGAAAAAAGTGTATATTGTTTGAAAACTTCAAAAAGTGTATTTTTGCGAATTCTTCATTTATTGGACACGAATGGAAACTTCTTCCTAGCCATTACAATAAGGGGTAACTCTGAAAATTATGTTTAGCAAAAACTAAACATGATATAATCATATATACTCCACAAATGAATCATAAAATTCTTGGATCGGATTGTCAAATAATTACTACTTAACGTCATATGTCTGTGGAAGCAGTCTTTATGACAGTTTTAATGTTCGTGAATAAAAACTTACTAAGTATAATAATTTGTAATTAGATATAAGTATATCTGAGTTAATTAGTATACTTGCGAGTTGTTCACAGAGGCATCACGAACTCATGAGTTGGAATTGATAGTGCATATATTTTCCAAGAGGTTAATATGCATGTTCAATACGTTTAAAAGAGGTTTAAGGATCTTAGAACTTAGCTCTCCGGTCCGGCTACCGTGAATAACCCTGGCCGACATGATGATGTCGATTGGGTGGCTAGGTGATTAAGTCCACCTTCGATGACGGTCGTCGATCGAAGGCCCGAATAAGGTTGTAGGAAACTGTCGAGAGTGACTAACATGTTAACCTTTGATGAATGATGATAATGATTACGTATTGTGAGCCACGTAAATGTGACATCCCCTGGAATGATAATTAGGGTTAGTATATATAGGCAAAACCCTAATTCTAGAATTATCCAAGATCATGATAATCCTTTCCATAACAAATTCCCCGAATACCTGATATAACTATGGAAAAGATATTTAGGCTTGATTGCCAAGTAACCGCCATTCCGGGAACAAAGGGATTCAATACGCTACCGCATGCCGCATACCGCATATAGAGTACATGCGTACGCACGCTAGTGATTGCCCGCATACGTATATAATGCGCATGCGGGTTGCGGTATCATTATGTCCCCCCATTTTGATGTTATGTGACGTAAGCCATATGATATCAACCTATTAAGCGCAAAATAAAAAAGAAAAAAGAAAACATCCAGCATTAAATTTTCCACGTGCGGTTCAATGTCATTAAATGCCTGTCACTGTCGCAGAAACCCATTCGGCTGACAAGACATAAAGTGATAGTGGGCAGGCGCGTATGGGCCACGCGCTCAACATTGGGTACAACAAACAGAAACCCACGCGTGTATAAAAACGTCGACCGTCGGTTGTGTTACACGTGTACGGCCACAATGAAAACTGTTTCACCCCACTACACCCATTCCTCACTATAAATAGACCCGATTCATCCTCATTTATATTTTTTCTGCCTCAAGCTTCTTCGATACGCTGCTAAATCAATTCCGATCAAATCCCATATATTCCGGCCAACTACAAAAGATTAGTTACTCTTCGATCACTCTTAGAAAATGACCAAGGCAAATGAGACTTATGTAGATAGCATAGTATCGATTATAGTGCAAAAACATATAGATTCTTTAGTTAAACAATACCCTCCATTAGCACAGTACAATCCGGTGCCACCCCTTTCTAACCAGCGTGCTTATACACCACCGGAGAAGAAGGTAGCGATATACGAGCATGCGTTTAAACCTCAGACTTCTTTTTAGGCGTACTAGATCATTTCCACGTAGGGTTAGGGCAATTACACCCATACGCCATAGGGAAAATAGTGCTATTTGAGATGTGGTGCGCCGCGCTAAACAAGGTACCACTAGTGAAGGTGTTCTGCCATCTATACCGCCTAGCTACCCACCATAAGTCCTGGTTTACTTTCTTCGCCCGGTAAAACTTCACCAAAACCCCCAAATCGAATGCGAGTCATTGGAAAGAAACTTTCTTTTTCATTGACCAATCAGTTGTTGGAGCCAACTTTACGCAAACGCTAATTTGGTGCGAAAGTGTGGCAATGGACGTAAACATGACCCCCGTCCTGGATGACGAGGAAACGAAACTGTTAGCGGAGTGCGCTAACGCACAGCTTGTGCACCAGTCGTATGGGAATGTTATGATGCGGTTAGGAAAGATATCCGCGCACTGGCCATGGGAGAACATGCAGCCAGCCATAATCTCGCCGAATGGCAAGGGTAGGAATAATATAAATGCATGTGAATATATAACCGTTGGTGCATACATATATGTTCTAACTTTGTACGTATGTTTGCAGAGATGAAGATGAAGAAAGTCCTCATCGCAGAGGAGATTACGAGTATCTCTTTCCGCAAGCAGAATGTTAACGAACTGCTTGAACAGGAGAGGACCGGTGAGAAAGAGGTGGCCGCACCCGCGACCTCAGCCAACAAGCGTAAGACAACCAAAACCCCTCAAACAAATCAAAAGAAGAAGAAGCTCACTCCAAAACAAAGGGAGGACATGCGGAATGACAACTTTGTCCCCATGGAGCAAGCGTCTACGGATCTGCCTCCCCCCATTACTGGTAAGCGTCTCTTGATTTGTTTATGTTAGTACCACACAAGTGGCTTCTGTGTGCTAACGAATCACTATTTCACAGAGCATATTGAGTAGATGCATCAGACGCCACCGCAGGGAAATCCGGACCTTAAAGCTACCGCCACGTATAGAGACAAGGCGATACATCTTGACTCTAATTCCACACCAACCCCACCACACGGTAGCTTTCGATTGGCGAACCTGGCGCAGCTCACCCAGTCCTCCGCCGAAAATGTTGCAGAGCAGTCCGCTTTTCTGCAACAGATTTTCCCGACTGAGTTCCGCGATCAACTGGCCGCGCTGCCCTTCCACCAAGCGTACAACGCCTTTGTCCAAAACGGCCTTGTGTTCTTTGGCATGTTTGCGGATCAAGCATGCTGTGCCACCAATTTGTACCAAGTGGCCGTGCGGAAAGAAACAGAGCTGGGATTGCTGCAGGCAAGTGTTGATCAGGTGAAGAACGATAGGGATGACGTGGAAGAGGCGCGCAAAGCGGTGGAGGCGACTGCGGTGGAGACAAAAACCGCATTGATTGAGGAGAGGAAGAAAAACCACGATCTAGTAGGGGTGGTGGATCAGGCGAAAGGGGAGACCGAACGTGTGCGGTTAGAACTTGAAAAGGTGCGCCGAGAAATGGATGACGCGGTGACCTGCCGCGAGCTGGCAGAGGCAGACCTGTCAAAGCTTCGCACCTCCCTTCCCACCATTGCGCAAAAAGTGATGGACTCGGGACCCGTAACCGAAAAGTTAAATGCCTACGTTGATGCAGTGAAGGAGCATGACCGCAACAAGGTGATGCTTGAGGTGATCAAAGGCTGCGACCTCACGCCACCGTACCTTGACATTGTACGGAAATATTTGAAAGAGGGTACAGCTGAGGTGCTCCTAGAAGCTGAGCAGGCCATCCAGTCCATCCCAATCCCCTTAATAAACAATTTTGCTGCAGATCCGAACATGTCGCTTGATGGCTTCCTCAAGGAATAATTCTAATCTGAACACTTAACCATTTGCGCCGTAAGTCCTATGCTTAGGCAGGCAATTGTAATTATTATTTTTGAGCCCTAAGTCCCGTGTTGGGCAGGTGTATGATTGTAATGGTACATTTGTTAATCGTTTATATTATATTTGTATCTTTTGCATGCGTCTTTGTCACATTGTTTGTATATCGCGAATCAAAATAAAATTTATACCGCATGCCTATGCCCGTAAGTTAACCAAAACTCACGCGCATACGTGGGTGCTGCGTAAAATAAATCAATACTTCAGTGATTACACTCTTAGTAGTTTAGACTCAAAAGCTACTGCGTTCTTGGTTTGTCACGTGCTAGAGGTGCACTTTAGCTGTATGGTAAGCAACGCAACTAAAAACAAACCAATGCTTTTACACTTAAGTTCCTCAAGCAAACCAATGCGAGAGTAAATACGCACAAGCAAACCAATGCTTGTCTTTTTAAGTCGACTTGGCAGCCATCTAGTCTGCGTGGCGCTTGGTTAGGGGAAAACTAATTCCCTTCATCAGCCGTTAGTGTCTAGCCTTGTAACCAAACAGGCTTCTGCCGCACGGGGGCTAGAGGACACCCCTTAAGTAGGCAGGAACCGCATACAAAAAAGAAAGATAAATACAAAAAGAGTATACGCGAGTAAATATTTTAATTGGCATTAATCATGATTACAACCGCGACACATCCAAACGGACGAAAATTACATAGGAAAAAATAATGTGCTAAAATATTTGGATTGATCAGATCCAACCAGCTACATGTAACATTTTTTCAACAATGTCGCGTGCCAAGTGCATTTCACAGGTTTTCCATCTAATGTCGCGAGATGGTATGCCCCGGTGTTGCTTGCTCCCACCACCTTGTATGGACCTTCCCAACGGGGGCCCGACTTCCCAGTATCTTCCGCATGACTCACATCATTCTGACGCCAAACTAAGTCCCCGTACTTATAAGAGCGCGAACACACACACTGATTATAATACTTTGCGATTTTATGTTTATTATTAGCTTCGTTAACCGCCGCAGAGAGTCTGCGTTCTTCCAGCAAATTAAGATTCTCCCGCAAAGCTTCTGAGTTGTTTTGTTCATCGAAATTTTGTATACTGAGCGTTGGTAGCCCAATCTCTGCGGGTACAACAGCTTCTGATCCATAGACCAAACTGAATGGAGTCTCACCAGTTCTTGCTTTGGGTGTTGTTCTATGCGCCCATAATACCTTTGGTAATTTTTCCACCCAACCTATGCGACCGTGGCCTTATCTAGCCTTAATTCCAGCTACTATATCCCGGTTAGTGACTTCGTATTGGCCATTCGCTTGTGTATGCGCTACGGATGTGAAAGTTTGCTTAATATTAAGCTTCGCGCACCAACTGCGAAAAGGATCCCCCGTAAACTGCGTTCCATTATCGCTAACAATTTCGTTTGGTATGCTGAATCGACAGACAATGTCTTCCCATACAAAATTTCGCACTCTTTTCCCTGAAATTGTTGCCAGCGGTCTTGCTTCTACGCACTTTGTGAAATAATCAATTGCAACAATCAAAAACTTGATGTTTCTTGCGTATGCAGAGTATGCGTAAGATACTGATGTAAGTAGCATATGGTAAAAAAATAAATGGTTATATTACCTCGGCCTTTTGGAAATGGTCCGACTATGTCAATAGCCCATTTGTAGAATGGCCATGGTGAGGAGACTGGAATCATTGGATGCATAGGTGCTCTACTGATAGGTGCATGAATTTGGCAGGACTCGCAGTGTTTAACTATGCGTACGGTATCTGCGTATATGGTAGGCCAATAATAGCCCAACCGCATAATCTTTGACACGGTAGATCTATGCCCTGAATGAAGAGCGCATGCACCCTCATGCACTTCGCGTATAACCTCCTCTGCTTCGTTTGGACCAATGCACCTTAAATGTGGTCCTAAATAATTCTTTCGATACAGGACGTCACCCTCAAAGGCATACATTGGTGCCTTGGTACGAACTTTCTTTGCTTCGACAGAGTCTGCGGGTGATGTGCCATCCCGCAGGAAAGCAATGATGGGCGTCATCCACGTTGAACTGGATTCCTCAACAGGTGCCACTAAAGGCATCATAACAATGGATTTCGCTTGTAGTTCTTCTATGAGAACTCTTTTTCCCAGATGATCAAAGGCCAATGCAGCCAATTTGCTAAGCGCATCCGCCTTTTTGTTTTGCCCTCGCATTACATGGGAAATTTGAAAAGCCTCGAACTGGTCAGCGAGATTATGAACAAGCGATAGATATTGCAGCATGGCTATGTCATGCGCTTCGAAATCACCACTAACTTGGCTGCATACCAACTTTGAATCCACATAAGCGTGCAACACTTTAACATTTAATTTATGCGCAATTCGCATACCTGCTAATAAAGCTTCGTATTCTGCTTCGTTGTTTGTAACAGAAAAATTAAACCGCAGCGCATATGTATGCTCTTCGACATCCGGGCTAGTTAAAATTATGCCTGCACCCGCGCCAGCGGCGCTGCAAGCACCATCGGTGTATAGCTCCCATGGTGTTAAAATTGGTGCGTGTATATCCTGATGTTCGGCCGATGCCTCAACGTCCGAAGGGTATCTCCGCTAGGTAATCCGCAAGTATCTGTCCTTTAACCGCACTTCGCGAAGAAAAATTTATTTCGTGCTCTCCTAATTCAACTGCCCATTTAGCCATTCGGCCAGAAATCTCAGGCTTATATAGCACCTAAAAGAAAAATGATTGCGTTAGTCAATACGGTATTGCCGGACATTGCCGCAAAGTAAGTAGTTACCAACCTGTTTGATCGGCTGGCCAGTTAGAACTACAACTGGGTGCGCCTGAAAGTACCGACGTAAATGTCGCACTGTGTGAACTAGCGCATACACTAGCTTCTCAATTGGTGAATAGTTTACTTCGCATGCTGTCAGCATCTTGCTTACGAAGTAGACCGGCACTTGCATCTGAGAAAATCTCAGCATTATTTGACCACGAAATAAATAATTCGTATGTATAAATAAATAGAATGCCTTACCTTTCCGCGATCTGCGATAAGGATCGAGCTGACGGTTTCTTTGGACGCCGCAAGGTACAACGTAAGTGTTTTCCCTGCTATTGGCGCTGTGAGTGTTGGTAATTCAGCAAGCACCTTCTTCATATCTTGAAAAGCTGATTCCGCTTCCTGAGTCCATACAAAGTCTTTTTTCTTTAAACAATTCTTCAAAGTATTGAAAAACGGTAAATGTCGCTCCGCGGCTTTTGACAAGAACCGCGTGATTGCCACGAGCTTCCCAGTTAGACTCTGCACATCCTTCTTTGTCTTTGCAGATGGTAATCTATCAATGGCTTCAATCTTTTTGGGATTCGCCTTGATTCCACGCGCCGTCACCACGTGACCTAGAAACTTGACTTCCTCTTCTCCAAAACTACATTCGAGTGGGTTAAGCTTCATATTGATCCTGCGTAAAGACGCAAATGTTTCTAGGATGTGCGCAAGCATTTCTTCTTCGGTGTTTCTCTTAATTACCAAATCATCGACATATGCTTCAAGATTTCTACCAATTTGGTGCTTGAAGGCTGCGTCAATTACGCGTTGATAGGTAGCTCCCACGTTCTTTACACCAAAGGGCATCTTAGTATAATAATAAATACCCTGCGGCGTATGAAAAGCAGTTTTGTCCTCATCTTTCGCAGCCATGAGGATTTGGTGATAACCCTTATACGCATCCAGGAAACATTTGTATCGAAAACTCGATAACGATTCTACCTTCCAGTCAATATCCGGGAGAGGGTAGTTATCTTTAGGACAAGGTTTGTTAATGTCCTTAAAATCAACGCACATCCGCCAATTACCGTCGGCCTTTTTCGCCAACACGGGGTTAGCAACCCATGTTTGGTACCGCACTTCCCGCAGAATATTTGCTCTGACTAGGTTATCAACTTCTGCGCATAACCAATCACTGCGCTCAAGGGCCATGTGCCGCTTCTTCTGCCTAACGGGTGTGAGTGACAGATTAACATTCAACCTATGTTCCGCAATATCACGCGGAACCCCAGTCATGTCTGATTCTTGTCATGCGAAAACATCTGCGTTAGCGGACAATATACCATGCAATTTAGCCTTAGTCTCGGCTGACAAGCCTGAGCCAATTTTGATTCGCTTATCCGGATGCAAACAGTTAGCTATGACTGCACTGCTTTTAAATTGTTCTCCCACGCTGGGAATGCTTACGGGCACAACTGAACCACATAACTCAGTAACTTGATGTGACGCAATTGTGGCAATTCCTCCCATTGTGGGAAACTTAATCAAACCGTGCACTACAGATGGTATAATGTTAAAATGTCGTATGAAATTTCTCCCTAGTAGCGCATTGTAACGCGAAGTCGACCGAACCACATAAAAGTCGACTAACTCGCGCCTGACCAACTGCAGATTCTTATCATTCGCAAGCTCTATTATTATCTCTATCCGGCCTAGCGGCCACGAGCTTTCTCCAGAGAATCCTGATAGCGTAATATCGGGATGGCGTAACTGCGCTTTTAATTCTGTGGGAATGAAACGATAGCAATGCTCGTACATAATGTCGACGCCACTCCCGGTGTTAACGTGCATGCGTTTAACCTGTATTCCGCAATTAGGAATGCGACACTTAATGATAATGGGCTCGTTAACTGTGTCGATTGACATTAGAGGAGGGAACGTGATTGGGAGAAGTTCCCAATCCTGGTGATCATTGTATTTTCTTCGCTGGCTAACTTTGTCTGCGTCCACCATATTGATGGTTACATCGGCGCTTTTATTCTTATCTGTTTTTTGCCATGCGAAGGTTTTGGCTTTTGAACTCTCCTCTGCGGCTTTTCATTTATCTTTCTTTAGCGGCTTTAGGTGATCTAATTTTCCTGCGCTTAGCGCTTCCAGTACTCGCTCCATTAAATTTTTACACCGATTGGTGTCATGGCCGTGATTGTCATGGAACTCGTAGTACTTTGTTTTATCCCGCTTACCAAATTCTGTTAGCGGGGTTAGAACCGCAAAGGTTGCACACACTGGTTCGGTGGCCAGAATCTCTTTCGGTGTTTTGGATAAACTTTTGAGCAGCGCATAGTTCTGATTATTAATGTCGTGCTGATTATTGCTTCAAAAACCACTACTTGTTCGCCCTTTATCATTTCTTATCGGACCACCACTAGGGTATCTTCTGCGAGAGCTGTTGCTGCGATTTTGATCACGCGAACGATCATCATCGTCTTTCCTTTCGTTGCGTGAGCTAGCTGTCAGAATGTCATTATCTTCACCACTCCGCATATAATCATGGTATTCATTAAGCGCTTCAGTATAAGTTGTTGGCATCGTGTGGCGCAGCCACCTGACCAGCGTTGGATGACGCTCCGTACTTATACCGTGTATGAGTCCAAAAATTTGCTGCTCTGGTTTTAGGTCCGGTATGCGCAAGTACTCATTAGTATAACTCGTGAAAAACTCGTCCAAAGATTCCTTGGGCTTCTGTATAATATCATGACATTCGATATGAGTGCATTTGCGTGGCCTTTGATTTTGATACTGCAGCAAGAACTTTGTCCGCAAATCCATGAACCCGGATATGCTACCCGCTGGAAGTTTGTTGAACCATTCGCGCGCAATGCCTTGTAATGTCATGGGAAATATCAGACATGCAACCGGATCAACCCATCCTTGGGTGCGCATTGCGCCTTCAAAACGCTGCAGGAAATTATCTGGATCAGTCAAGCCATTGTAGGTACCTAATGTGTGAGGTATCTTTGGTGCTGATGGAAATGGATACGCGATTATATGCGGAGGAAACTTATCAAAAGTAGTTGGTAGCTCAAAGGGTGGTTTAACAGGGTCCCCTTTAAGTCCTGCGAAGAAACGCTTAATCATATCCTGAACAAAATTAGGTTGCGAAAATAAGTGGACCATGTCAGGAGGAGCCGCCTACATAAATTGGTTTACGAGATTCAACTGCCCCTGAATATTTTGCCAAGGTTGCCCCGTCTTCTGCGGATATAACCAAGGTTGCTGCGTTGGAAAAGAAGCAAGCTTGACGGCGCGGAGTATACAGGTAGCTGAAAAGGTGCCGAAGCCTGTGGCACAGATGCCTGCGAGACCTGAGGGTATGCCGTTATGAGTCCAACCGTATGTGCAGTGCTTTGCTGTTCTGCGGTTATCGGCGTCCAATGAGAATTGGCGTCTGGAATGACACCGAATCCTCGGCTATTAAGTAATGCCTGCGCACTGCAGGGGTTAGAAACTGTGAAATTGGGCGCGACGACTGCCAAGGTTGCAGTGGTGTAAACGACGAATTTTGTTGACAACCCTGCGTCTGCATAGGGATTGAAACCGTGGTGCTGTAAATAGGCACCTGGCCGCAGCATACTGCATGCGGTCCCATAGTTTCGCTGCCAGTGCCTACAAAGATAATTCTTGGATCCACTACAGAAAAATCTAGTCACGTGGTTGTAACCAGCGAGTTTGCCCTTGGCGGTTTAATTCCATCCGGGAATATCGGCTTATACCTTTGGAAAGGTTCGCCTTACACGGGTGGAGCATAAGGCGTGTATCCTGCCCCCGTAGTCATAGCTTGCGTTGGCTGATTACCAGACGGCGTATTCTGGTTGTCCGTTTGAGTACGTTCCGATGATTCCCCGGAAGTCATGATTCTGTTAAAGAAACAAAAAATTCGAGAAAACTGTGAGTAATGAGCTTTATAATTCAAAACTTTAAAAGAAAAAACAATTAAACACATCTTGAATTAGTTCAGCTCTCAATGAGAGCACCACTTGATCGTGCATATATTTTCCAAGAGGTTAATATGCATGTTCAATACGTTTAAAAGAGGTTTAAGGATCTTAGAACTTAGCTCTCCGGTCCAGCTACCGTGAATAACCCTGGCTGACATGACGATGTCGGCGGGGTGGCTAGGTGATTAAGTCCACCTTCGATGATGGTCGTTGATCGAAGGCCTGAATAAGGTTGTTGGAAACTGTCGAGAGTGACTAACCTATTAACCTTTGATGAATGATGATAATGATTACGTATTGTGAGCCACGTAAATGTGACATCCCCTAGAATGATAATTAGGGTTAGTGTATATAGGCAAAACCCTAATTCTAGAATTATCCAAGATCATGATAATCCTTTCCATAACAAATTCCCCGAATACCGGATATAACTATGGAAAAGATATTTAGGCTTGATGGCCAAGTAACCACCATTCCGGGAACAAAGGGATTCAATACGCTACCGCATACCGCATACCGCATATAGAGTACATGCGTACGCACGCTAATGATTGCCCGCATACGTATATAATGCGCATGCGGGTTGCGGTATCATTAGAAATTTAACCGCAATGTGTGTGATGTATCCATGACTTGCTCGTGACACGCCAATGAATAATTTTTTTCTAGCAAACCCGTACCAATGCATATAACTCTTTGCTATCAAAAATATTGATTACTTAATTATTAACCTAATATTTATATAATACCGTTTCTTGAAAAATATCCATCTATCTATTCTATTTAATAATAATAATTAATAATAATAATAATAATAATAATAACATAATCGGTTAACTTCATAATTTGGTATCTCTTTATCTCTTTAATATATTAAAAGAGGAGCATTATCTTTCCTCATTAAAACATAAAACCCATTTATTACTATAGGATCATTGAAATAGACACATTCTAGCCCTTCATTCAAGTGATTAGCTAACAAATAATTTGAATTAGCTAATCATAAAAGTAATTTCCTAAATTACCCTCCTATTTAAATACAAAAACATCCATAAACCGGGTGGATTTTACGGTTTTCTCACAAAATTAGGGTTCCAAACTCACACACATCGATACTTCAATCGATACTCACAAAATTAGGGTTCCAATGATACTTCAATCTGTTCAACGAAAATCAGACAATTAGAGGATGAGTCACAAGTCGCTGTCTCTAATTTTCATTCCCACAAAAAACTCGACGCTTCTTCTACTAGACCCCTAGGTGGAGCTGATGAAGCTTGTATGTATATGCAACGTATTACTTTATCATAGTCTTTACATCTGTATTGTTGTTTCCTAATATCATTTTATTCATATATTAGTTCTCCATCTGAGTTACGTTTTACGAATGTAAAAGATGTCATTGTGACGGTCAGAAAATTAGGGTTCATGAAATTGATTTTAATCTCCAATACGATAATCATCTATTAGCTGATGACCTTATTGATTCATAAGGTTGGTTAACCTTATACAGTTTATTAAGGTTGTGTTATTGATCGATGCATTAGAAGTATTATTATTTATTAGCTTATCATGTTTGATGATTACGTTTTACCTATTATTAGATCATCAATAAACTTTTTATTCATTATAGTTAAAATCACAAAATATATACGGAGTAGCTTATTAGTAATGTATTGATCAATAATTTTACAGGTATCCAATGGTTGGATTTCGAAATCTGATACAAAACAGATTGCCTATCAGATAATCTGCTAGTTCAAATTTTTATATTTCCAAAATTACCATGACTTGTAGGAATTATGCCATCGAGACCAGGAGCTAAAACATCTCAAGCAGATAGTCTATAAGAACAATTCTTTTTGGAAGTGAGTGAATTGATTACATGTGTGTCAGAGCTTCTAGAATTCATTCGTAGAGTTGATTACATAAGGTTAGTGAAAAAAATATTGAGGATTGCAATTTGTGTTTGCTTATCTTTTTATAGAGTTTATAACAATAACAATACATAATACTCATATAGAGTTTAAAATTCTTAACTTTGTCTGTTTTGCATGTTCAATGGTAGTATTTTTTTTTTTTTTTTTTAATCGATTCTCTTAATCGTTATCAAATCTTGATGTTAGTGGTGGTGGTGTTTATTTAATTGATGTTGACTTCTTTATATATTGTCATTTTCTCATACAACGTTCAATCTGGATGATTCAAGTAACATTATCAACAAGGATAGATGTGAACTTGGTATGTCTATTAGTCAAAGTTTTTATTTCAAAGATTTGATAAATTAATTATAACTTTTACCCAGTGGGGCATTAGTCTCATTTGTTAAGAAAATTGATCTTTGTTAGATCACTATGTGTTGGTATATATGTACAATTTATATGATGAGTAAATGTTAGAATGTGAAATTTTTTTAATGTGTTATGTGATTATTTTTGTTGAATGCAGATAATGGGAAAGGCTTCATAGGAATGATCGATAGTGTGTCGAGATGTGGATGAGTGTTAAGATCAGGTGGGACATAGTTGTGTTGGGCTGAAAGTTTTTATATCAACTCTCAAATAAACAAATTAACTTATGTGAAGAACCTTTTGGAACCGTCAAATACGAAAGGCATGTTATGCAATGAGTAATTTTAGAACCCATTTCGTCACCTTTACCAAAACATTAAGTTGAACCTTTGTGTTTAATCACCCCTTACTATTTGTCACATATCATAGTTTTTTTTAATTATACATTACCCGTATTAAGCAGATTTAAATTATGTAATACATTTTTTAACCATCTGAGCTGTATCAAATTTATAGGTTGATTTGGTTATAAGTTAAAAACATGTATCTGCTTAAGAAATGGGTTGTGGATATGAAACTAGTAGTGTAAAGGAAGAACATTTGTCTCATCACATGCCAACTTGTACCTAAAATGACCCATTCGTAAGTAGATAACTTGATATTGGCACATGTAGTTCTTGTAGTTGATTAGTACTCTACATGTTTTTTTCTGTTTTGTAATAAATTCCACTGCAGGACCCTGAGTCAATAGAAGCATAAAGATCACAAAGTAATGGCTGCTCTATATTTCACTATGTATAGTGACTTTGTTGACTGAATGGCGATTAATGTTCTCAACTTTTGTAGTGATGAAAACCCAACGACATAAAGGAAGTACACGGTGAACCCAAAGGTTGTCAAGTGAAGCACATCTAAATTGGTTCTTTATTAGAGGTTTGAACCGGAAAAATCCTACCAGAACGTTGTAAGATGTAAAAAAAAAAAAAAATTCTAAGGTTAGGATTTGTAATTTAATCTTTCAACAAGAAAATTTTGCGGGTTTCTATAAACTTTATACACTTCTTTATCCTGTTTGATTTCATTCATATTTTATATGTTATGTGTATTAATTTTGTTAAATATAAGGTGTTGGTTTATATGAGTATGATTTAATTTATCTTTATCCTATTATTCTCTCAACTTCTTTTTAATCTCTTAAAACATCCTTTATCTTTATTACATCCAAATACATATGTTTTATCCTACTCATTGAAATGAATTTATTCATCTTTTAGTTTAATCAATTGAGTACATCATGAATTTAATCATTCATGTAAAAAAGTTTACTATTTTAACCCCGTTAATTCGTGGGTATTACACTAGTTGTATATTTAATAATAGATAATATTATATATATTAAGTATAAATAAATATAATATATTAAAAAATACAATGTATAATATTATTTTCATCAATCAAAATAATATTAAAATATAATTCATGATAACCTTATTTTAAATATATTTTTTATTTTAAAAACCAAAATGAATAATCAGATATTAATAATGAATTGTTGGTACAATATAATACACCTAAACGTACATGAAGCAGCAACATGCAACGTGATTCACGAATATAATCCAGTAATCACACAAAGAGAGTAACGATATACATTAAGTGAAACAAAGCTGGATGTAGAGAGAGCATCTTGAGTTTGATTACACCTGCTACGCAAATATGAATCTAGTTTTCGATCTTTCTATCTACTTGCAATCCAATCGTTTGATAACAATTTTCTACCTTTGTGTGTTTCTAATTAAAATTAAAACATATACTAAAGGGTGATACTTAAATGTAAAATAATTTAAAGTCATTAAAAAATCTGAATGAATCAATGATTAAGTTTGAATTTAGCTCTAAAATGACAATAAATTTTCAAAAAATTATTATGAATGAACATAATATTGGATGTAAGATTAACGTCATATATAATCTTTAACATGAATAGTAAAATAATATATTTGTGTAAGAGTTCCGATATAACTAGTTAAAGACTCGCGATTTCGCGGGGTTTTTGAAGAGTGAAATCATTTATTAATATCATATTATATTATATTTGTTATTTTGCTTTGAATTTGGTTATCCAAAAAATCTAACAATAGAAAATGATCAATATGAAGTTGATGTTTTCATGAGAATAATATTTGTAACATATTTATATTAGCATTTTTTTTTTAAATATACAGAAGAATAAGATTATACAAACATAAGATTATACATTTTAGTTGTTTAGTTGCAACTCGTGTTTAATGATAAGATCTGTAGCATATAAAAATTACCATCATTCATCGATTGACATATCATAAAGTTCGATTACATGACAAACTATTCAATGGTTACTAAGCTACCATAAATTTCATCTTAAAGTGTTTAATAATTACATGCCTAAGCATCAAAATAGAAAGATATTAAATGCATAGATACATCATTCAACATATTCATTAACACTTATGCACAAACTGACGGTAAACCTGCATAATCAAGAGACTTTGATACTGAAACAAACTGTTACACCGGGTGAGTTCCATCTAAGACCATGATGAACCTGCGTTCGTCAGGCAGGAACGCAATCAAACACTTATCGTTCGGAACATACCCATTTAGAGTTAAGAACTTTAGCCACCCTTTAGAAACATATTTTTTCTTTGATCCTTTTCCTTGCTTCAAACCCACCATATATGAGTTTTGTTGTTCATATCGAGACACTCATAGTCACAATTACTTTGTACACTCATAGTCACAATTACTTTGTAGTTCAAGTAGTTTTTGAAGCTCTTCTGACTGCCGCTAAATCACATTCATATTTTAGTTGTTAAACGGTCCATAAACATTTGTCAATAACATGTTAAAAATAAAAAATTCCAAAATGTACTTATGAATAAAAACTTACTGCTACATTAGCAACTCAACTAAAAATCAAAACTTACCGCTAAACAGAGCACACAATATCAACCCGATCAAAACTTATAAATGAATCTTGATTGTTTTTCATTGTAGGATGCCTTCTAGCTGGGGTGTGAGACAAAAAGTAGCAGCCAGAGCCATTCTAGGATGATTTTGATCTTCAATTTGCCTCTGTTTAGATACTTAACAAATGTAAAATATATATTTAAATAATAAATAATGTGGTAAACTTTTCAAATGGAAAAGTTAATCAAACATACATGTAAGTCTCATTGACGTGATCTCCTGAAAATTGAAATGTAGCCAATTGAGCCAGACTCAGTTGACGCTTATTAAGAAAAGCTACCAGTCACCTAACCTGCCCATCTTGCTATCCATAGCTATTAGCGAGATTCGAATGATTTTTCCTATACATATGTTAACATCATTAAATTATGATTGATTGTACATGCTACTGATTTAAAGAGTGTGTTCTGCTTACACATCGAGTAACCACATCGATCCCTGCATTGCTGTTTTCTATATGGTGATCAACACGAAGTTGAGAAATTAACTCATCACTGAGTTACTAATCCAACATTGAAAATTGTAGTTGTTAGGAGTTCAATCGACGCCCGTGAGAAAGTTATCCAACCACCGAACAAGCGACTTTGAAATCGCTCCACAACACTAATCTTTATGCTGCAATTTAAAAAAGATATTTAAAAATAAGTATAATACAGCGTAAGCATCGTTCGTTCACTATAAATGATATACAAATAACAAAATATTAACTTTGTATCTAGACTTCCCATACTGTAGAGATCTAAAACATGGTTCACATTGATAACCCAAAATGGGTTACGTTTTTATCTAATATGGGTAGATTGGAGAAGTTTTAATCTTAAATTAGTTTAATGGGTCAATTGGAACATAAGGGTAAAAAACATGAATCAAATGGGTCAAAAGATAACCCGCAATGTACTTTTACATTCAACTTCATCAACATATCTTGGGCCCTAAACACTAAACCATAAACCTAAACCCTAAATCTAAACCTTAAACATACTAAACTCTAAACCCTAAACGCTAATCAATAAACCCTAAATCCTAAAACCTAATCCCTATAACCCAAACCCTAAATCATAAATTCTAAAATCTAAACCCTAAACCCTAAAACCTGTAAACTATAAACCCTAAACACTAAATCATAAACATTAAAATCTAGACCCTATATCTGAACCCTAAACTCTAAAACCTAAACAAACCCTAAATCCTAAACCACCAACACTATACCCTATACACTAAACCTTAAACCTTAAACTCTAAACCCTATACCCTTTACCTTAAATTCTAAAATCTAAACCCTAAACCCTACACAATAAACCATATACCCTAAACCCTATACACTAAACCATAAACCCTAAACCTAAACCCTAAACCCTATATCTATACTCCAAACCATAAAATGTAAAAACAAAACCCTAAACCTGAAACCCTATATCATAAACCTTAAATCATAAATTCTAAAATCTAAACCATAACCCTTAAAGTGTAAACTATAAACCCTAAACACTAAACCCTATACCCAATATCTAAACTCTAAACCCAAAATCAACCCTAAACCATCAACCCTTAAACTTACACACTAAACCCTAAACCCTAAGCCTTAAACCCCAATCTCTTTTAGAAAAAGGTGGCTTAACTAACAAAAGAAAATTGAACCAGATACATTCTTACCTAAACTTTAAACCTTAAACCCTAAACGTTAAACCATATAGTCTCAACCGTATACACTAAACCATAAACCCTAAACCGTAAACCGTAAACCCTATATCCTAAACCTTAAACCATAAATTCTAAAATCTAAACCTTAAACCTTAAAGTCTAAACCATAAATACTAAACCCTATACACTAAAATCTAAACCCTAAACCCTATATCTAAACCCTAACCATAAACCCTTAACCACCAAACTAAACCCAAAACCCAAAACCTTAAACACTATACCCTAAACCATAAATTCTAAAATCTAAACCCTAAACCACAAATTTTAAAATCTAAACCCTAAATCCTAAACTCTATACTCTAAAACATATACCCTATAAACTAAACCCTGTATGTAAACCTTAAACACTACACCATAAACCATAAAATCTTAGACCCTTAACCCTATACCATAAATTCTAAAAACTAAACCCTAAACTCTAAAGCCTAAACTCTAAACCCTAAACCCTTAACCCTACACTTTAAACACTAAACCGTAAATCATATACACTAAATCCTAAACCCTAAACACGCAATTAGTATTCTATCTCATTTTATAATATTACAACTATTTTCTAGGATAAAAATGTGCTGCAAAGAATAGATTATATAGGTATTTTTGCATATGTCTGCTTCTATAGCAAACTTATTTGTAAAACAAAATAATCTGTCATTATTATAATCATATTAGTGAGCATAACATAGATATATGAGGCCTAATAGTGAAAAGATGATCAAAGTGATTATTATAATTAACATCAGCAACTCAACTACGAATCAAAACTTACCGTTAAACATAGCACACAATACCAACCCGATCAAAACTTATAGATGAATCTTGATTAGTTTTCAGAACATGCCTCATTGTAGGATGCCTTCTAGCTGGAGTGTGAGACAAAGAGTAGCAGCCCGAGTCATTCTATGATGCTTTTTATCTTCAATTCGCTTTTGTTTAGATACTCTACAAACGTAATATATATATATATATATATATATATATATATATATATATATATATATATATATATATATATATATATATATCTAAATAATAAATAATGTGGAAAACTTTTCAAATGAAAAAGTTAATCAAACATACATGTAAGTCTCATTGACATGGTCTCCTAAAAAGTGAAATGTAGCCAATTAAGCCAAATTCAGTTGATGCTTATTAAGAAAAGCTACCAGTCACCTAACCTGCCCATCTTGCTACCCATAGCTATTAGCGAGATTCGACTAATTTTTCCTATACAATATGTCAACATCATTAAATTATGATTGAATGTACATGCTACTGATTTAAAGAGTGTGTTCTGCTTACACATCGAGTAACCACAACGATCCATGCATTGCTGTTTTCTATATGGTGATTAGCACGAAGTTGAGAAATTAACTCATCACTGAGTTTCTAATCCAGCATTGAAAATTATAGTTGTTAGGAGTTCAATCGATGCCCGTGAGAAAGTTATCCAACCACCGAACAAGCGACTCTGAAATCTCTCCACAACACTAATCTTTATGCTGCAATTTGAGAAAGATATTTAAAAAAATAAGTATAATACAGCGTAAGCATCGTTCGTTCACTATAAATGAAACACAAATAACAAATAATTACATTTGTATCTAGACTTCCCATACTGTAGAGAAGATCTAAAACATGGTTAAAAAACAGGAATTAAATGGGTCAAAAGATAACCCAAATTGTACTTTAACTTTCAGCTTCATCAACATATCTCGCTCCCTAAACACTAAACCCTAAACCTAAATCCTAAATCTAAACCTTAAACATACTAAACCCTAAACGCTAATCAATAAACCCTAAACCCTAAAACCTAAACCCTATAACCTAAACCCTAAATCATAAATTCTAAAATCTAAACCCTAAACCCTAACGTGTAAACCATAAACCCTAAACACTAAATCATAAACACTATACACTAAACTCTAAACCGTAAACCCTAAACCTATATATAAACCCTAAACTCTAAAACCTAAACCAACCCTAAACCCTAAACTCTAAACCTAAACCCTAAACCTTAAATTCTAAAATCTAAATCCTAAACTATAAACCCTAAACACTAAACCATATACCCTAAACCCTATACACTAAACCATAAACCCCAAACCTAAACCCTAAATCTTTCACATTTTTCTGAAGCCTCAATGCGATTATAATGAAATGAAGCTCACCATATATTCGAGGACGTACCTTCTTAACGTGTAGCTTTTCACCTGGTACTTGATTGTCCTTATGCTTCTGCACCTGGTACATCGTAACACATTCCATCCACTGCAAGTTTGACAATTCATGTGGTTTGAAGCACGATAAAAGTAAATTTCAGAATAAAATCGTATTTGATTTGGTATTGCTACCGCGCATGACTTCGAGAGTCATGATGATATTACAGAGGAACGTCTTTATCAGAATATTTTTGCTATTGTCTTCGTATATTTTCTATTCAGGGTCGGTTGAGTTCAACTGTTCAATTCCAAACTCATCATCAGCAACAACAAATCTTGATTTGAATTTATTCATTCTTCTGGTGAGTACTGCATATTTTTAGATTTATAGAACTCGTTATTTCATTGTTAGTTTATATAAATATTAATTAATTACTACTCACTTGTTGTTTTCTTCTTAATTGTATATTTGTAAGAGTATTTTACAGTTGTTGTTGTTTCCTGAATCGATGTTAGTTATAGGATTATGTTTTTTTATCCCTTCAAAACAAGTCAACTTTAAAGTCAACTTGGATCATACATTCATACAAATGAATATGTTCAATGTTTTTTATAAACACTGCGGTCCTACTTATTAAATCTTTGCAAATTTCAACTTCAGCTTGGCCATAGGAATATTCTAAGTAGGTCTCACATATGGGTTTGTTTCAGTGTTTGGATTTTGCATTCAGTAAGTTGGATAGCTAATTGGATAATTATGTAATTTCAGTTTGGGATTAATGACTAATTAGATAGATATTTTTTCACTTAGTAAACCTTTAAGATCTATCAAACTTTAATCTTTTTGCAATGGGTGTGAGTGATTTGGGTTGAGCTGAAAACCCTGTTGGAAGCTTCGACGAGCCCAACACACCCACTATAGAGGACCTAGACTATAGAGGACCTAGACTATACTAGACTCACTACACCAATACTTTGACGTTGGTTAGCCTTTAATTTTATAAATCCTTAGTGCACAATAATATTTAGGCGACAGTGTCGACCATATATCTTTAGGCGGTATAACCGACCATGTATTACTTAGGCGGCAGAGCCGACCATATAATAAGAACAACAAAAGTGCACTAAGAACTTAAACACAAACTAAGGCTTGATCGGGAAACTTAACAAAAACACTTATATTAAATTACAATTACAATATTACTTACAAGCTTTATCTTCTCTACTTTCGCTAACTCACACTCTTCTTCTCTTCTTCACAACTCACTTCTTATTTCACTCTCACAACTTCACACCTTACACAAATGAAACACCCACCTATATTTATACTACTCCATGGAAGTTTCTAGAAACTAGATATTTCCATGGATATATATAAATATCTAGATATTTTTATACATATAAATATCTAGATATTTCTTACACACATAAATATCTAGATTTTTCCTTACATTTTAATATCTAGAAATTTTTCATATACATATTAATATCTAGATATTTTACCCATATACATTAACTAATTCCATATTATTCTAAATTTGCATTGTATTTTAACACTCCCCCTCAATGCAAATTTTCTTCCAACGATGTCTTGCAGACCATTCCAAGTGCTTCTCTGAATTTTGTAAACTTCGGTTTACTTAGGCTCTTGGTGAATATATCTGCAACCTGTTCATCTGTCTTTGTTGGCATCATCTTGATCTCCCCTTCAAGGACCTTCTCGCGAACATAGTGATAGTGCACTTCTATATGTTTTGTTCTCGCATGAAAGACTGGATTTTCTGCTAGACGTATAGCTGATAAGTTATCGCAGAAAAGCTTTACTTGATAATCTGTTGATTGATGAAGATCTTCCATTAGCTGCTTCAACCAAGTAATTTCTTGTGTTGCTGATGCTGCCGATCGATATTCTGCTTCGGCGCTTGATAAGGATACAGTTGGTTGTCTCTTGCTGCACCATGATATTACTCCCGATCCAAGACTAAACATGTATCCAGTTGTTGACCGTCGTGTATCATAGTCTCCAGCGTAATCGGCGTCACAATATCCAGTCACGTGACATTCTTTTGTTTTCTTGTACAAAATGCCAAAGTTAATAGTGCCTTTAACATACCTTAAGATGCGTCGTACAACATCAAGGTGAGGCTTCTTCGGATTGCTCATGTATCGACTAACCACTCCAACTGCATAAGATATGTCTGGCCGGCTTAGTGTGAGATAAATAAGACTTCCGACCATCTTTCGATACATGGTAACATCTTGAAGACTTTTTCCTTCATCTGCTCGTAGTTTTGTATTCGGATCCATTGGAGTTGAGATAGGTTTGCAATTAAGCATTCCGTACTTTTGTAAAAGATCTCGCGCATATTTCTGTTGTCCCAGAAATAATCCTTCTCTTTTCTGCTCTATTTCGAGTCCAAGAAAATGTTTGAGTTCTCCAAGCTCCTTCATATGAAATCTGATAGACAGATTCTCTCTTGTTCTTTGGATCTCCTCATAGTGATGTCCCGTGATGATTAAGTCATCCACATATACTAGCACTATGGCTAGTTTTCCATGATTTTGTTTCACAAATAAACTAGAATCTGAAGGAGCAACTGTAAAACCACTTTGTACCAAGAACTCACCAATTTTCCCATACCAAGCTCTTGGAGCCTGCTTCAAGCCATATAGTGCCTTCTTTAATTTGCAGACATGCTCAGGATGGATCTTGTTCTCAAAGCCTCTTGGTTGCTCCATATAGATGTCTTTGTCAAGTTCTCCATGTAAGAAAGCGTTCTTGACATCCATCTGCCACAGCTTCCAAGATTTGCTGGCGGCTAAAGCTAGTAGAGCTCGAATTGTTGTGATCTTCGCCACTGGACTAAACGTTTCTTCATAATCCAGCCCATATTGTTGAGAAAAACCTCTAGCAACAAGTCGAGCTTTATACCTTTCAATGGAGCCATCTGATCGAGTCTTCACCTTGTAAACCCATTTACAAGATATTGGTTTTACATCTTTTGGCTTTGGAACTAAACTCCATGTCTGGTTTTCTTTTAGTGCATTAATTTCTTCTTCCATTGCTTTCTGCCATTCTTGACTTTGTGCTGCTTCTTCATAAGTGGAAGGCTCAATAGGTATTGATTCATCCACATGAGCAGCATTGGCATACCTCGGATTAGGTTGCCTCGGCCTTGTTGATCTCCGTAATTCTTGCACATGCTCCTCGGCATCCATTTGGCTTGGACGAACCTCTTCGAATGTAGATTGATGTACCTCAGTTTTCCATGGACTCGTTTCCTTAGAGTACGATCCATCTCCTTCTTTAATTGGATCCGTTATGTGCTCTTTATGTTCTTCTTTCTCTTTTGGAACTTCTTCTAATCCATGAGATTCTGGAAGCTCTATCTTTTGAGGTGACCACCATGAAGAAGCTTCATCAAATACCACATTTCTTGAAGTATGACACTTTCCAGTATTTGGATCACAACATCTCCATCCTTTTCTTGATTCATCATAACCGACAAAAATGCATCGAATTGCCTTCTTATCAAATTTGCTTCGTAGATGATCTGGTACGAAGACGTAGCATACACATCCAAAAACCTTGAGATGGTTGACGGTTGGCTTGATCTTCCATAATCTTTCATATGGTGAAATATATCCCAACTTTGTTTGTGGGAGTCTGTTAATCACGTATGAAGCCGTCCTCATACATTCGGCCCAAAATCTTCCTGGTACATTCTTACCATGAAGCATACTTCGACAGGTTTCAGCAAGATGACGATTCTTACGTTCTGCCACTCCATTCTGTTGTGGAGTATTAGGGCAAGTTAATTGCCTTCTGATCTTGTGCTTCTCAAGATAGATATTGAACTCGGTTGATAAATATTCTCCTCCATTATCTGTGCGTAAGCATCGAATCTTAGTATTGAGCTCACTTTCTACCTTGTTCTTGAACTCTTTAAACTTCAGAAAAGTCTCCGACTTCTCCTTCATGAAGTAAACCCACACATATCTTGAGAAGTCATCAATGAATGTCACCATATATTTCATACCTCCAAGTGATGTTTGTTTCACTGGGCCGAAGACATCTGAGTGTATTAGCTCTAGTGGTGTCTTGGACTGATGCGCTGACTCCTTGAATGGCAATTGGTGAGCTTTGCCAAATTGACATCCAGCACATATTGTATCTGTTCGGATATCAATTTGAGGAAGCCCATTTACTATGCGTTTCACCATCATCTCCTTTAACTTATTGTATCCCACATGCCCAAGACGTTCATGCCACAGATCTGCCGTCTCATTCTTTCGAGTCTTATCCACATATGCTGTTTCAGCAGATAGTACATAGACCGACTCTATTCTTTTTCCTTACATAATTGGATTGCCAACCACCTTCACTCTCTTGAATACAGACACATCTTCTGGTCCAAAGAGCACATAATTCCCTTCTGCTGTCAATTGTGGTACTGACAGTAAATTCTTCTTTAGGCCAGGGACAAGATACACCTTCTCGAGTTGGAGCTTATGAGAGTCGCCTTCATTTGGAATTATTGTCTTTCCAATGTGAGAAATAGATAACCTTGAATTGTCGGCTGTCAACACGACTCTCTTTCCTTTGTAATCCTCCATTTCTTGCAGCTTTGTCCCATCGTTGGTCATATGATTTGAGCATCCGGAATCGATGATCCAATCATCTTTGTAGTTTATTTTTGACTTTAAAGTTGTTGTAAGAGCTTGATCATCTATGTCAGCTTCAACAGAGAGTCCAGCTTCTGCATCCCATGTTTCCTCATTAATGGTTGCTTCGAATGTGACCTCTTTCTTCTCATCTCTTGTAGCGGCCACATTTCCTTCGAAAGTTCGCCTTTTGGGGAATTTACAATCTCGAGCAAAATGACCCTTCTTGCCACAATTGAAGCATTCACCATTCTTTCTCTTATCATTTTCCCCGTATTGTTGGCGATGATCTCTTCTTCCTTGTTGAGCTCCCCCTGAAGTGTTGCCTTTTGACTTTGGGTGACTCTTCCATCCATATGTCTGACTTTCTTTCATCGCATCTTGTCTTCGAGATGTTGCTTTCTTCTTATTGGTGAAGAGTGCATCTTCTCCGTCTTTTATGGTTACTTCATTCATCTGCTTGGCTAATGCCTCTTGATTAGCCAATAAATTCTCCAGCTCTATTAATGATGGTTGAGTAGGCCATCCTCTTACAGCGGCTATAAATCCATTATACTCGGATCTTAAGCCATGGATGATAATTCTCTTCATCCTTGCATCACTCACTTTCTCTTCAGGAGCAAGTTGAGATATCTCACGACAAATAGATTTCACCTTGGTGAAATACTGAGAAATAGATAGACTTCCTTGTGAGATACCTGCGAGCTCATTTTCCAAGAGCTGGAGTCGTGCTTCATTCTTCTTTGAAAATAATTTTTCAAAAGTTTCCCAAGCTGCCTTTGGTGTTTTCTCGTCACGGATGTGCTCCAATAGATCCTCCTCGATTGTAGTCTTCGGTATAAATAAAGCCTTTCCAGCCTTGATGTTCCATTTTCTCAAGGCTTCGGCATTTTCTTTCGATGGAGGCGTTGTGTCACTGCCAGCAACTATTTCCCATAAATCCTGTCCTTGTAGGTAGGATTCTATGCAAGTCCGCCAATAACCATAGTTGTGGTTATTGAGACTCTTGATTCCACTGCTCGTACTTGCAAGATCTGCCATCATGACGTCCAACGTCCAATAAGCTTGGTCCCTGACCGATGAGCTTTCACAGTTCCTAACTGTGCTCCGACAGAATCTTCCTTAGAGCCTTGGTGAAAACAAGCCGATGTAAACGTCCAACGTTTACCGATTTCCTCCACTAAAAATGGTCCCGAACGACCCGCTCTGATACCAATTGTTGGAAGCTTCGACGAGCCCAACACACACACTATAGAGGACCTAGACTATAGAGGACCTAGACTATACTAGACTCACTACACCAATACTTTGACGTTGGTTAGCCTTTAATTTTATAAATCCTTAGTGCACAATAATATTTAGGCGACAGTGTCGACCATATATCTTTAGGCGGTATAACCGACCATGTATTACTTAGGCGGCAGAGCTGACCATATAATAAGAACAACAAAAGTGCACTAAGAACTTAAACACAAACTAAGGCTTGATCGGGAAACTTAACAAAAACACTTATATTAAATTACAATTACAATATTACTTACAAGCTTTATCTTCTCTACTTTCGCTAACTCACACTCTTCTTCTCTTCTTCACAACTCACTTCTTATTTCACTCTCACAACTTCACACCTTACACAAATGAAACACCCACCTATATTTATACTACTCCATGGAAGTTTCTAGAAACTAGATATTTCCATGGATATATATAAATATCTAGATATTTTTATACATATAAATATCTAGATATTTCTTACACACATAAATATCTAGATTTTTCCTTACATTTTAATATCTAGATATTTTTCATATACATATTAATATCTAGATATTTTACCCATATACATTAACTAATTCCATATTATTCTAAATTTGCATTGTATTTTAACAAACCCAACTGATTCAAGTAAGAACCGGGTCATTTGAGTCGGATTTTGTCGCTCCGGTATTGGTGTTGGGCCTACCCGAAATGTGGGTCACTTAATCATAAATAGAAGTAGAGATGATTCGAATATAGTAAAAGGGTACATAGTTGTGTGATTTTTAAATGATTAGCACGACAACATATGATAATTAATCGTCTGCTTGTGGCTTTTAATCAAGTCATTTGTAGCCTAAATTACCAAAAAGCAAGAACTAAACATATATTCTCTATAATCTTTTATACTAATCTCAACACTTTCGGTTTTGGTTGACTACAACTTATTTAATATCTCAGACTTTTCGTATTCAAATAATTAATAACAAAGCTAACAGAAATATAAACATAAACCAAAAGCTGGTAGCAATATGATTTTGACATAATCTTAAAGTATGTATCTTTATGTAGCCTACGTTCACCATCATGACAATTGTGAACTATTACAACAACCATCACAGTTGTTTTAAAGTAAAATAACCAAAATCAGTCCATATCTTAACGTCATCAAAATAAACCATTCTAGTTATCGAGTAAACATTCTAAATTGTATAATAACCCACAATAAGTAGTAAATGGAGTATGGTGTACTTGCAAGAGCATTTATTATAAAATCTTGTCCATCCCGATATGTGCATTTACCTATTCACATCCTCAGCAAAAAAGAACATACAAATCATTAGTAAAAGTGATATCGGACAAGGAACGAAACTACTCCTATAATTTTCATATATTAGGCGAATAAAGCATATGCTTCATTAATTAGTTTGATCAGGTTATGCTATCAAGATCCACAACCACCAAATAAACATAGACTAATTACTTAAAAAAATAGGTTTAAGTGACATATAGGGGAGTTTTTGAACAACTTAATCATAAGAACGGAAGAAGAAAAAGAGTACCACAAAGCTAATGACTCACCCAACATTGAATTCAATTTTTGTGTAAATCATATATCCAAATTTTATATCATTATCAACTTGATCTATCTAAACAATAATCTGACCATATATCAACCATCCGACCATATGAACAATTGTAACAGAATAAGAAAGGTTGAAATAGTTATGTAAACAGTAAAAATAATGTAGTTGTTAATCATCGTGTAAGCAAAGCTTGACATAAATCAAAATTTGAATGATGATTATTCTAATTAAGATGTCAAACAAATGCTTCATACACAGTAAAGAAATAACAGATAATGTACCTGGATGATAGTCTTTGAGCCTATAAAAACTTCAATTTTTTCCAATCAGGGTCAAATCTGTAGATCAAAGTATCAAAGCTTCAATTGATCATGTCTTTGTTGATGCAATTAGACCCAAATCTTCGATTGTTGATCAGATTCGAGTTGAGAATTGAGATTTAGGGAGAAGAAGGATTCTCGTTAAGTAGAATTGTTAAGCTGAAGAAACCCTAATAACAAATATTAATCGAGAAGAAAATGAAAGGGATAAGGGTTATCCCGTGTTTTTTTTTTAATTATTAGAGAGGGGTATTTTAGGGACGAGTGTATTTAAAATTGATTTATTAGATAATGTTTTTAGTGGATGATTAAGGACCGTTGGATCAATGGGTATTATAATGTAATTTTCTAATCTAATGGTAATTAAAAGGGTTTTGAAAACATTTATTAGCTAATCAAGACTCTTTTTTAATGTATATATATATATATATATATATATATATATATATATATATATATATATATAGGGGCAGGATCAATGGGGAAGTAACCAATCGGGGGGAAGCGGGGGGAAGCAAATTTTTTTTTTTTTTCGTTTTTTTTGAAATTTTTTTTTCCGGCATCAAGATCACACGAAAATATGAACATTTAGAAGAGACACTTCGTGATGAATGTTATTATTTAGGCGGGAAAACGATCGACAAAAATAACATTCAAGATAATATTGTTCGTGAAGAATATGAACGTTTTTTTCCATGTTTTGTGAAGTAAAATTTAACCCGATTTAGGGTTTAGGGTTTAGGGTTTAGAGTTTAGGGTTTGGTGTTTTGGGTTTATTCCATAAACTCAAAACACCAAACCCTAAACCCTAAACTCTAAACCGTTCGTGTTAAAAACTCAATCTAAATCCTAAATCTAAACCCTAAATCTAAACCCTAAACCCTAAATTTCTAAACCCTAATATCTAAACCCTACAAACCCTAATATCTAAACCCTAATATCTAAACCCCAATAGCTAAAACCTCAAAATACGCTCAAAAAACACGATAATTGTTATATATATTTCTTCGAGTGTTTTCCCGTCAAAATAAAAACATTTATCACAAAGTGTCTCTCTACTAAATATTCATATTTTCATCTCATCTATAATGTTCGTGAACAAAGTTTTTTCAAAAAACGAAAAAAAAGAAAAAGTTTTTGCTTCCACCCGCTTCCCCCCGAATGGTTACTTCCCTCTTGATCCTACCACTATATATATATATATATATATATATATATATATATATATATATATATATATATATATATATATATATATATATATATATATATATATATATATATATACTGATTTAAGAAGCATATCAAATGAGTATTAAGGGATATTAAGGCTCTGAATGATTACGAGCGTAATTTAACGCTGAATGTTTGAACACATCGTTTAACACTAACTGACATTTAAAAATTATTACTCTTACACACTAACTACCACCTAAAATTTGGCCATCTGCTTCATTACACTGCCCAAAACCACATCCTACTCCTTTAAAACCATACCTGCCTCCCACCTCCTCGCTTCATTCTTCCTCCAAAAAAAAACCCCGATCACCACCGCCGCTGCCATTAAATCAAACACCTCATTCGAAAACCCAAATTCATCTTCATCGCCCACACCAAAAAAATAGGGTTTCTACCACCATCACCATCGTGGTTGGCGACTTCCTAGATTAGGGGTAAAAATTAGGCTTTCTGCCACCATCACCACCGTCGTCGTTATGACCACCGTCGGTTGCGGGTATTCTTCCTCTTCACTTTTTCTATATATTGAGGGATATGTTGGTACTATTTCTGTTGGATTCAATTACTGTATGTTTGTGTCTCAGTGTCTATCTGATTTGTCTTTATAGTTTGCTAATTAGAAATGCACACCAGGTGTTTGTAGAAATGTGTAGCTGAACAACTAATTGTCTTAGTAAGATGCTAACATCATTATACCAATGGAATTATATCAATTAAAATATATATAGCTACTGATATTTATTAAATTTGACTAATGGTACGAAATTTTTTTTGCTAAGAATTCAGAATGGGTTGGAAATTTTTTAACACTACGAAATTATCGACTTAAAATAAAGTTTGACATTAACAAAGAGAAATTTGATGCTATATGAAGCTTGAGTTGTGGGCTTATATTTATCTCGACTCATAATTTGCGTGTGGTTTTAGATCCCCGGAAATTCCCATTAGTATTTTACTATTTTTCTAATTTCTATTTTTTGAACTGATTATGTGCCATGTCCTACTATGATGTTTACATCAGTTTCAACTCTTAATTATTAGTCATCTCTGGCCTTTACGACAGGAAGATACTAGATAGAATTGGTTGGGTCTTAGAACATGGTGCGAAAAGCAACAGCTTTTAACCCATTGCTATAAAGGCATGAATGTTACCCCGAATTGCTTCTACCATATAATAATTAATAGGGTTATAGTAATATTTTATAGTGGCGTATGATCGACTATTATGTGATTGTGCATTTGCAGAAGGTGAAAAGCATTGAGCATGACACAAGCATGTTGAAAAAGGAATCTGATAGCGAAAAGGTAGGCGTTGTTTTAAATGTATACGATGCATTACTGTAACATCCCGACTTCAATATTTCAAAAACGTGTGCCAAATTTTTTTTTCCTGGACTAGTGCATCTGGACGGCGTCCCAAATTCTGGACGGCGTCCAGCATTGAAGGACAGGACGGCGTCCAGCAGATCTGGACGGCGTCCAAATGGTCAGCCAGATTCTGATCTCGGGTCCCAACTTACGTACGCGGAAAACCCGCTTCCCGACACTTTTACGCGAAAACCTTTTTACAACAAGTCACAATAAGTTAAAATAAGAGATTTTCATCATCAAAACAAGTTTTACATCGTCAGGCCCACATCGGCCCTATATACATGTTTCGCCCAAAATATACAAGTTTCGACCATACAAGTTTAAATTCCAAACGACACTAGAGCATGGTGTTTGGGTTAAACTACCCAAATCTTGGCCGAACTTCCAAAAGCATCCCCTATCAAAACAAGCGGGATCTCTAATCCAAACAAACGCCCTTACCCTTGTCCACACCCGAGCCTATAAAAAGGTAAACAACGAGAGGGTAAGCAAAGTTTAGTGAGTGCAATAATTATACATATGCATATATAATCTATCTACTCGCATTCACTTACATAACACCGAATACAAGCTAGCAATTCAACAACTATGCAATCCATTATGCACAAACTAATAACCGCAATTCATAATAAACTAGCGACTCCATTAGCATATAGTTCATAATTAAATATGCTAATACCAAATTCACACAACCATGGTTAACCAATCGTATGAGGAATGGTACTTGAATTTCCCATCGGTGTTCATAACAACCGTTAGTGTACAACACATATATCACTAATTCTTGGACAACACATATCCGTTCATGAAACCGTTAGCGTACAACGCATATATCACTAACTTGGGCAACACATATCCATTCATAAAACCGTTAGCGTACAACACATATAACACTAACTTGGACAAAACATATCCATTCATAAATCCGTTAGCGTACAACACATATATTGCTAACTTGGACAACACATATCCATTCATACCAATAAACACATCATATACGTACATGTATACTTATCCCACTCACCTTAAAGTCTTTGTGAGAGTTAACCGAGCTTGAAACCTTCAATGTAACGCACCTATTACATTAGGCACATAATCAATCACACAATCGAATTGGTCAACCTACTCACTCACCCAACTAGCGTCATTTTGACTCTTGGTGCAATTTCGACCCATTTGCACATTTAATCCTAAGATTAGGTCAACTTCGCCAAAACCCTAACGCTAGCCCATTATGGTCTTAATACACTTTATAATCACAAGTTTAGTGTGTTTTCATACTCATTTAACAACCTAGGTCGCCCAAGACCCATTTGACCCATTTCAAGGTCAACACACCCATTTGGGTCACCCACAACCCAAATGACACCCACTAACATTAACCACAAGTGTGCTAGTGATTTACTAAGCCTTTAAGACCCAATTACACACTTTAACTTTTTAAAAACCTAGGTTAGTCATCTTTGAGTCTTCATGACCCAAACTTACCCCAAAAACCCCCAAATCACTAACAAATGGGTTTTATGTTCATCTCTAACCCAAACCCTAGCCCTTAAATTAATTAAAGTAAAGAAATCAAGGTTAAGACTTACCAACACAATCACCACATAGCTAGAGACTAGATGAACAACTTTAGAACTCGCACCAAGACCCGATTCGACCTTCTTCTCCCTTGATTTGAGCTCTCTCACTCTAGAATCTTTCTCTCTCTCTAGATTTTATGTGGAAGGAGATAAGGTAGATGAAATGGAGTAAATGAGGCTCCACAAACTGATCTAGGGCCTTAAAGTCGTTCACAAGGTGAAATTACCAAACTACCCCTTTTAAATATCAAAAACACAAAAGCTGGCTCGTCAGGTCATCTGGACGGCGTCCAGAATACTGGACGACGTTCAGACCTTCACACTGGGACGACGTCCCACTCTTTTGGACGACCTTTTATTAGTACTTAGAGTTTATTCATTATACTTAAATCTTTTGTTCGGGCATTATATAGATGGAAAAATGAGGGTCGTTATAGTACCTCCCCGTTAATGAAAACTTCGTCCCGAAGTTTTAAGTGGAGTTCCCGTCTGCTTCATCAACAGTTGGGAAGAGATGGGGGTATTTTCGTATCATTTGGTCTTTGCGTTCCCAGGTATATTCGGGGCCTCTACGCGAATTCCAACGGACTTTAACAATAGGTATGTTGCTCTTACGAGTCTCTTTGACCTCTTCTTTCATAATCTCTATAGGTTCTTCGACAAAGTGCATTTGCTCATCAATGCGGATATCATCCAAAGGAATAACAAGAGTATCTTTGGCGAGACACTTTTTCAGATTTGAGACATGAAACACATCATGTACTTGACTTAGTTCAGCTGGAAGTTCTAATCGATACGCAACGGGACCGATTCTTTGAATAACTTTGAAAGGTCCAACATAACGCGGACTGAGTTTACTTCGTTTACCGAAGCGGATAACACCTTTCCAAGGAGATACTTTTAACATAACGTTATCTCCAACTTGGAATTCTAACGGTTTTCGGTGAGGGTCGGCATAACTCTTTTGTCGACTACGAGCGGTTTCTAAACGCTTCTTGATTTGCACGATCTTTTCGGAAGTTTCATGAATAAGTTCAGGACCAGTTAATTGTCTGTCCTCGAGTTCATCCCAACACAACGGAGATCTACATTTGCGACCGTATAAAGCTTCGAATGGTGCAGCTTTAATACCAGAGTGATAGCTGTTGTTGTAAGAAAACTCGACTAAAGGTAGGTGTTTATCCCACCCTTTACCGAAATCGATAACACATGCTCGTAGCATATCCTCCAAAGTTTGGATAGTTCGTTCACTTTGACCGTCCGTTTGCGGATGATAAGCTGTACTCATGTCGAGTCGAGTTCCAAGAGACGCTTGCAAGGATTTCCAGAAATTGGAAGTAAATCGACTATCGCGATCCGAGATAATAGAAGTAGGGACACCATGACGAGTAACAATCTCTTTAACATAGAGTCGAGCTAACTTTTCCATTCTGTCAGTCTCTTTGATTGGTATGAAATGTGCAGACTTAGTGAGACGATCAACTATGACCCAAATCGTATCATTGCCATTTGCAGTCTTAGGCAATTTTGTGATAAAGTCCATAGCTATACCATCCCACTTCCACTGTGGAATATCGGGTTGAGTTAGAAGACCAGAAGGCTTTTGGTGCTCGGCTTTGACTTTCGAACAAGTAAGACACTTACTCACATAAGTAGCAATGTCGCCTTTCATGTTGGGCCACCAGTAGAACTCTTTCACATCCTGATACATTTTACTAGAACCGGGATGAATAGAATACCTAGTCTTATGTGCTTCATCCAAGATTAGTTCACGGAGATTACCATAACGAGGAACCCAAATTCGATTACCAAAGTATCTTGTACCATTGGACTTAACTTGCAGTTGGTTTTCGAAATTTATAGGTCCTTCTCCTTCGATAAGTGTAGGTTTGATAGCTTCAACTTGAACTTCGCAGATTCGAGAGATGAGATTCGATTTGATCTTAAGATTCAAGGCACGAACACGCCTAACTTCGTCCTTTCGACTTAGAGCATCGGCAACTACATTTGCCTTTCCCGGATGATACTTTAGTTCACAATCATAATCATTTAACAATTCGAGCCATCGTCTCTGTCTCATGTTTAGCTGTTTCTGATTAAAGACATGCTGAAGACTCTTACGGTCGGTGAATATCGTAAACTTAGTACCGTATAGATAATGTCGCCACATCTTCAGAGCGAATACCACAACACCTAACTCCAAATCGTGTGTGGTGTAATTAACTTCATGTTTCTTTAATTGTCGGGAGGCATAAGCGATAACCTTCTTGCGTTGCATTAGAACACAACCGAACCCTTGTTTCGAGGCATCGCAGTAGACAACAAAATCGTCGGAACCTTCAGGTAAAGATAAGATCGGAGCAGTGGTCAACTTCTCTTTCAGAATCTTAAATGCAGACTCTTGTTCTTCGGACCACTCGAATTTCTTCCCGTTGTGAGTTAACTTGGTGAGAGGCTTTGCAAGAAGAGAAAAATCTTTAATAAATCTTCGGTAGTAACCGGCAAGTCCCAAAAATTGGCGAATATGCTTCGCAGTCTTTGGCACTTCCCAATTCTGAACAGCGGTGATTTTAGCGGGATCGACATGTATTCCATTACTATCTACAACATGTCCAAGGAATTGTATGGTTCTAAGCCAAAACTCACGCTTAGAAAATTTTGCTTAGAGTTTTTCTTTTCTTAAGAGTTCAAGAATCAATCGTAAATGTTGCTCATGTTCTTTCTCGCTTTTAGAATAGATCAAGATGTCGTCGATGAAAACAATAACGAATTTATCAAGGTAAGTCTTGCAAACACGGTTCATAAGATCCATAAATACGGCTGGAGCATTGGTTAAACCGAAAGGCATAACACAAAATTCGTAATGTCCGTATCGGGTGCGGAATGCAGTCTTAGGAATGTCGGACTCCTTGACTCTGAGCTGGTGATAACCGGATCTTAAATCAATCTTAGAATAAACGCTTGACCCTTGAAGTTGGTCGAATAGATCATCAATGCGAGGTAACGGGTAACGGTTCTTTATGGTAAGCTTGTTGAGTTCTCGGTAATCAATACACATTCTCAACGTACCATCATTCTTTTTGACAAATAAGATAGGAGCTCCCCACGGGGACGAACTTGTACGAATAAAACCTAGATCCAAAAGTTCTTGGAGTTGGTTAGAAAGTTCCTTCATTTCGGAAGGTGCTAAACGATACGGTGCTTTAGCAATGGGTGCAGCACCTGGAGATAAATCGATTTGAAATTCAACTTGACGAGGCGGTGGAAGACCAGGGAGATTTTCGGGAAACACATCGGGAAAATCTTTAACAACCGGGACGTTTTCAATACGCGTTTCTTCGGATTCGATCATTTTAACGTGAGCTAGTATGGCGGAGTAACCTTTCACAAGGTACTTACGGGCTTTAAGACATGAGATGATATTAAGATTGGAACAACTTCGTTCGCCTTGGATAATAAGAGTTTCTCCACTTCCTAACGGAATTTGAACGGTCTTATCAAAACACATGATGGCTGCTCTCAATGGACCTAACCAATCCATTCCAACCACTACATCGAAACTACCTAGCTCGACCGGCAAAAGGTCTATCTTGAATTCCTTATCGGCTAGAATTAGGTTGCAGTTTTTATATATTTTATCAACTTTCATTAACTTCCCATTAGCCACTTCTACTAATCGTCTGGTTTGTAGGGTTTGGGGCTTTTAAGTAAAAAGGGTGCAAAACTCATTTGACACATAACTCTTATCGGCTCCCGTATCAAATAAAATAGTGGCATAACAATTATTGACGAGGTACGTACCGGTAATGACCTCATCCTCATCACTGGCTTCTGCAGCAGTAATCACAAAAGCACGACCTTTGGCAGTAGCATTTGCTCCAGTAGCTGGAGTATCTTTCTTCTTTGGACAATTCGGGCTAATATGCCCCTTTTCACCACAAGTATAGCATGTTGGAGGAGCTCTAGCCGGAACAATGGCTCTATTCTGAGGTAGGGTTCTACAAGTCTTTGCAGCATGGCCTATCTTCTTACATATTGTACACACAGCAGTGCACTTTCCCGGATGATGCCTTTCACATTTAGAACAAAACGGACTAGTACCCTGATAACCGGGTCTCGTACCATTCGCCGGTTTCTTATTAACATTTTGAGCTGAACCCTGAGATGGTTCAAATTTCCTCTTATTGTCACCGTTTTTAACTTCGACTTGTTTATTAACCGAAACTCTCCTACGTTTAGCCATCATTAAACTCTGTGCCATGTGGATCACAGCATCCACAGTAACCTTCTCGGCATAAATCACATTCCCTTGAACATCCTCGGGTAGACCCTCGATATACCGCTCTATCCTGCGGGCTTCAGTTGGGAACATTTCGGGACATAAGGTAGAAAGCTCCAAAAAACGATTGGTATAGCTTTCGATATCGGTTCCTTTAACTCTGAGTTCCCAGTACTCAGCCTCGAGCTTTTGGACTTGACTTCTTGGGCAAAACTTAGTGATCATCATGCCTTTGAGTTCATCCCATGGGGTAGTATTAGCATTATCTATTCCCACAGATTTGGCATGAGCAGTCCACCATGTCATAGCATTGCCAGTGAGTGAACTTGTGGAAAACTTCACTCGATCATTATCTCCGCAGTTACAGATACGGAAGATTGATTCTAGCTTTTCAAACCATCGGACCAGTTCTACGGCTTCTTCTTTTCCACTAAAAGTGGGTAGGTTACAGTTCTTAAAATCTTTATAGGAGCAAGTTTTAGAAGGAACATTATGATTGTTGTTGTTATTGTTATTGCCTTGGGCGGCCGCTAGCAGCAATTGAAATTGCTCAGTAGAAAGAGTGACATTTGGTATAAGATTGTTGTTGTTGTTGTTGTTGTTGTTGTTACCATGAGTTGAGTGAGCCATTGATCTTCAATACATAAATACATTATTAGTTGAAGAATCAAGATGTTATAAGTTTACAATCATGATTTATAACGTTTGCACAACACACATAGGTGAATAAGACAATATGCTTAAATAAACACTTAACATTATTGGAAACGAGGCATTATATAAGCCTTTATTACACGAGTTTGGAATGAAAAAAGTTTAGGCATAAGCCTTTACATAGATGGGTAAATGGAAAATAGGAAAACAAAAGGTAGGTTTTAGTTCTTCTTTTTCTCGTTCTCAGCTTCCTTCATAAATTTCTCTATCTTTTCATTTTTCTCCTTTTGTTTCTCGTGGAGGTATTCAAAATTATCGTAGAGGTTAGTGATGCGGCTGTTGACAAAGTTGTTGTTGAAATCCTTGATAGCCAGTTGATGATTGATTCGGTTTTTCTCTATTTTCATCTTAGACTCAACTAGTTCTTGGAGGTAGGCAAGAGATTGCTTTCCCCAACGGGTATTCCGTTCTTCCTCAGTCTTCACTTTCATTACTGTCTCCATTACTTTGTCCATGTTATTTTTCACAAGTTTTTCTAGTTTTTCAGTTTGAGAGTCGAAGGACTCTTTGATGATTTCTTTCAAGATTGTGTTTTCTTTTTCTAGGTTGTTTAGACGCATTTCTATCCGAGCAACTTGGCGCCTACTATACTCTTTATTCTTATCACAACTTCGCTGAAGGTTGAGGATATCAGACTTCACCCTTACGTGTTCCATGTTATTACAAAATAATGGATCGGCTTCTCTAGTGGCGGCGGGTTCGGGTTGTTTTCTCTTTCGAGATGAGTTTTCAGATGATTCTTTAATAGGCTCTTCTTCAGGCTCATAACCTGAGAAGTCACTATCGTAGTTAGGGAGGTCTTGAAGAGCATTCCGTTTGGGAGTATTCATCGGTTGATGAGAGTCAGCAGTATTGGCATGATGTTTTCCTTTGCTTTCATTTCTCGGGGTTGGATAATATTCGGGAGACCCACGCGAGTTGTAACGAGTGTTCGGGCTATAGTTCATTGGTGGTGAAGGAGGACTATAAAGTGGGCTTCGAACTGATTTTTCGGTAGAAGATCCTTCAGTATCTTTCTCAGCTGGTTTGAAAAGAGTCATTTTGTTTATTTGATGATAGCTTGACATCCTAACATTAAGATAGAGATTTTGATTAGATTTTTAAGCTAGGATTGTAAAGAATGAGATGTAGGGTTGAACTCTTTGCTTTAACATTCTAAGGTAATCCTAAGTGATTTAAAGTCTAAGGCAGGAAAGGTTATAGTTTCCTAGATCGCTAAGGTACCCTAGCTAACAAGTAAGGCACACATAAAATGCAATCCTGGTTCTCTATAACAGCCTGGTTATGCTCTGATACCAATCTGTCACACCCCCAGTTAGGGCCTGGGCGAAATGTGATTCAATATCATAATACATACCAACATATTATAAAATGAGAACAAATACTATATGAATAAAACCAAATTTGCAGCGGAAGGATTAATAATGTCGTTACAAGAATTATAAATTGTTCAAATACAAAAAAGTAAATATGCGATAAGTCTTGATCCTAGCCAAGTAAGTCATCACATAAGCAGTAGATATAGAGGTCCTGATCATTCAGTACCTGAGACAAACATGCTAAAAGTGTCAACCAAAAAGGTTGAGTGAAATTCATAGGTTTAACAAATATGATTGACCGTTTGTTCTTAGACCACAAGATTTGTTATAAAAGTAGATCACGCAGATCCAAAAGTAGTACTGATTCGTGATATTTTAGACTAAACGTTTGTTTTGTTGCCCCGATGATAAGTTGACAGTACCTTATCACCATGTTTAAATCATTATTAAGTAATACAAAGACATCGCGGTCAAATGTATCGGGGACGTTACTCCCGATAGGCCTACCCCCAATAATTAAGAATGCCTTATCCTGAAAGCAATTAAAAAATATCACTGTGGGGTCTTAGTAGCATAAGCTAGTCATAGTACAGTTTAGGTTCGTACTTGTGTCTAAGTTGTTTAAAGTATAAAAGCAGCATGTGTCTCACCCCAGTAAGTATAAAAAGTGCTATAGCAATAAGAGTGGGGCTATGAAAGTCACCTTAGTAATTCGGTGAGTGAAAGTATTCCTTAAAGAGAAAGTATGGATGATCGAAGCACAGAGAAGTCAACCTAAGAATAAGTTGAGAATAGTTTAGATGTTTTGCCCGTATTATGATAAGTGTAAGTATTTTCTTTTATAGTAAGTTTAAAGAAGGTTTATCGTTTTGGAAAGGCTTTTCATACTAGACAAGCTTCCAATCTAACACTTTCAATTTAAAATGGCCTTTTCAGGTCATAGGTTTCTGAGCCACAGGATCCTTTAACTCGGTAATCCAAACTCTCCGCCTAGACTTTCGAGCGCCCATCCACTCGAGAAAGATCAAGATCTATACCCATCTAATATACCGTTCCAATACGTTTTTAGGTGCGTATAGGAATACAACACTTTAAATACTTTATACAATAAGTATTTACTTAAGTTCGATTGTATTATCGTTATTAAGATTGTTTGGTTTTTAAATCCTAATAATAAGTAGGATATATTTAAGTAGGTAAACAAGTGTTATACATAGAAATTGTGTTTTATGAATGGGTATGTATTAATATCAAGTTAATATGTATATATATATATATATATATATATATATATATATATATATATATATATATATATATATATATATATATATATATATATCTTATATGTTAAAATATGTATAGTTTAATTTTAAGTTTTATGTCAATATAAGTACCAATAATTATCTAAAAATGCTAACAAGTGTTTTATTGATTTCATAACAGTAAGTGACATGTATAAAACATTATAAAAATTTTCTATACATAAATATTAAGTTTTATGTATTAAATATTAAATTTTTTTTTATAGCTAAAATACAAATAAATAGATAAACAAGTTTAACAACACATTTTATATTTTTCTTAGGTTCTACTGACCAAAATAAACTTAGAAAAAATTTATAAATTTTTGTTATGGTGTAAAAGTATTTATTTCTAATTTCTTTTTCGGTTCAAGATAAATCAAAGTTTATAAAGTAATAATTATTATATCAACTCAATTAATTCATCTAAAATTTTCGTATGCCTAATATAGTGTATTATGCTTAGAAAAATTATTTGTACATTTATATTAATAGTTTAACTATTTAATTCAACTTTTGTATTGTTTTTAGTTTAAATTCGGAATTAAATAGAAATATATAATTATTAATTCTAAAAATAATTTTTATAACTTTCTTATTAGTTCCTAAGTAATTTCCATTGATTATTGTAGTCATAAACATGTTATATCATTAAATTCTATTTTTCTTTTTAAAACAGATTTTTCGGTACTGTAGCAAAAGTAGAAGAAAATACAAATTAATTATTTAAAATGACAAATAAATCAAACATAAATTTTTATAATTACTTTTATGACCTAAGGAACAAGCGAAAATTATAAAACATAATATATAAAATTGTTTACTATTTATTTCTTCATTATCTATATATACCGAATATAAAAAAAATCAGTTTTTGATTTTTAATAAATATAAATTCGAATGTATAATTCATAAAAATAATTTTTATAGTCATTAGGATACTTAATACTAATTATCATGTATTTACATTATTTATTATAATTAATTTCGTATTTATTTGGTATTTAACATAAAACTAGCACAAAAATATGATAAAAACTAAATAAAAACTATAAAAATAATATAGAGAACTTACAAAAATAATTTTTGCAGAGGTTTGAGAGAGAATTCTTCAAGTTTTTGGTATACAAAATTTGTGAACTAGGCTATGGTATTTATAGTTACAATTTTTGGTAAAGAGAAAATAAAAAAAATACAAAAGTTTATATAAAAAAATAACTAGTGTCTTGTAAAAAAAAAATTAAAAGTATTTATGGCCAGTCATGCCACCATTTCAAAATATAAATAAATAAAAGTAAAGTTAAAAGTAGGAATAAAATAAATAAAAGTGGATCTAGATCTAGTTTATATATAAAAAAAATACTTCTTTTTAAATATATATATATATATATATATATATATATATATATATATATATATATATATATATATATATATTTCATAGTTCTAAAAATGTTAACTAACTAAATTTCTATATTTATTTAATTATTAAATACGAATTTTGATAAATATAAATATATATTCGGTATTTATAAAATTATAATTACTAAATGTGGTTTTTATTTAATTAAATTATTACTTTATAATTTTATTAGTTTTATATATGTTACTACATTTATATATACTTGTATTTATTAATTGTATAATATATTAACTAAATACAAAATTAATATAAGTATTTTATATGTAATCATGTTATGACATAAATTTTTTTTTATAAAAATTCTTACGCGTACGTTGTTGAATAAAATTTATTATTCGTTTAACGTTCGTTAATTTCGTATGTATATAACGACCTTTTATTAGTACTTAGAGTTTATTCATTATACTTAAATCTTTTGTTCGGGCATTATATAGATGGAAAAATGAGGGTCGTTATAGTTGTAACTTACCATACGGCTTTTGGTGTTCGGCTTTAACTTGCAAACACGTGATGCATTGCTCGACATACTTAACAACATCACGTTTCATGCCCGGCCACCAATGCTCCTTCCTCAAATCAAGATACATTTTCGTCGTGCCCGGGTGAATGGAATACTTTGACTTATGTGCTTCATCAAGTAGCACTCGTCGATGATCACCCATTTTAGGCACCCACACTCTTCCTTGAAAAGATAACAAACCATGCGGACCTAAGGTAATAAACTCCGTTTGTCCCACGATTCGTTCCTCATGCTTATTGTTAACAAAAGCTTCGATTTGAGTCTCGCCAAGCTTTACAAGAAAGTCGTTAGTAATAATCATGCGTAACGATCCTACTCGTATCGCCGGATGTTGACTCTTTCGACTTAATGCATCTGCGACCACATTCGCCTTACCCGGATGATAAAGTATTTCACAATCATAGTCTTTTACCACATCCATCCATCTACGTTGACGATAATTTAAATCTCTTTGACACTTTTGTTAACAATAATGTTAAGTGTTTATTTAAGCATATTGTCTTATTCACCTATGTGTGTTGTGCAAACGTTATAAATCATGATTGTAAACTTATAACACCTTGATTCTTCAACTAATAATGTATTTATGTATTGAAGATCAATGGCTCACTCAACTCGTGGCAACAACAACAACAACAACAACAATCTTATACCAAATGTCACTCTTTCTACTGAACAATTTCAATTGTTGCTAGCGGCCGCCCAAGGCAATAACAATAACAATCATAATGTCCTTCTAAAACTTGCTCCTATAAAGATTTTAAGAACTGTAACCCACCCACTTTTAGTGGAAAAGAAGAAGCCGTAGAACTGGTCCGATGGTTTGAAAAGCTAGAATCAATCTTCCGTATCTGTAACTGCGGAGATAATGATCGAGTGAAGTTTTCCACAAGTTCACTCACTGGCAATGCTATGACATGGTGGACTGCTCATGCCAAATCTGTGGGAATAGATAATGCTAATGCTACCCCATGGGATGAACTCAAAGGAATGATGGTCAATAAGTTTTGCCCAAGAAGTCAAGTCCAAAAGCTCGAAGCTGAGTTCTGGGAACTCAGAGTTAAAGGAACCGATATCGAAAGCTATACCAATCGTTTTCTAGAGCTCTGTACCTTATGTCCCGAAATGTTCCCAACTGAAGCCCGCAAGATAGAGCGGTATATAGAGGGTCTACCCGAGGATGTTCAAGGGAATGTGATTTCTGCCGAGAAGGTTACTGTGGATGCTGTGATCCACATGGCACAGAGTTTAATGATGGCTAAACGTAGGAGAGTTTCGGCTAATAAACAAGTCGAAGTTAAAAACGGTGACAATAAGAGGAAATTTGAACCATCTCAGGGTTCAGCTCAAAATGTTAATAAGAAACCGGCGAATGGTACGAGACCCGGTTATCAGGGTACTAGTCCGTTTTGTTCTAGATGTGAAAGGCATCATCCGGGAAAGTGCACTGCTGTGTGTACAATATGTAAGAAGATAGGCCATGCTGCAAAGACTTGTAGAAACCTACCTCAGAATAGAGACATTGTTCCGGCTAGAGCTCCTCCAACATGCTATACTTGTGGTGAAAAGGGGCATATTAGCCCGAATTGTCCAAAGAAGAAAGATACTCCAGCTACTGGAGCAAATGCTACTGCCAAAGGTCGTGCTTTTGTGATTACTGCTGCAGAAGCCAGTGATGAGGATGAGGTCATTACCGGTACGTACCTCGTCAATAATTGTTATGCCACTATTTTATTTGATACGGGAGCCGATAAGAGTTATGTGTCAAATGAGTTTTGCACCCTTTTTACTGAAAAGCCCCAAACCCTACAAACCAGACGATTAGTAGAAGTGGCTAATGGGAAGTTAATGAAAATTGATAAAATATATAAAAACTGCAACCTAATTCTAGCCGATAAGGAATTCAAGATAGACCTTTTGCCGGTCGAGCTAGGTAGTTTCGATGTAGTGGTTGGAATGGATTGGTTAGGTCCATTGAGAGCAGCCATCATGTGTTTCGATAAGACCGTTCAAATTTCGTTAGGAAGTGGAGAAACTCTTATTATCCAAGGCGAACGAAGTTGTTACAATTTTAATATTATCTCATGTCTTAAAGCCCGTAAGTACCTTGTGAAAGGTTACTCCGCCATACTAGCTCACGTTAAAATGATCGAATCCGAAGAAACGCGTATTGAAAACGTCCCGGTTGTTAAAGATTTTCCCGATGTGTTTCCCGAAAATCTCCCTGGTCTTCCACCGCCTCGTCAAGTTGAATTTCAAATCGATTTATCTCCAGGTGCTGCACCCATTGCTAAAGCACTGTAAGTCTAAGACATGAAGCACAACTCACTTAAGTGTTGCAAGTGTTTTGATGAACCAAAGTTGCATCAAAGTCTTAGATTTAACACATACATGAAATATAAAGTAATATTAACCAAGTTTTGACTATTATGACACAAGTGTAGGTCTAAGACATGTAGCACAAGTATGAAGTTTGATGAACCAAAGTTACATCAAAGTCTTAGATCTAACACATGCATGAACTTTAAAACTAATAAGTTACAAACTTGAAAATAACTTATGAAATCAAGATCTTAAGTTGTAGAACATAGTTCTTAGTTAGATCTTGAAGATCCAAGGCTCAAAAGTCTAGATCTAACATAAGTGTACCAAGTTATAATTAAAGGAAGCTTACTTACATGTTCTTGAACTTTTAAAGTTAATTTTAGTTCAAGTAAGTATGAGATCAAAGTTAACTTGTAACACTTGACCATTAAAACCAACAAACATGAAATTAAAGTGCAAGAGTGAAGTGATAAATTAAATAAACAAGTTAACTAGTTCATGGGTTGTTCATACTTTAAAGATTCAAACCAAAGTTTGATCTTTAAGAATGTAAACTTTAAGTTTACAAACATGACTTACAAGTAATGATTTCCAACACATGAACTTACAATCTTTTGAAACAATATATGTAGAACATAAACTAGAAAGTTTAGTTCTTGTGTGTTCTTGTAAATACAAGATAAAAGAAGAATGAAACTAGTAAGTTTGATTCTTGAAAACATGTAAGTAATAACTACAAGTAAGTAACAACTACAGCAAGTAACAAAACAATAATCAAAGAACAAGTGATGATGACGATTAAGGGGTGTTGGGTTTCGGTTTTACAAAGAAAAGAAGAAGAGAAAAAGTCTTCAAGTTACTTACAATATTTAGAAAGAATGAGAGAAAGAAATGAGAGAAAATAATGTAAGTAAGAGTGTATGTGAGAATGAGGGAAATGCAAGTGTTTCAAGTAGTAAAAAAAAAAGATTTTGAACCCTCTCTTGCTCCCATAGCCGACGGCCTGCAGCACCCAAGGGGGGGAGGGAAATGTTTAATGGTTACTAGCATGTTAAAGCTTAAAAGAGTGGTTATTAGGTGGCCATGCATGGGGATTATGATATAACTAAGTAGTAACAAGATTCCTTACTACATAAATCATCTAGTTTCATATTAAATGATACTTACATGAAAGAGTTGGGCTAGTAAGTCCATATAAGATGTAAGGTGGGCTCTTAAAGTCCATTAACCATTAATCAAGGCCCAAGTTCAAGTAACTAGCAAGTAAATCCAATAAAAGCCCAAGTAATTAACTAGTTAACCATAGTTAATTAAAATGATTAATAAATTAACCATGAATGTAAATAATACTCAAAAATATTATTCGTGAAAGTTTCGTGTGTCACAAAGACGTTTCGGGCATTTAAAGTCAAGTACGGGCATTCATGGCAACATGTAAATGTAATAACATACATTCGTTAAAATCACAAGTATTAATAATAACAATTATTAATAAATAAACGTTGGAAAATCCAGGGTCGTTACATTTGGAATATCCAGTAATTCACTTCAGGTTTTCTATATATCTTTGCAGCTATTGTTTCAGAGCAGCAACCATTCACGAATCAACCAGAGCAGACATTCCTCGCCTGCTGCAGATAACATAGAACCGGAGTTTATATTACTAAATGTTTTTCTAAAGGCAAACTTATATTACTAAATGTTAAATCTGAAAAAGATTATATCGGATGCATCCAACACATCGGAGAGGTGAAAGAAAGTATCGGCCCAAACAACGAACAAAAACTACGCCGTTCAATTGACATCGTCAATCTCAAGTAAGTACTTAGAACATTCATACATTCAAATCCTTATGTACAATGTTATAGTAAAATAAAGGGTTAAAGCAAAAAATAAGCTACAAACTTACACAAATGTACCGATGTCGCCCACAAACCTATTTCCGTCATACTGTCGCCTACAAACTTTCAAAAAGTGTACCAATGTAAACAAAAACTTTTAAAAAAGTGTACCAATGTAAACAAAAATGACTTGCTACCGGCTAAACTGGTTAAAATCAACACGTGTCGTTCATGGATTGGATCTTAATTCTTATAAAAAAAAGAAGAAGTTATCAGGTCAAAATTAGTATGTAACAGGTCAAAACTATAAAATGTTGATATTAGCACATTTTTTGAAAGTTTGTAAGCGACAGTATGACGGAAATGAGTTTGTGGGCGACATCGGTACATTTGTGTAAGTTTGTAGTATATTTTTGGCTTTAACCCTAAAATAAAAAAACAAATATTCTCACATGTTATTCCATTTCAGCGAAATAACAATACAGCTAACACTCTGAAATGAAATGGCCACAAACTTCAACCTGGAAACATACAATGCCTTACCAAATCCAGTAATTATAGCAGCCGCTGCTTGCTGGGTTAAAAAGAATCAATGTGATCCTTTTCAATACAAAATTCAGAAACACAACAAACATATAAATGACTATGCATAAATTTTCACACTAACCTTCAAAACGAAAATCTTACAAACGCGGGTGAACTCCAGCTTTTAGCCATATCTGGGACTCACTACTACTTTAATCCTGACATTGAAAAATTTCATCAAACGATGAGATGCAAGTAAACACTAAATAGATTAACATAAATTTCTTTATGTCACAACATATACAGAACCAATTTTGAGGAAAAGTCACCTCTGCAGCTAGAACGCAAGACCTACAAAGACCCTAAACAAAAAAAGAACAAGAACCGCCACACAATTGCCCATATGCTATAATAAAAGCCACACTCATGCAAGGTAACGCCTTTACTACTATTCACTAACTACCTCAACACACAACGTTATTTACAAATCGACATGCTGATTGGTACACTAATCAACCAACGCCATGTGTGAAGTCATTTTAGGGGTGCCAGGTTAGTTGGTATTAATTCTTTATCAGCATTAGGATCATATTTTTTGATTTTGTATCTTTTTATTTGGACTTGATTGTTTGATATAGATTAAGAGGAAATGACTATATTAGTTTTCTTTCTTAATTTTGGTTAGGATTTGTGTTGAGTTGTTTTTTTTTGTTTTGTTTTTTTTTAATTATCATAACATAGTTGGTAAATAAAAATTACCGCATCACTGCAGGGACGTATTTTCACGTGCAAAGATACACTCGGCCACATCGACACAACCAAAGAATGGTTAAAAGAAGACTGAAAGGCATGCCACAGTACCTACAATGCCCTGGTCACGACACCAAAGACTCCCACATAATAAGGTAAAACGGAGTTACATCACCGCATAATACCTTAGATAAATAAACAGAAATTAGCATCGTTACATTCATCTAATCATTTGCAAACAATTTGAGGTTCCGCTACTTAATTTAGAACCGATTTACGTTTTATATGTTACTACATAATCCCACTTTTTTAGTGCTATACTATCCTCATTACAACGTCGCTTACACAATAAAACTGCAACAGATCATTGAAAAAAGCTCACCTTGGAGATCTAGCTTATGTGAAGCACGCGCTCACACTGTTCACTGACTTTGCTGCCATCTTTGTTCGGTGGGTTTATTTTTCACTATATGTATATTTATAGATCTGTTTGATTACTCCATAGTTTGAATACATGTGATTTTGGTTATTGTTTGAGTAATTGAGTCTAACGAAGTTTGAGTTTGATATGTTGATATTTGGTCTAGATAATTTTTAGTCATTAATGAATATAGAGAGTGTGTATTTTCAAGCTAAATGTCCAGCAAAGTTTGATGGTTAAGGGCAAGCATTTAGTCACTAATGAACATAATGACCTCAATATTACACACGTTCATTTTATTGCAGCCCCTAAGATAAACACGGGAGACGGAGTAGACATCACCGAAGGCACCAACAATAGCAATCCAGCTCGCCAAACTACAACTAAAAGAGTGCTATTCCAACAAAGTGTAGACAACGATTCAAACAAAAAAAAAAAGAGCAACATAGACCAACCAAAGCAACATCTATTAAATATGTAATCTTTGTGTACATTTTTGTAAACACTAACATCTTCACTGTTGTAATTATTAAAAAATAAAATAAAAAATACTCCGTTCCGCAGCAACTCGCGGTAGACCTTTTGCTAGTTATAAACAAATACGACAAACAGTGAAAAATTTGACATTAAGTGTTAAATTATTCCATTAATAATATGTTTATGATTTGGATAAAAATGATATTGTTGGGCCAAGTGGTATGATACTGTTGGCCCAAGTGATATAGATAATTGTGAACCAAATGTTAATAATTTGACAAATCGATCGGTGCTTTCGACATAAAAAGAAAAATAAGATACGCAAATCGTTAGATATGCATCACTTTTTTAATTTTATTCATAGGAAAAAACAACTGAAACGTAGCAGAACTCGTGATGAACTAAAGTGGTATGAACAAGCTTATATTGTTGATCTGATGAAGAAATTGGATGATGACGACGATGATGATGATAATGACGATGATGAAGATGAAATTGATGGATATTCATCATCAAGCTCGCACTCCTAAAAAGCTACAACTTGGGTATTTAGGTTTGGATGGTAACAGTTAGTTGAAAAATATAGGTTGTGAAATTAGATCATATTCTTCGCGTGCTCCACTCGTGTTTTGTTTGTTTTTCTTCTTGTCGGTTAAGTTTTTGCGATTGTTTAGATATGGTTCAGTTGAAAATTTAGGGCTAAGGATTATGGGTTGTAGTTTTGTGATGTCGTGACGCAGGTCGTGATGTAAGTCGTTGATATGTGTCGTATTGTTGTATTGCTAGCTACTTGATAGTTTGTCTATTACTCCGTATTTTATAAAATTCTTGCCTTTAAAAAAAAAAATTATTTCATTGAAAATCATCAAATGCACGCTAATTATATTCACGTGTAAAGTAGCTAATTAACATGTATGTAAATATGTAATATTGTGATTTTTATTTTCGTAGAAGTTTTTTATTTTCATTGGAATATTTTACACCATACTATACTCTATATGTATATGTATACGGAATAACATAAATAATATACCATTAGATGTTTCGACCACTATTGGTGAAGTTTTGTAATAGCCACTAGTTCAGCCGACTACTAAAAAAGAAAAAACTCTAGCTTAAACTCAGTCGCCGCCTCCCCTGTGTCATCTCCTCCGGCCGTCGGTTTTCCTCCGGCGGTCCGGAGGACCATCTCCCTCACCCTTTGTCCTTTATTTTTTCTTCTTTTCTTTCCTTTTGCTTTTTCGCTTTAGTTTTCGGTTTTAAATTCGAGTGTATCGGTTTTTCGTCGCTGATTTTCAAGTCGTGTTTAGATCAACTGGTTAGGTCGTTTTGGTGGATTGTGGTTCCGATCGGGTTCTAATCGGAATTTCTGGTGTTTGTACCAACTGGTCCAAATTCGGGTTCTAATCGGGTCGTGGTTTAGATCCAATGGATATGGTGTAGATCCATAAGTCGTGGTTCCAATCGGGTTTTCTGGTAATCGGTTTTTCGAGGTATTATGGTTGATCGTTGCAAATTTTTTTTTCGTGGTATATGGTTGGTTGTCGCTAGCAGATCATGGTTCCAAAATGCAAACCAGATCTATCGACAGGTTGGGTTGTTGGTTTCAGAACACTCAGACTCCAAAGAGAATGAAGATTGGTGGAAGATTGCTTATAGTCCCACTGTAATGTTTTCTGCTTTTATTAGTCCATTTTGTCTTGCTACTGTCCTGTTTTTCATTGCTTAGTTTAATTTGATTTGTTGGCCGGTTGTAACGACCCGTCAAAATCGCTATTGACGCGGCACGTTAATCATTGATTCCACAGTGAGGTTTTGACCTCTATATGATACGTTTTGATAAAATATTGCATTCATTAAAATAAGTGACTTTCTAAACATAGAAAGTTATAAACATGTGGGCGAGTGCTTAGGTATAAGCAAAACCCCAAAATACATAAGTCTTTAATTTACAGGTTGACATCACAGTCCAATTATTTATTACACAACGCAGTTTTATTTTGAATGCAATAAACTTTGTACAAAGCATGAGAGACTCCATGCAGGCAACAAGCACATCACAGCGGAAGCATTCTAAGGACCTGAGAATAAAACATGCTAAAAAGTCAACACGAATGTTGGTGAGTTATAGGTTTAATTGCTCGAGTCGTAAACATATATAAAGATAGACCACAAGATTTCATCAAAAGTTTATCAATAGATTCTACGTAACAGAGCACCCTGGTACCTAAACTTAACGCTATAGTGATAATTACCCCATTCGTTTTAATACACGCAAACCAACGCGTCTTAAACTCAAATAACATACGTCCGTTAAAAGGCTAGCGCTCTAGCTCGGACGGGGATGTCAAGCCCTATGGATCCATATACAATTATTCGCGCCCACCAGTCCATATCCTATGTACTGGCAGCTACTAGTTACCAAAGCTAAGGGATTTTCGGTTTAACTCAGTGTAGAATTTTGTATGTACTTGTGTCTTATTGCGTTTAAAATAAATTGCATGTATTCTCAGCCCAAAAATATTTAAAGTATTTAAAAAGGGAGACTATAACTCACAGTTCAATATTGCGATTCAATATTGTAGGCAAATTGCGTAGACGTAATGATGGTAGATGACTATATGGTTGGCCTGGGATTCAAGAACAATACCCCGAATAATACCCCGAACAATACCCAGTATTTCCTTAGCTTAAAGCGATTTGAAACCCGAATTAAAAACACCCTCGAATATACCTTATTATTATTAAACTTAAATTTAAAATTATAATTATAATTTAAATATAAATTTTTATTACTGAAGAAAAATATATGATAATTCGTCGAGCAAAACAGGCGTATTTATATTACTTTTCCGTTTACTGTAGCTCATGCGATCGCATGAGTTTTCAGTGTTTTTGCCATGCGATCGCATGGCCGCCTTTTCTGTTTTCGTTTGCTAGTTCGTCGACATCAAATAGTTTACTGTAGCAAATAGTGTTTTACTGTAGCAAATAGTGTTACTGTAGCAAATAGTGTTTACTGTAGCAAATAGTGTTTACTGTATCAAATCACTGTAGCAAAGTCGTTTTCACTGTAGCACTGTAGCAAAATACGGTTTCACTGTAGCAAATAGTGTTTTACTGTAGCAAATAGGGTTTTACTGTAGGAAAGTCGTTTTTACTTGTACATATATATATACATACATATAATTGTTCATGAATCGTCGAGAGTAATCAAAGGTAATTGTATATATGAAACCGTTCTAAAATTTTGAGACTCAATCTAACAGACTTTGTTTAGCGTGTTAAAATAATAAATCGTATAGAGAATTGGTTTAAATAAGTCAAAAATTTTCGGGTCATCACAGTACCTCCCCCTTAAAGAAAATTTCGTCCCGAAATTTTGAGTAGTACCTGTTTCATGAGCGATATCAGTGAACAAATGTGGAAACTTTTGCTTCATCTGATCTTCACGTTCCCAAGTAAACTCGGGTCCTCGTCTTGCGTTCCAACGAACCCTAACTATCGGTATTTTGCTTTGTTTTAATTGTTTGACCTCACGGTCCATGATTTCAACAGGTTCTTCGATAAAATGGAGTTTATCATTGATTCGTATTTCGTCAAGAGGAATTACGACATCCTCTTCAGCTAAACATTTCTTCAAATTTGACACGTGAAATGTGTTGTGAACACTACTAAGTTCTTGCGGTAGCTTTAATCGATAAGCAACTGTTCCAATTCTTTCGGTGATTTCAAAGGGTCCTACGTACCTAGGACTTAGCTTTCCTCGTTTACCGAATCGTACAACACCTTTCCAGGGTGACACTTTCAACATGACTTTTTCGCCCACTTGAAATTCTAGCGGTTTTCTTCTTACATCAGCATAACTCTTTTGGCGACTCATGGCCGTTTTCAATCGCTGTTGTATTTGAATGATCTTTTCAGTGGTTTCGTGAATAATTTCTGGTCCAGTAAGTTGTCTTTCTCCTACTTCACTCCAACATATAGGAGATCTGCACTTTCTACCGTAAAGTGCTTCAAATGGCGCTGCGTTGATGCTCGTATGATAGCTATTATTGTATGAAAATTCTGCCAACGGTAAGTGTCGATCCCAACTGGTTCCAAAGTCAATCACGCATGCCCGTAACATGTCTTCCAATGTTTGTATTGTTCTTTCACTTTGACCATCTGTCTGTGGGTGATAAGCGGTGCTCATATCTAATCGAGTTCCCAATGCTTTTTGTAATGACTGCCAGAAACGTGATGTGAATCGGGTGTCGCGATCAGATATGATAGAGATGGGTACACCATGCCTGGAAACTACTTCCTTCAAATATAGGCGTGCTAATTTCTCCATACTGTCTGTCTCCTTTATTGGTAGAAAGTGAGCTGATTTAGTTAGACGATCAACTATCACCCAAATAGTATCATGACTACTTGCAGTCCTTGGCAATTTCGTAATGAAATCCATGGTTATTCTTTCCCATTTCCACTGCGGAATTTCTGGTTGTTGCAGTAATCCTGACGGCTTTTGGTGCTCAGCTTTGACCTTTGCACACGTCAAACATTTGCTTACATAAGTAGCAATTTCTGTCTTCATATTAGGCCACCAATAAAACTTCTTGAGATCGTGGTACATTTTCCCGTTTCCTGGGTGAATTGAGTACCTCGTTTTGTGTGCTTCATCTAGTACTAGTTGCCTTAGATTACCATGTTTTGGTACCCATATCCTATCAGCAAAATACAGGGTTCCATCGGCTTTTACTTCAAGCTGTTTTTCTAACCCTCTGCTCATTTCGCCTTTTTCATTTTCTTCTTTTAAAGTCTCTAACTGTGCTGCTTGAATTTGTTTTGTGAGATCAGTACAAATTGTAATATTCAAAGCTCGGACCCTAAGAGGTTTTACTCTTTCTTTTCGACTTAGGGCATCAGCTACAACATTAGCCTTTCCAGGGTGGTAACGGATTTCACAATCGTAATCGTTTAACAACTCTACCCAGCGACGTTGCCTCATATTGAGTTGTTTTTGATCAAAAATATGCTGAAGACTCTTATGGTCGGTGTACACTGTACACTTGGTGCCATATAGATAGTGTCTCCATATTTTGAGTGCAAAAACTACTGCTCCAAGTTCCAAATCGTGCGTCGTATAGTTCTTTTCATGAATTTTTAGTTGTCGTGAGGCGTATGCGATGACTTTTGTGCGCTGCATTAATACACATCCTAAACCTTGGCGTGAAGCATCACAATAGATCACGAAATCATCATTTCCTTCCGGTAATGATAAAATGGGTGCAGACGTTAACTTCTTCTTTAATAACTGGAATGAGGATTCCTGTTCTGTGGACCAATCATACTTCTTTCCCTTTTGAGTCAATGAAGTTAAGGGTTTGGCGATTCTAGAGAAATCTTGAATGAATCTTCGGTAGTAACCAGCAAGACCTAAGAATTGGCGGATTTGTGTTGGAGTCTTCGGTGTTTCCCATTTACTAATGGCTTCGATCTTGGCGGGGTCAACTTTAATTCCATGTTACTGACAACATGGCCCAAAAATTGTACTTCTTGTAACCAGAAATCACACTTCGAAAATTTTGCGTACAATTCTTCTTTCTTGAGTATCTCTAGTACCAGTCTTAAGTGTTGCTCATGTTCTTCCTTGTTCTTCGAGTAAATCAATATGTCATCGATAAAAACAATGACAAATTTGTCTAAATACGGTCTACAGATGCGATTCATTAGATCCATGAATACTGCTGGAGCATTAGTCAATCCAAAAGGCATGACTAAAAATTCATAGTGACCGTAACGGGTTCTGAACGCTGTTTTAGGAACATCTTCTTCCTTCACTCTCAGCTGATGATATCCGGAGCGTAGATCAATCTTAGAATAAACACTTGATCCTTGCAATTGATCAAACAAATCATCAATCCTCAGTAATGGGTACCGATTCTTGATCGTTAATTTATTTAATTCTCGGTAATCTATGCACATTCTCATAGATCCATCCTTCTTCTTGACGAACAGAATAGGAGCACCCCAAGGTGAAAAACTAGGACGAATAAATCCACGGTCCGATAATTCTTGCAACTGGTCTTGTAATTCTTGCATTTCTTAAGGTGCAAGTCTATATGGAGATCGGGCTACAGGTGCAGCTCCTGGTATGAGATCAATCTGGAATTCTACACATCTGTGTGGAGGTAGCCCCGGTAATTCTTCTGGAAATACTCCAGGATATTCTCTTACAACCGGCATGTCATTAATGCTTCTTTCTTCAGTATCGATCTTCTTTACATGTGCCAGAATAGCATAACAACCTTTTCTTATAAGTTTCTGGGCCTTCATACAGCTGATAAAGTTCAGTTTTGAGTTGTTCTTCTCCCCATAAATCATTAATGACGTTTCATCCTTACGAGGGATGCGGATTGCTTTCTCAGCACAAACAACTTCCGCTCTTGTTTTGGACATCCAGTCCATGCCAACGATTACATCAAAACTTCCTAATTCTACGGGTATCAAATCAATTTTGAAGGTTTCACCAGCGAGATTCATTTCGCAACCATGGCAAATTTTATCGGCTTTTATCAGTTTACCATTAGCTAATTCAATAGTATATTTATCGTCTAGAGGTAATGATGCACATTTTAGTTTAAAACTAAAGTCTTTACACATATAACTTCTATCAGCACCCGTATCAAACATAATAGAAGCTAGTTGATTATTAACGGTAAACGTACCCGTGACAAGATTAGGATCCTCACGTGCTTTACTGGCACTAACATTAAATGCCCTCCCACATGCGGGTTCTTTGTTCTTCTCCTTATCAGGGCATTGATTTATAAAGTGACCAGACTTCCCGCATCCAAAACATTTCTTGACATCGGTCAGTTTTGTCTTTACTTCAGAAACGGTGGCATAACAATCTTTCGCCACATGTCCTTTCTTGTTGCACTTATCACAGACCACTTGACAATAACCTGCATGATGTGTGTAACATCTTTTGCAGAACGGATGGGGTCCCTTATAGTTTGGACTTGCAGTTGCCCCATCTTGTTTACCTTTAAAAGTTTCTTGTTTCTTCAGGTGAGTACTTTTGCCCTTATAGTCTTCCCATTTCCTCTTTCCTTCAGTTGTCTTGACTTCGGTAATTGGTTCCTTAATCGAACTCTCTGTGATCTGGTCCATGAGTTGGTGTGCCATTGTCATGGCTTCCTGCATCGTATTTGGTTTGGACGATGTAACATTTCCTTTGATATTGATCGATAAACCTTCAATATACATTTCTATCTTTCGTTTCTCGTTTGGCACCAATTCGGGACACAACAAGGCTAGTTCCATAAAACGCTTTTCATAGTTATTGAGATTCGCGCCGATAACCTTCAGATTACGTAACTCAGATTCCATTTTTCTGATCTCGTTTCGAGGACAGTACTCCTCGATTAGCATCTTTTTCAGTTCTTCCCAAGAGATATCATATGCCGTATCTATTCCTTCTGCTTTAGCATAATTGTTCCACCAAGTAAGTGCACCATCTTGCAACGTGCACGAAGCATACTTTGACTTGTCTCCGTTCGCACAATTACTGATTTTGAAAACGGACTCCATCTTTTCAAACCATCGGGTTAGACCGACTGGTCCCTCGGTTCCACTAAACGTCTGTGGTTTGCATCCTTGAAAAGTTTTGTATGAGCATCCGTTTCGTGAGTTTGTGTTTACGGCTGCTGCTTTGGCTGCTGCTTCGGCTGTTGCTTTTGCTGCTTCGGTTGCAGCAATTCTTTCATTCACACGTTTCTCGACTAGTTGCTCAAACTCAGCATCCGACATTTGAGACATGTTTCTTCAATAAACACAACAGATATAATTTAATCATATAGAATATTATAGGTAAAATGAGTTGTCAATAGTTAATCGTAGCATATTAATAATATGAACCAATTATTATAAAAGCCTTTTCTTCTTATTAGCATTTTATAATTATTTCTAGGGTATTACCTACCCGTTAAGTTCATACATAATAGCTAGTACAAGGAATTAACTACTAAAATCCTAATAATATTACACTATAAAAAATTATAGCGAGTTACTACATTATTATGTAATAATAATAATAATAAGAAGTAGTATTAATACAAATAATCATTCCATGCATTTATTATTAATAAACCAAAATAATACAATACCATACAATACTGATATTTTACATATGCTTATTTTACATAACAAGATAGAGTAGCACACATAAGCAATAAAATAGCGCATGGAAGATTTATGGTTGCGAGGTCGTTTATTCAGAACTATCAGAAACTTCTTCCCATTTGGTTCTCTCTGCCAATTGTTTGTGTGCACATGGTCCGACAGACATTCTGGCAGTGTATTTTATTTTTAGTTGGGGTTTTGAGGTACCCGTTACCTCAGTGGGTTTAATACAATAAGGGTGGTTACGGATCGAATGGTCCTGTTCTTTTTTAATAATTAAGGACATTTTATTATTGTGGTTGTTTTTATTATCTATAGCAAGTTGGAATTACTCCTTAGTGATCTCTTTTATTTCATTAGCGAAATCCTCCTCCTTACTGATCTCGTCTGATGACGAACTGTCTGAATCATGTGTAGGAGAATATGATGACGAACTGCAAGAATATGTACCGGTGGTCATGAACCGAAATCTGCCAGGCGTAATCGGCACAACCCGCCCGTCGGCGGTATATCTGGACCAATGTCCATATTTGTTTAGAAATGGACGATCCTCTTTTACTCCAGGGATCATGGGTCCATGCCAACGATACTGTGGCTCCGGGAAACTAAAGCTGGGTGGAGCTGGAACCTCCTCTGGGTTTACCGGGAGTTGAGATTCCCCGGCTAACACAATTTCTTCTTTAATAGGTATTGGAACGCCCTTTTCAGTTGTGGATAGTATAGATTCAGTGTCCGATTCCGAGTCGTACAAAATGATAGGATTAGAGGAAGTCATCTATCACATAATTGAAACAACAATTACGTTAGCATATAAATATATCACATATAATGTTTTTGACCAAATAATAAGCAAAAATCAGTAAAAACAGATATGGTCATAGTCCAGACTCACTAATGCATCCTAACAATTACCAGTTAAACACACTAATGTAATTTCTAGTTCCCTATGACCTCAAGCTCGGATACCAACTGTAACGACCCGTCAAAATCGCTATTGACGCGGCACGTTAATCATTGATTCCACAGTGAGGTTTTGACCTCTATATGATACGTTTTGATAAAATATTGCATTCATTAAAATAAGTGACTTTCTAAACATAGAAAGTTATAAACATGTGGGCGAGTGCTTAGGTATAAGCAAAACCCCAAAATACATAAGTCTTTAATTTACAGGTTGACATCACAGTCCAATTATTTATTACACAACGCAGTTTTATTTTGAATGCAATAAACTTTGTACAAAGCATGAGAGACTCCATGCAGGCAACAAGCACATCACAGCGGAAGCATTCTAAGGACCTGAGAATAAAACATGCTAAAAAGTCAACACGAATGTTGGTGAGTTATAGGTTTAATTGCTCGAGTCGTAAACATATATAAAGATAGACCACAAGATTTCATCAAAAGTTTATCAATAGATTCTACGTAACAGAGCACCCTGGTAACTAAACTTAACGCTATAGTGATAATTACCCCATTCGTTTTAATACACGCAAACCAACGTGTATTAAACTCAAATAACATACGTCCGTTAAAAGGCTAGCGCTCTAGCTCGGACGGGGATGTCAAGCCCTATGGATCCATATACAATTATTCGCGCCCACCAGTCCATATCCTATGTACTGGCAGCTACTAGTTACCAAAGCTAAGGGATTTTTGGTTTAACTCAGTGTAGAATTTTGTATGTACTTGTGTCTTATTGCGTTTAAAATAAATTTCATGTATTCTCAGCCCAAAAATATTTAAAGTATTTAAAAAGGGAGACTATAACTCACAGTTCAATATTGCGATTCAATATTGTAGGCAAATTGCGTAGACGTAATGATGGTAGATGACTATATGGTTGGCCTGGGATTCAAGAACAATACCCCGAATAATACCCCGAACAATACCCAGTATTTCCTTAGCTTAAAGCGATTTGAAACCCGAATTAAAAACACCCTCGAATATACCTTATTATTATTAAACTTAAATTTAAAATTGTAATTATAATTTAAATATAAATTTTTATTACTGAAGAAAAATATATGATAATTCGTCGAGCAAAACAGGCGTATTTATATTACTTTTCCGTTTACTGTAGCTCATGCGATCGCATGAGTTTTCAGTGTTTTTGCCATGCGATCGCATGGCCGCCTTTTCTGTTTTCGTTTGCTAGTTCGTCGACATCAAATAGTGCACTGTAGCAAATAGTGTTTACTGTAGCAAATAGTGTTTTACTGTAGCAAATAGTGTTACTGTAGCAAATAGTGTTTACTGTAGCAAATAGTGTTTACTGTATCAAATCACTGTAGCAAAGTCGTTTTCACTGTAGCACTGTAGCAAAATACGGTTTCACTGTAGCAAATAGTGTTTTACTGTAGCAAATAGGGTTTTACTGTAGGAAAGTCGTTTTTACTTGTACATATATATATACATACATATAATTGTTCATGAATCGTCGAGAGTAATCAAAGGTAATTGTATATATGAAACCGTTCTAAAATTTTGAGACTCAATCTAACAGACTTTGTTTAGCGTGTTAAAATAATAAATCGTATAGAGAATTGGTTTAAATAAGTCAAAAATTTTCGGGTCATCACAGTACCTCCCCCTTAAAGAAAATTTCGTCCCGAAATTTTGAGTAGTACCTGTTTCATGAGCGATATCAGTGAACAAATGTGGAAACTTTTGCTTCATCTGATCTTCACGTTCCCAAGTAAACTCGGGTCCTCGTCTTGCGTTCCAACGAACCCTAACTATCGGTATTTTGCTTTGTTTTAATTGTTTGACCTCACGGTCCATGATTTCAACAGGTTCTTCGATAAAATGGAGTTTATCATTGATTCGTATTTCGTCAAGAGGAATTACGACATCCTCTTCAGCTAAACATTTCTTCAAATTTGACACGTGAAATGTGTTGTGAACACTACTAAGTTCTTGCGGTAGCTTTAATCGATAAGCAACTGTTCCAATTCTTTCGGTGATTTCAAAGGGTCCTACGTACCTAGGACTTAGCTTTCCTCGTTTACCGAATCGTACAACACCTTTCCAGGGTGACACTTTCAACATGACTTTTTCGCCCACTTGAAATTCTAGCGGTTTTCTTCTTACATCAGCATAACTCTTTTGGCGACTCATGGCCGTTTTCAATCGCTGTTGTATTTGAATGATCTTTTCAGTGGTTTCGTGAATAATTTCTGGTCCAGTAAGTTGTCTTTCTCCTACTTCACTCCAACATATAGGAGATCTGCACTTTCTACCGTAAAGTGCTTCAAATGGCGCTGCGTTGATGCTCGTATGATAGCTATTATTGTATGAAAATTCTGCCAACGGTAAGTGTCGATCCCAACTGGTTCCAAAGTCAATCACGCATGCCCGTAACATGTCTTCCAATGTTTGTATTGTTCTTTCACTTTGACCATCTGTCTGTGGGTGATAAGCGGTGCTCATATCTAATCGAGTTCCCAATGCTTTTTGTAATGACTGCCAGAAACGTGATGTGAATCGGGTGTCGCGATCAGATATGATAGAGATGGGTACACCATGCCTGGAAACTACTTCCTTCAAATATAGGCGTGCTAATTTCTCCATACTGTCTGTCTCCTTTATTGGTAGAAAGTGAGCTGATTTAGTTAGACGATCAACTATCACCCAAATAGTATCATGACTACTTGCAGTCCTTGGCAATTTCGTAATGAAATCCATGGTTATTCTTTCCCATTTCCACTGCGGAATTTCTGGTTGTTGCAGTAATCCTGACGGCTTTTGGTGCTCAGCTTTGACCTTTGCACACGTCAAACATTTGCTTACATAAGTAGCAATTTCTGTCTTCATATTAGGCCACCAATAAAACTTCTTGAGATCGTGGTACATTTTCCCGTTTCCTGGGTGAATTGAGTACCTCGTTTTGTGTGCTTCATCTAGTACTAGTTGCCTTAGATTACCATGTTTTGGTACCCATATCCTATCAGCAAAATACAGGGTTCCATCGGCTTTTACTTCAAGCTGTTTTTCTAACCCTCTGCTCATTTCGCCTTTTTCATTTTCTTCTTTTAAAGTCTCTAACTGTGCTGCTTGAATTTGTTTTGTGAGATCAGTACGAATTGTAATATTCAAAGCTCGGACCCTAAGAGGTTTTACTCTTTCTTTTCGACTTAGGGCATCAGCTACAACATTAGCCTTTCCAGGGTGGTAACGGATTTCACAATCGTAATCGTTTAACAACTCTACCCAGCGACGTTGCCTCATATTGAGTTGTTTTTGATCAAAAATATGTTGAAGACTCTTATGGTCGGTGTACACTGTACACTTGGTGCCATATAGATAGTGTCTCCATATTTTGAGTGCAAAAACTACTGCTCCAAGTTCCAAATCGTGCGTCGTATAGTTCTTTTCATGAATTTTTAGTTGTCGTGAGGCGTATGCGATGACTTTTGTGCGCTGCATTAATACACATCCTAAACCTTGGCGTGAAGCATCACAATAGATCACGAAATCATCATTTCCTTCCGGTAATGATAAAATGGGTGCAGACGTTAACTTCTTCTTTAATAACTGGAATGAGGATTCCTGTTCTGTGGACCAATCATACTTCTTTCCCTTTTGAGTCAATGAAGTTAAGGGTTTGGCGATTCTAGAGAAATCTTGAATGAATCTTCGGTAGTAACCAGCAAGACCTAAGAATTGGCGGATTTGTGTTGGAGTCTTCGGTGTTTCCCATTTACTAATGGCTTCGATCTTGGCGGGGTCAACTTTAATTCCATGTTACTGACAACATGGCCCAAAAATTGTACTTCTTGTAACCAGAAATCACACTTCGAAAATTTTGCTGTAGCACTGTAGCAAAATACGGTTTCACTGTAGCAAATAGTGTTTTACTGTAGCAAATAGGGTTTTACTGTAGGAAAGTCGTTTTTACTTGTACATATATATATACATACATATAATTGTTCATGAATCGTCGAGAGTAATCAAAGGTAATTGTATATATGAAACCGTTCTAAAATTTTGAGACTCAATCTAACAGACTTTGTTTAGCGTGTTAAAATAATAAATCGTATAGAGAATTGGTTTAAATAAGTCAAAAATTTTCGGGTCATCACACCGGTACTAGTGATTTATGGTGGGTTTTCGAGGGTTTAGGTGGTGTTTGTCGGCGGTTAATGGTTGTAGTTTCGGGTCGTAGTTTTGTGTTCATTTCAAAGGGGTTTGATAGTCGGTGGTTTCGAGTTGATAGTCGTGGTTTCGAGTGCATGTCGTGGATTTTGGTTTTCGGGGATATTTGGTTTTAGTTGACGATCTTAGTTTATTTATCAGCATACTTCTTTACATTTCACGGTACCACCACTTGGTTAGATTGAGTGTGTTTCAAAATGTTCGGTTTTAGGCTCGGGTGTTGTGTTAGTCGTGGTTGGTTTTTCATCGTTTTACACGCTTTCTTCCAGTGATTGCCCTTAAGTGGTATAGTGTGGTGTTGATTGGTATATCGGGATGCTCCTTGGATTGTTGAATTAGAGCCTACCTTTTTCGAGATTGATGTATTTTAAATTGAGTTGTAATGTGTTTGTCGTGATATCGTGTGTAGTGTGAAATCGCTTTTAGTTCTTTTATCGTTGTAATTTTTTTTTTTTTTTAACCTGGGTATCCAAACGGTCAACTTGACTAATCCCAGGGCAACTACTAGCTACGCGAGCAGCCCGGAGTCATTGCAGGCGAACCTCCGTGGCCATGAGTGGATAACTGTGGGTGCCTGGAATCGAACCCATGACCTCCACTATGGGAGACCAGGGTCATAACCATTCAACCACCACACTCATGGTTTTTTATCGTTGTAATTACTAGCTTCTTGCTAGTTTTATTTTATTATTACTAAATTTATTGCGTTTCAAAAAAAATAAAAATATGTATATGTATACGTATATAACATTATAACACGTGGAAAACTTGGAGATATATGAGCCGAAAATCAACTTACCACATGCTTGTTACTTGAAGTTGTATCTTTGCATTTTTTCCAATGGTAGCCGTAATATCTCTCTTCATCCTTACACAAAATGTGACTAAATTAGCCGTAATATATATACTACTTATTTTATGATTATACTTTTTATTATTATTATTTATTAAGAAAATAAACCATCTATGTCATATCTAAAAAGTTATAAATGTAAATTACATGCTAAAAAATATGCTCGCACATACCAAGGTGTATGTGTTAAAATAAAAGGTGAATGAACATTGCGTTGTAGCTCATGTAGTAGTGCTTGTTTCTCTTAGCGAGAAGTCGAGAGTTTAACTTCCGCGGGATGCAGCATTGTACACAAGGTTAACTCTTTATCTTTGAATTTTACCTAAGGGTGCCTTTCGCACATCGCGTTGCGGGGGCAAAGGGTGAGGAGGGGTTTCACCGCCCATGCCCTCGGATTGGGTCGGGTTTCCTCCTGAACAGCAATTGGGGTCAGTTATTCAACTGCGAAAGATGAACGCATGAGTGGTGAAGTTCCCTAGATAATTCTTCATTGGTGTTAAAAAGAAGTGAATGTTGAGAGAGAAAAAGTATAAATTTTGACATGTCAAATAAAATATATGAATTAATATTATTATGTTTATATACATACTATAATAAATAATTTATATACCTTTAATGTTAGAATTTGTCTAACATTAGCCCTTAGAGTTATACTTAACCAAAAAATTTATGTATAGTCACTAGTACATTAACTCAATGGCGAAGCTTTTAAGGGGCAGGGGTGGGCTTCAGCCACCCCAAAAAGATTTGTCCTTAATAGCAAATATTTTTTTATGTAGAAACTCTATGTAGTAAATTTTCATTTTAGCCCCTCCATTAATTATTAATGTGCATTCAGTTCCTATTTCTCAAACTTATAAAAAATCCCTGGCACTTATCTAATCTCGCCGACTACCTATATTGCTTTTAGTTTCTCGATTTCCGTGAAGACAACTTTATATAATGTCTCAAACAGTTTAACTCATTTACTCTACTTAATTTATTTATTTTATCGTGTTCTTTTTTTTACGACGGAGTATTATAGTATTATTATTATTATTTAATTATTTATATTTATGGTAAGTATAATAATTATATAATAATAACAATACTAATTATAATAATTATAATAAATATTATTATTATACTATTTACTCATAGAGGCTAACCTAATAATATATATAAATAGTGATTTAAGTTTAATAATATAAACAAAAATAAATAGTGATTTAAACTTTTCGTACGCCTTATATTTATATAAAAGTCTACATGTTTTGCTTAAATTATTTCGTCCCCCCAATCTCGATATTCAAGCTTCGCCACTGCATTAACTTAAAGAAAGTAGTCCCAAATGTAGTAGTCGTCTTTGATTATTTCTTCTCATGTTAGTTACGAGTCCGTTTATTCGTTTTTTTTTCCGGATCGGGTGGATGTCTATGTGGTTGTATTTTTATGATTATGGTTGTTTGGTAGTGATTTTGTTGTGGTGAGTGAGGCTCGGTTTTAGATAGTTTGATCGGTAGTTTTTTTTTTAACTTTCTAGGTTCGAGTCTCAAACCAACCCCAACTTGTAATTCATGTTGTAAATGTTTTCTTTTTGAAAACGTTTACGTTTCTATATTAGTTTTCGTATTTTTAGCCAAAAAATAGTACATTACGTTAGTGGGTAGTTATTAAATTTTAAAGGGTGATTTAAAAAGTACAAGAAAATAAAGCATGTCAGAATTAAAAATGGTAGCCTTAGGACTATCTATAGAAAATATCCTTAATATTATATTACTTGTAACACAAGATTATTAAAATAGTTTTCGTGGTTTGTTCAAAATTATAAGTTTAGTTCTTATGATTTTTTTACTATGGTAATCCATGTGATATGAAAATCTTGTTTAAATAGTCTCTCACAATGACAGTCGTTAATATATCTATAATTGAGTAGAGAATTAAATGGGGAAGGAGAAGGTGACAACTAACAACTAACAACTAACAACTAACAACTAACCTTGCCTTCAAAAAAAAAAAAAAAAAAAAAAAAAAAAAAAAAAAAAAAGGAGAAGGTGACAAAGTAAGTGACAATACTTACACCAACTTCATGATAATTTTTAATGATCGTCAGTATGAGAGACTATATAATTAAGATTTGCATACACGAGGACTATCCTAATAAAATCATAAGGACTAAACCAACCATTTTGAACAAACTTTTTTTTTTTTTTTTTTTTTTTTTTAATGAAAGATCAACACTTTTATTAAGATATAAAATAATACAAGAGTACATCTATATCTAAACGATACAACTTAAAACTCCACGGGAGTTATGACACACTGACTAAGATACACAATTACAAAGCATATAATACAAAGAAAAGTGGACACGAAAGGCTCTGTACGGTTTAACCCATTTGTGGAGGATCAGGGGCTAAGTATGACAGGAAAAACCCTTTAACCTCTTTTTTAATCGAAGTTGAGTCGTTCACTTGTAATAACAAGCTGAGAAGAGAACAAATCACAGTGCTGGCAACTTCAGTGACAAAGCAATTCGTTTCTACTCATTTGAACCCTACTAAGACTTTGATTGAGGCAAAAGGGTAAAAAAAAACCTGAATTAGCCAATTCTCGCTTTTGGTGTCGAGTTTACATCGGATGCTAAAGGATACAGAATCCATTGTAGCCAATTTAGATTAAGCTTGTTACCACGGCTATTAATCCACTCGAAACTTCTTGCTTGGATGTCCGATATGATTTTAGGACAACACGAACCGTCTTTGCCAAAGACTATATCATTTCGGTTTTTCCATATATGGTAACTCGTAATCCACATAATGGCTTGCCAAGTTGAAGCTCCCGTTGCGGTTTTGATGTTATAGTTTTTTGCCAATGCTAATTCCGAAAGGTTTGACACTTTTAAATTATCGATTTCCCACCAAGAGCGAACATTTTGAACAAACTACAAGGACAATTTTATTAATTTTGTTTATTCATACTACTCCAGTAATTAATAGAATAAATTATAGAGGCTGCCCTTTTGCTTTGCGTGAGATTACATTATTCGTCCTTATCTCTTGCAAAGTATACCGATAGTCCATGGTTAATTTGGTAGTACCGGACAATCTTCATTGTGGTTTTCATCAAATTACACAAATTGTTTTTATCTTTTAAAATTACACTGATTGTACTTGACATACATAAAGTGTGCGTTGATAGTCCATGACTTTAAAATGCGTGTTAATAAGAAAGATGAGCAACACACATTTTAGTAAGTTAATGACCATCAACGTACATTTTTATGTAAGTCGAAGATGATCGATGTAATTCTCAAATGATAATAACGATTGGTATAATTTAATGAAAATTTCACAAGATATGATTATTTACGGTTATTATAGTTTCATGTAAATCACAACAACTATCATTAATATAAAATAGGTTTTTGACTTCGTTATAGTTATAACGTGTTTGGTTCAAAAAAATTTGCATTTGCTGTTAAAAAAAAAAAGTGTGTGGTTCAAAGTTGCTTGTTTTGATAGTCCTGATTTAAGTTTTTTTTAAATGCTGTTGTATATGTATATATATGTTTGTTTGTATTGTAGCTCCATGCTTTATGTTTCCTTTGAACTATCACGTTTCAAAATTTATTGGAACTTTCTTTCTTTTAGAAAAATAAAATAAAAGAAAAACTCTTTATTAAGTATAGTGGGCTAGCTTGATGTCGCATCAAGTACTTAGCTGTTCTCGTAAACGAGAGGTGTATGATCGAAAACCACAAAAGAATAAGTCGCGGTAACGGACGTTAAGATAAGTCTTCGTATTTTATCCCGGCGCCCGCAAAGTAGTCGGTTCAGTCCATACAACTAATAACGTGCTACTATATGTTGTCATATCCAAGCTAAAATGCTTTTAATCTTGTCAACATGATTAATTGATTTCCGATATAAATTCCTTTTTCGTGAAAGCAATATAATAAATACTAGTGAAATGACCCGTGAAATTACGGGATTATTTAAACGAAACGGTTTAATAATATGTTTTAGGTATTAAATGAATGTGGATGTTATTTACTTTAATGACTCGTGGAACCACGGATTGCGACTAAGAAACTTTTAGTTGATTTTACAAACATATTGATGTACTTAATTTGGTCACGATAAGTGAACTACATTTATTCTCCCACCACCTTCTTCCAATTTTCATTACAATTATTATTTTCCTTGTCATAAAAGCCAACATTACAACCTTTTATTGAGACATGTATTTCACATAAATATGTAACGTAATTAATCCGTAAAGAGAACATGTATTTGAATAATAATAATATAATAATTATAGTTCTAATTATAATAATAAAGTTTGCTTAAAATGAAGTATTTATAATTTTAATAATAATTATTAGTAATTAGTAATAATAAATGCCTCTTAAAATTTATTTAAAAAATAAAAATACAATTATTATATAAAAGTTGTACAATATGCTTCAAAGTTTGTAGATATGTTAATAAGGTGTTTTGTAAAAGATTGTACAATTTATTTTAAAGTTTGTACATATGATCATAAGAGTGTATTATCTTAAGGTTGTACATAACGCTTCAAATACTGTACATATGATCATGGAGTATTTTACTATAAGAGTGTACATAATACTTAAAATATTGTACATAATGGTTATAGAGGTGTTTTATCATAAGGTTGTACATAATACTTCATATATTATACAATTGACATATTAATATTTTTATTAAATACAATTAATTATTTTAATGACATCATCATGTGAGTCTTAGAATTTTTCTCTTTGTTTTTAAATTTTGTTTAAGTATGAATAATCCTTATTTATGACATCATCATTATAACGATTTATTAGATACTGTAGATTTTTAGTAAATAATTATATTTTCATTCTAAATTAATTAAGATTAATTACATCATCCATATTTTTATAAATGGAAAGTTTAAGCAAAATGAAGAGTTAAATTGTGAAATAATAACATCATCATTTTAGAGATTTAATAGAAGTTATAGATAGATATATTTTATTTATATTATAAAAATTAAAAAATATCCATTAAATTAAGAGTTTGTTATACGAATAGTAATTGTGGTTTACACGAAGTTAGAAAAATTGTATCGTTCTTGTTAAGGATTTGCAACCTTTGACAAATAGAGACGATACTCATTTACGGTACATGAGGATATTCAGTGGAGTTTTTAACATGTATCGGACCCTTATTGGGTGAGTTTAATGAGTTTTTAAATGACACATTGAGTTTGGGTATCCTTGATGATCTATACTTGTTTCCAAAATATATCAATCGTTCTTATTTTTTAAATTCTAGCAATAATCTCTCCATTTATGATAAAATTACACTAATCGCTCTTATCATTAAAAAATTATTTGATTGTTCCGACTTACCTAAAAGTGTACGTCGATTGTGTCTTCTAATACACATTAAATAATTCACAGAACGTTAAGGTACATTTTATATAAATAATGGATAATCAGTGTAATTTCTAAAGGATAAGGACAATTTATGTTATTTCATTAAAATTACAGGGATGACCATTGTAATTTTCAGAAGATAAAGAGAATTGATGTAATTTAAAGTAAATTACTCATATTACCTAAATTACCTAAATACCCATCAAGTACTTGGCACATGCCCTTATTTATTTATTTATTTATTTATTTTTGAAAAGCAACCAAATAATTTTATTACCAAATGAAACAATCAAAAATGTACAACAAGCCTACAAGTAGAAGGCTATAGCGAGCACAACAAAAACTGCAAACCACAAGTACAAAGAATTTAACATGCTAGCTAAGCTAAACTACGATTTCTTCGAGAGTATGTAGAAGTCAAGATACTCAACCCAGGTCAACTATTAGATTCGGATTTGAAATCTACTGGAACAAATCGATATTTCCTTTTCTCAAACGATTACTTATTCATTCAAAGCTACGGAATTGTATTTCTTGGAATGCAATCGGCGCAGGCCATTTTTGATTACGAAAGAGTGTCTTATTTCGATTGTGCCAAATGGTATATAAGATGATCCATGAACTTGCATGCCACATTCTTTTGTTCGAACCCATATAACCACTCGACCATGAAGCTTTGATAACATCGTTTATTGAACACGAATATTGCAAACTTATACCCCACTATCGATAGGGTCGGGACCAAACATCTTTTGCGAACGAGCAACTTAGTAACGTATATTCAAGTGTTTCTAAGCCGTCGTTGCAAATAGGTCATCTAGTTGAGTCAAGGTCAATGACCCTTTTGTCTAGTTCGGTTCTCACAGGCAACCGGTTTCATTGGGCTCGCCAAATCAAAACCTCGATTTTTGGGGAACTAACTTGTTTCTTAACGTTTCGCCTGTAGAGGACTCTTTAGAAATCTGCTCGTTAATAAGCTCGGATAGAACAGAAGCGAAAAATAAACCGTTAGAATTTAGTGTCCACTTCCAACCATCACCACCATCATTTCCGAAGGAAAATTGTGACAACTCTGTTTCGATCTGTTGAACCTCGGATAGCAATCTGCCCGAGGGAGATCGACACCAGTCCCAGTTAAAATTGCAGCCTGCGTCACTTCTAATTATTTGATCGTGAACAGATGCGTCTTTGTAGTTCTCCAACCTGTAAGCTCGATTAAAACGGTCACAAAGAGGTTGATTTCCAACCCATAAATCCTTCCAAAAGAGTGTGTCTTCTCCATTATTGACAATCTTGACAAAGGAGTTAGTGAACGAAATGTTTAATTTTTCCAATTCACTTCGGATGGATTTTATGCCATTCCAAATTGATTTTGGATTATTGTTAATCGAAAAATCATCGTTTACTAACCCTCCATTATGTCCATGGATACTTTTGATGATTTTGACCCAAAACAACTCTTTTTCAATCTTAAACCGCCACTACCAGTTAGCAAGTAAAGAAAGATTTTTTAATTTTAAAGCCCCAATGTTCAAACCCCCCGCTTATAAGAAGCAATAATCGAATCCCAACCCACCCATGACATTTTTGTGACTTCCCCCGACCCGCCCCAAAAAAGTTTTCTACGCAAACCTTTGAGCAAGTTTATGACGCATGAAGGAGCACGAAATAGGGAGAAAGCGTAAAGCTGGAGGATAGTGAGAACCGATTTTATGAGAGTAATACGACCACCGAGGATAACATTTTGGCTTTCCAATCCGACAACCTTATTTTAAACTTCTCAGTCACAAAGTCCCAATCTTTTTCTTTTTTCATTGAACATCCAATCGGCACTCCAAGGTATTTAAACGGGAATGTACTACTCTTACACTCCATGAAAGTAGCCATATCGATTAAGACATCATTTGATATTCCTAGCCCAAAAAGATTATGTTTTGAAAAATTAACTTTTAGACCCGATATTTTTTCAAATCCTTGGAGTATCTTCATTAGGTTGCTAGCATTCCTTCTACTCCATTCATCGAAAAGGATAGAATCATCCGCGTATTGTAAAAGGGAGAGTTTGACTTCATCGCAACCACAGGGACTACTAGTATAATTTTAAATATAAAATGATTATCGATATAATATTATTCTAGCCACGGGGACTAATGGTATAATTTACTCTAAATTATATATTTATTCATACATATATTTGTACAAATGATATGGGAATTATCGTGCATAAAAACTTTTCTAGATCATGGTTATAAATTGAACTTTCTTTTTTTAATATTCCTTGAAAAAAACATTTAGTTATAATATATATCTTGTCTCCTAACATTTATAAATATATACTAATATATTTAGTATATATGTATTCACCTGTAAATATATATCCACAAAAAAAATATGTGAGGGGCGTTTATAATATATATTTCTTGTCTCCTGACTTTTGTAAAGTGATTTTAATTACTTCTAAAGTTATATAAAGGGAGTGATCCCTATATCACTAAAAATTATCCATATATCACCAAAAATGCTTTAATGAGTTGTACAGTGCAATAATATAATGCACATTTAATTGTGTATGGATAATTTTAGTAGTGTACTGTAACACCTGCAATTTTTTTTATACACAGCGGAAGACTATATTAATAAACACAGTATAGGTCACGTCATTACATTAATTCATGTAATTAAGTTTAAGTTTACACCACGGTGTTACGTTATCACAAAACATTATTTATACAAAAGTCCACATCAGAGTTGGGTTGTCAAACATGTCTTCTGCAACAGCACCCATCCCGACTACCAGTACCTAAACCTGCAAGGGGAGAATATGTGGGGGATTAGCGCACCGCTAAGTGAATAGAATCTATCTAACAGATATAGCTTAAGTCACACACAAGCTATATACTAACAACAACACATGCTAACTACCAACTAGCATACAATAAGACAATACGAGGATCGGCGGCTTGTACGAGCACACGATGTAGTGACCTGAACTTTTCCATGTTTATATATATTAATTGAGATTGATATTTACATGATTAAATGTTTCCAACATGTTAAGCAATCAAACTTGTTAAGACTTGATTAATTGAAATATGTTTCATATAGACAATTGACCACCTAAGTTGACCGGTGATTCACGAACGTTAAAACTTGTAAAAACTATATGATGACATATATATGGATATATATATATATATATAGTTAACATGATACTATGATAAGTAAACATATCATTAAGTATATTAATAATGAACTACATATGTAAAAACAAGACTACTAACTTAATGATTTTTAAACGAGACATATATGTAACGATTATCGTTGTAAAGACATTTAATGTATATATATCATATTAAGAGATATTCATACATGATAATATCATGATAATATAATAATTTAAAATCTCATTTGATATTATAAACATTGGGTTAACAACATTTAACAAGATCGTTAACCTAAAGGTTTCAAAACAACACTTACATATAACGCCTAACGATGACTTAACGACTCAGTTAAAATGTATATACATGTAGTGTTTTAATATGTATTTATACACTTTTGAAAGACTTCAATACACTTATCAAAATACTTCTACTTAACAAAAATTCTTACAATTACATCCTCGTTCAGTTTCATCAACAATTCTACTCGTATGCACCCGTATTCGTACTCGTACAATACACAGCTTTTAGATGTATGTACTATTGGTATATACACTCCAATGATCAGTTCTTAGTAGCCCATGTGAGTCTCCTAACACATGTGGGAACCATCATTTGGCAACTAGCATGAAATATCTCATAAAATTACAAAAATATGAGTAATCATTCATGACTTATTTACATGAAAACAAAATTACATATCCTTTATATCTAATCCATACACCAACGACCAAAAACACCTACAAACACTTTCATTCTTCAATTTTCTTCATCTAATTGATCTCTCTCAAGTTCTATCTTCAAGTTCTATGTGTTCTTCATATATTCTACAAGTTCTAGTTACATAAAATCAAGAATACTTTCAAGTTTGCTAGCTCACTTTCAATCTTGTAAGGTGATCATCCAACCTCAAAAAATCTTTGTTTCTTACAGTAGGTTATCATTCTAATACAAGGTAATAATCATATTCAAACTTTGGTTCAATTTCTATAACTATAACAATCTTATTTCAAGTGATGATCTTACTTGAACTTGTTTTCGTGTCATGATTCTGCTTCAAGAACTTCGAGCCATCCAAGGATCCGTTGAAGCTAGATCCATTTTTCTTTTTTCTAGTAGGTTTATCCAAGGAACTTAAGGTAGTAATGATGTTCATAACATCATTCGATTCATATATATAAAGCTATCTTATTCGAAGGTTTAAACTTGTAATCACTAGAACATAGTTTAGTTAATTCTAAACTTGTTTGCAAACAAAAGTTAATCCTTCTAACTTGACTTTTAAAATCAACTAAACTACATGTTCTATATCTATATGATATGCTAACTTAATGATTTAAAACCTGGAAACACGAAAAACACCGTAAAACCGGATTTACGCCGTCGTAGTAACACCGCGGGCTGTTTTGGGTTAGTTAATTAAAAACTATGATAAACTTTGATTTAAAAGTTGTTATTCTGATAAAATTATTTTTATTATGAATATGAAACTATATCCAAAAATTATGGTTAAACTCAAAGTGGAAGTATGTTTTCTAAAATGGTCATCTAGACGTCGTTCTTTCGACTGAAATGACTACTTTTATAAAAATGACTTGTAACTTATTTTTCCGACTATAAACCTATACTTTTTCTGTTTAGATTCATAAAATAGAGTTCAATATGAAACCATAGCAATTTGATTCACTCAAAACGGATTTAAAATGAAGAAGTTATGGGTAAAACAAGATTGGATAATTTTTCTCATTTTAGCTACGTGAAAATTGGTAACAAATCTATTCCAACCACAACTTAATCAACTTGTATTGTATATTATGTAATCTTGAGATACCATAGACACGTATACAATGTTTCGACCTATCATGTCGACACATCTATATATATTTCGGAACAACCATAGACACTCTATATGTGAATGTTGGAGTTAGCTATACAGGGTTGAGGTTGATTCCAAAATATATATAGTTTGAGTTGTGATCAATACTGAGATACGTATACACTGGGTCGTGGATTGATTCAAGATAATATTTATCGATTTATTTCTGTACATCTAACTGTGGACAACTAGTTGTAGGTTACTAACGAGGACAGCTGACTTAATAAACTTAAAACATCAAAATATATTAAAAGTGTTGTAAATATATTTTGAACATACTTTGATATATATGTATATATTGTTATAGGTTCGTGAATCAACCAGTGGCCAAGTCTTACTTCCCGACGAAGTAAAAATCTTTGAAAGTGAGTTATAGTCCCACTTTTAAAATCTAATATTTTTGGGATGAGAATACATGCAGGTTTTATAAATGATTTACAAAATAGACACAAGTACGTGAAACTACATTCTATGGTTGAATTATTGAAATCGAATATGCCCCTTTTTATTAAGTCTGGTAATCTAAGAATTAGGGAACAGACACCCTAATTGACGCGAATCCTAAAGATAGATCTATTGGGCCTAACAAACCCCATCCAAAGTACCGGATGCTTTAGTACTTCGAAATTTATATCATATCCGAAGGGTGTCCCGGAATGATGGGGATATTCTTATATATGCATCTTGTTAATGTCGGTTACCAGGTGTTCACCATATGAATGATTTTTATCTCTATGTATGGGATGTGTATTGAAATATGAAATCTTGTGGTCTATTATTATGATTTGATATATATAGGTTAAACCTATAACTCACCAACATTTTTGTTGACGTTTTAAGCATGTTTATTCTCAGGTGATTATTAAGAGCTTCCGCTGTCGCATACTTAAATAAGGACGAGATTTGGAGTCCATGCTTGTATGATATTGTGTAAAAACTGCATTCAAGAAACTTATTTTGTTGTAACATATTTGTATTGTAAACCATTATGTAATGGTCGTGTGTAAACAGGATATTTTAGATTATCATTATTTGATAATCTACGTAAAGCTTTTTAAACCTTTATTGATGAAATAAAGGTTATGGTTTGTTTTAAAATGAATGCAGTCTTTGAAAAACGTCTCATATAGAGGTCAAAACCTCGCAACGAAATCAATTAATATGGAACGTTTTTAATCAATAAAAACGGGACATTTCAGTTGGTATCCGAGCGTTGGTCTTAGAGAACCAGAATTTTGCATTAGTGTGTCTTATCAAGTTTGTTAGGATGCATTAGTGAGTCTGGACTTCGACCGTGTTTACTTGAAAAATGATTGGTTAACAAATTTTGTTAGAAACTATATATTTTTAACATGTGAATATTATGTGATATATTAATCTCTTAACGCGTTTGATATTATGTGATAGATGTCTACCTCTAGAACAAGTCCCATTGACTCTCCTAATAATAATGAAGAGTCAAATGTAAATTGGAACGATTCGTGAACTGATTCACAAGTTCCCGAAGAGGAACCGGAAGAAGAGTCGGAACCGGAAGAAGAATCGGAACCGGAAGAAGAATCGGAACCGGATGAAGAAATAGAACCGGTGGGGGAAATAATAAAACGGTTAAGTAAAAGAAAATCCTCAACCAACCGACCAAGGTTAATTATGGTCAATGGTGTTTCCGCCAAGGAAGCAAAATATTGGGAGGATTACCAATTCTCCGATGAATCGGATTCCGACGAGAATTCCGATGATGTTATAGAAATTACCCCAACTGAATTTAAAAAGGCAAAAGAAAATAATAAGGGAAAGGGCATAAAAATAGAGAAATCTAATTCCAACCCCGATGAACTTTATATGTATCATCAACCTCCGAAGTCCTTAAGTTGTAACAATGACCCGGGAACCTCTAAACCACCAGGTTTTTCTAAACCAATGTGGAAAACGACGGCTCGTATTAGGGGAACATCATATATCCCTAGAAACTTGGCAAAACGAACCAAAACCGAAGAAGAAGAAACAAGCGAGTCGGAATAAGATAGTTGTATTCATGTGGTGTAATATATGTAATATAGTGTGCTTATGCTTTATGATATATGTAAAAATTGCTTGTATTAATAAGTATTTTTTTATGAATCTAACTCTTGTCTATTTTACAGTATAAAAACACAAAATGGATAGACAACCCAATATTTTAAGAGACCTACCCGGAGACATGATTGATGAAATCTTGTCTAGAGTCGGTCAGAATTTTTCGGCACAACTATTTAAGGCGAGATCAGTTTGTAAGACATTCGAAGAACGTTCCAAGAATGCCTTGGTTTATAAAAGGCTTTCGTTCGAAAGATGGGGGATATCACATTGGGAAATCCATAAGTTACGATGTGTTTACTTTGACACATATATTGCGGGGAACTCAAATGCTATTTTACGCAATGGGTTAAGAAATTATTTTGACTCAATATATCCGAATATTGGACTTCGTGATTTAGAAAAAGCGGCTAACATGCAACATAAAGAAGCATGTTATGCTTAGGGATTGGTAATGTTCGTTTCTCACCAAAGTGAGAACAAGAACATCGGGCTACAACTATTAAACAAAACGTTCCCACAAGTGACGGAGTCGGTAATTGGGGTAAGAAATGAGGTTTTTAGATTGTTACGGGACTGTTGGACATTACGTAACCCTCGTCCCTTTGACGACATTACAACACGCAGTCTTATCAACGGCCATAATGGTTATGTTCCACAAGACCAAGGATGGGAAGTAATCCTAGTAAAACCAGAATGCATGACTTGTTTCTGGACGTATGAATTACGTGTCTTTATTGCCTTTGCTGAACGACTTGTGTACTAGCTAGAATTATCTTCACAACCATCTTGTATCAAATTTATTGTGTGCTATATTTCATGCTATATGTAAAATAAGCGGTATTGTAAGTTTGTAAAATATTGTGTAAAAGTTTGAACGCGAAATATTATTATAATCAGTTTTTCATATAGAATTGTAGTAGTTGAATTGTATATTAGCTACTAAGTATGAACTTAACGGGTAGGTACTACCCGAATTTAAACTTATAAAACGCTAATATGAAGAAAAAGCTTTTATAAAGGAGTTCATATTATGCTACGAAATACTATTAACTACTCTTAATATTCTGTATGATTAACTTGTTCCATTTGACTATTTTGAAGGAAATGGCACCAACTACTCGACACACCGTGAATATGAATGAAGAGGAATTCCGTACTTTTTTAGCTTCAAACATAGCCGCAGTACAGGCTGCGCTACATACCAACAATAACCTTGGATCTAGCAGTACAGGAAATCGTGTAGGATGCACCTACAAAGAATTCACTGCCCGCAAACCTTTGGAATTTGATGGAACCGAAGGACCGATCGGATTGAAACGGTGGACTGAGAAGGTCGAATCGGTGTTTGCCATAAGTAAGTGTACTGAAGAGGACAAAATGAAGTACGCTACGCATACCTTCACAGGTTCTGCGTTAACATGGTGGAATACCTATCTAGAGCAAGTGGGACAAGACGATGCGTACGCACTACCGTGGTCAGCATTCAAGCACTTGATGAACGAGAAGTACCGTCCCAGAACCGAGGTCAATAAGCTCAAGATAGAACCTAGAGGGTTACGAACTCAAGGATTTGATATTACCACGTACGAAATACGATTCACAGAATTGTGCCTATTGTGTCCGGGAGCATTCGAAGATGAGGAAGAGAAGATCGACGCGTTTGTGAAAGGATTACCGGAAAGAATCCAAGAAGATATAAGTTCACACGAGCCCTCCTCCATACAACAGGCATGTAGAATGGCTCACAAACTAGTGAACCAGATTGAAGAAAGAATTAAAGAACAGACTGCTGAAGAGGCCAATGTGAAGCAAGTCAAAAGAAAGTGGGAGGAAAACGGTGATAAGAATCACCAATACAACAACAACAACAATTACAACAATAATCGCAACAATTATCCCAACAATCGCAACATCAATCGCAACTACAACAAACGGCCCAACAACAACAACAACAACAACAACAACAACAGCAACAACTACAACAATCATCCCAACAACAATAATAACCGCAACAACAACAACAACAACAACAATCAGAAGCAGCTATGCCAAAGGTGTGAAAAGTATCACTCGGGGTTCTGCACCAAATTTTGCAACAAGTGTAAAAGAAATGGTCATAGCGCGGCTAAGTGTGAGGTCTACGGACAAGGGGTTAATAGAACGAAAGGAACAAATGGTGTCGGAACGAGTAATGGCGGAGCAAGTAGTGTCAGAGCAAGTTATGCCAATGTAGTTTGTTATAAATGTGGAAAACCGGGCCACATTATTAGAAATTGCCCGAACCAGGAGAACACGAATGGACAAGGCCGCGGAAGAGTTTTCAATATTAATGCAGCAGAGGTACAGGAAGACCCGGAGCTTGTTACGGGTACGTTTCTTATTGACAATAAATCTGCTTACGTTTTATTTGATTCGGGTGCGGATAGAAGCTATATGAGTAGAGGTTTTTGTGCTAAATTAAGTTGTCCATTGACGCCTTTGGATACTAAATTTTTACTCGAATTAGCAAATGGTAAATTAATTTCAGCAGATAATATACGTCGGAATCGAGAAATTAAACTGGTTAGCGAAACATTTAAGATTGATTTGACACCAGTAGAGTTAGGGAGTTTTGATGTGATAATCGGTATGGACTGGTTGAAAGAAGTGAAAGCAGAGATCGTTTGTTACAAAAATGCAATTCGCATTATACGAGAAAAAGGAAAACCCTTAATGGTGTACGGAGAAAAGGGCAACACGAAGCTACATCTTATTAGTAATTTGAAGGCACAAAAACTAATAAGAAAAGGTTGCTATGCTGTTCTAGCACACGTCGAGAAAGTACAAACTGAAGAAAAGAGCATCAATGATGTTCCCATTGCAAAAGAATTTCCCGATGTATTTCTGAAAGAATTACCGGGATTACCCCCACATCGATCCGTTGAATTTCAAATAGATCTTATACCAGGAGCTGCACCAATAGCTCGTGCTCCTTACAGACTCGCACCCAGCGAGATGAAAGAACTGCAAAGCCAATTACAAGAACTTTTAGAGCGTGGTTTCATTCGACCAAGCACATCACCGTGGGGAGCTCCTGTTTTGTTTGTCAAGAAGAAAGATGGTACATTCAGGTTGTGTATCGACTACCGAGAGTTGAACAAACTTACCATCAAGAACCGCTACCCACTACCAAGAATCGACGACTTATTTGATCAACTACAAGGCTCGTCTGTTTATTCAAAGATTGACTTACGTTCCGGGTATCATCAAATGCGGGTGAAAGAAGATGATATTCCAAAGACTGCTTTCAGAACACGTTACGGTCATTACGAGTTTATGGTCATGCCGTTTGGTTTAACTAATGCACCAGCTGTGTTCATGGATCTTATGAACCGAGTGTGTGGACCATACCTTGACAAGTTTGTCATTGTTTTCATTGATGACATACTTATTTACTCAAAGAATGACCAAGAACACGGTGAACATTTGAGAAAGGTGTTAGAAGTATTGAGGAAGGAAGAATTGTACGCTAAGTTTTCAAAGTGTGCATTTTGGTTGGAAGAAGTTCAATTCCTCGGTCACATAGTGAACAAAGAAGGTATTAAGGTGGATCCGGCAAAGATAGAAACTGTTGAAAAGTGGGAAACCCCGAAAACTCCGAAACACATACGCCAGTTTTTAGGACTAGCTGGTTACTACAGAAGGTTCATCCAAGACTTTTCCAGAATAGCAAAACCCTTGACTGCATTAACGCATAAAGGGAAGAAATTTAAATGGAATGATGAACAAGAGAAAGCGTTTCAGTTATTGAAGAAAAAGCTAACTACGGCACCTATATTGTCATTGCCTGAAGGGAATGATGACTTTGTGATTTATTGTGACGCATCAAAGCAAGGTCTCGGTTGTGTATTAATGCAACGAACGAAGGTGATTGCTTATGCGTCTAGACAATTGAAGATTCACGAACAAAATTATACGACACATGTTTTGGAATTAGGTGCGGTTGTTTTTGCATTAAAGACTTGGAGGCACTACTTATATGGGGTCAAAAGTATTATATATACCGACCACAAAAGTCTTCAACACATATTTAATCAGAAACAACTGAATATGAGGCAGCGTAGGTGGATTGAATTATTGAATGATTACGACTTTGAGATTCGTTACCACCCGGGGAAGGCAAATGTGGTAGCCGATGCCTTGAGCAGGAAGGATAGAGAACCCATTCGAGTAAAATCTATGAATATAATGATTCATAATAACCTTACTACTCAAATAAAGGAGGCGCAACAAGGAGTTTTAAAAGAGGGAAATTTAAAGGATGAAATACCCAAAGGATCGGAGAAGCATCTTAATATTCGGGAAGACGGAACCCGGTATAGGGCTGAAAGGATTTGGGTACCAAAATTTGGAGATATGAGAGAAATGGTACTTAGAGAAGCTCATAAAACCAGATACTCAATACATCCTGGAACGGGGAAGATGTACAAGGATCTCAAGAAACATTTTTGGTGGCCGGGTATGAAAGCCGATGTTGCTAAATACGTAGGAGAATGTTTGACGTGTTCTAAGGTCAAAGCTGAGCATCAGAAACCATCAGGTCTACTTCAACAACCCGAAATCCCGGAATGGAAATGGGAAAACATTACCATGGATTTCATCACTAAATTGCCAAGGACTGCAAGTGATTTTGATACTATTTGGGTAATAGTTGATCGTCTCACCAAATCAGCACACTTCCTGTCAATAAGAGAAGATGACAAGATGGAGAAGTTAGCACGACTGTATTTGAAGGAAGTTGTCTCCAGACATGGAATACCAATCTCTATTATCTCTGATAGGGATGGCAGATTTATTTCAAGATTCTGGCAAACATTACAGCAAGCATTAGGAACTCGTCTAGACATGAGCACTGCCTATCATCCACAAACTGATGGGCAGAGCAAAAGAACGATACAAACGCTTGAAGACATGCTACGAGCATGTGTTATTGATTTCGGAAACAGTTGGGATCGACATCTACCGTTAGCAGAATTTTCCTACAACAACAGCTATCATTCAAGCATTGAGATGGCGCCGTTTGAAGCACTTTATGGTAGAAAGTGCAGGTCTCCAATTTGTTGGAGTGAAGTGGGGGATAGACAGATTACGGGTCCGGAGATTATACAAGAAACTACCGAGAAGATCATCCAAATTCAACAACGGTTGAAAACCGCCCAAAGTCGACAAAAGAGCTACGCTGACATTAAAAGAAAAGATATAGAATTTGAAATTGGAGAGATGGTCATGCTTAAAGTTGCACCTTGGAAAGGCGTTGTTCGATTTGGTAAACGAGGAAAATTAAATCCAAGGTATATTGGACCATTCAAGATTATTGATCGTGTCGGACCAGTAGCTTACCGACTTGAGTTACCTCAACAACTTGCGGCTGTACATAACACTTTCCACGTCTCGAATTTGAAGAAATGTTTTGCTAAAGAAGATCTCACTATTCCGTTAGATGAAATCCAAATCAACGAAAAACTTCAATTCATCGAAGAACCCGTCGAAATAATGGATCGTGAGGTTAAAAGACTTAAGCAAAACAAGATACCAATTGTTAAGGTTTGATGGAATGCTCGTAGAGGACCCGAGTTCACCTGGGAGCATGAAGATCAGATGAAGAAGAAATACCCGCATCTATTTCTAGAAGATTCGTCAACACCTTCAACAGCTTAAAATTTCAGGACGAAATTTATTTAACGGGTAGGTACTGTAGTGACCTGAACTTTTCCATGTTTATATATATTAATTGAGATTGATATTTACATGATTAAATGTTTCCAACATGTTAAGCAATCAAACTTGTTAAGACTTGATTAATTGAAATATGTTTCATATAGACAATTGACCACCTAAGTTGACCGGTGATTCACGAACGTTAAAACTTGTAAAAACTATATGATGACATATATATGGATATATATATAGTTAACATGATACTATGATAAGTAAACATATCATTAAGTATATTAACAATGAACTACATATGTAAAAACAAGACTACTAACTTAATGATTTTTAAACGAGACATATATGTAACGATTATCGTTGTAAAGACATTTAATGTATATATATATATCATATTAAGAGATATTCATACATGATAATATCATGATAATATAATAATTTAAAATCTCATTTGATATTATAAACATTGGGTTAACAACATTTAACAAGATCGTTAACCTAAAGGTTTCAAAACAACACTTACATATAACGACTAACGATGACTTAACGACTCAGTTAAAATGTATATACATGTAGTGTTTTAATATGTATTTATACACTTTTGAAAGACTTCAATACAATTATCAAAATACTTCTACTTAACAAAAATGCTTACAATTACATCCTCGTTCAGTTTCATCAACAATTCTACTCGTATGCACCCGTATTCGTACTCGTACAATACACAGCTTTTAGATGTATGTACTATTGGTATATACACTCTAATGATCAGCTCTTAGCAGCCCATGTGAGTCTCCTAACACATGTGGGAACCATCATTTGGCAACTAGCATGAAATATCTCATAAAATTACAAAAATATGAGTAATCATTCATGACTTATTTACATGAAAACAAAATTACATATCCTTTATATCTAATCCATACACCAACGACCAAAAACACCTACAAACACTTTAATTCTTCAATTTTCTTCATCTAATTGATCTCTCTCAAGTTCTATCTTCAAGTTCTATGTGTTCTTCATATATTCTACAAGTTCTAGTTACATAAAATCAAGAATACTTTCAAGTTTGCTAGCTCACTTCCAATCTTGTAAGGTGATCATCCAACCTCAAGAAATCTTTGTTTCTTACAGTAGGTTATCATTCTAATACAAGGTAATAATCATATTCAAACTTTGGTTCAATTTCTATAACTATAACAATCTTATTTCAAGTGATGATCTTACTTGAACTTGTTTTCGTGTCATGATTCTGCTTCAAGAACTTCGAGCCATCCAAGGATCCGTTGAAGCTAGATCCATTTTTCTCTTTTCCAGTAGGTTTATCCAAGGAACTTAAGGTAGTAATGATGTTCATAACATCATTCGATTCATATATATAAAGCTATCTTATTCGAAGGTTTAAACTTGTAATCACTAGAACATAGTTTAGTTAATTCTAAACTTGTTCGAAAACAAAAGTTAATCCTTCTAACTTGACTTTTAAAATCAACTAAACACATGTTCTATATCTATATGATATGCTAACTTAATGATTTAAAACCTGGAAACACGAAAAACACCGTAAAACCGGATTTACGCCGTCGTAGTAACACCGCGGGCTGTTTTGGGTTAGTTAATTAAAAACTATGATAAACTTTGATTTAAAAGTTGTTATTCTGAGAAAATGATTTTTATTATGAACATGAAACTATATCCAAAAATTATGGTTAAACTCAAAGTGGAAGTATGTTTTCTAAAATGGTCATCTAGACGTCGTTCTTTCGACTGAAATGACTACCTTTACAAAAACGACTTGTAACTTATTTTTCCGACTATAAGCCTATACTTTTTCTGTTTAGATTCATAAAATAGAGATTGATATGAAACCATAGCAATTTGATTCACTCAAAACGGATTTAAAATGAAGAAGTTATGGGTAAAACAAGATTGGATAATTTTTCTCATTTTAGCTACGTGAAAATTGGTAACAAATCTATTCCAACCACAACTTAATCAACTTGTATTGTATATTATGTAATCTTGAGATACCATAGACACGTATACAATATTTCGACCTATCATGTCGACACATCTATATATATTTCGGAACAACCATAGACACTCTATATGTGAATGTTGGAGTTAGCTATACAGGGTTGAGGTTGATTTCAAAATATATATATAGTTTGAGTTGTGATCAATACTGAGATACGTATACACTGGGTCGTGGATTGATTCAAGATAATATTTATCGATTTATTTCTGTACATCTAACTGTGGACAACTAGTTGTAGGTTACTAACGAGGACAGCTGACTTAATAAACTTAAAACATCAAAATATATTAAAAGTGTTGTAAATATATTTTGAACATACTTTGATATATATGTATATATTGTTATAGGTTCGTGAATCAACCAGTGGCCAAGTCTTACTTCCCGACGAAGTAAAAATCTATGAAAGTGAGTTATAGTCTCACTTTTAAAATCTAATATTTTTGGGATGAGAATACATGCAGGTTTTATAAATGATTTACAAAATAGACACAAGTACGTGAAACTACATTCTGTGGTTGAATTATTGAAATCGAATATGCCCCTTTTTATTAAGTCTGGTAATCTAAGAATTAGGGAACATACACCCTAATTGACGCGAATCCTAAAGATAGATCTATTGGGCCTAACAAACCCCATCCAAAGTACCGGATGCTTTAGTACTTCGAAATTTATATCATATCCGAAGGGTGTCCCGGAATGATGGGGATATTCTTATATATGCATCTTGTTAATGTCGGTTACCAGGTGTTCACCATATGAATGATTTTTATCTCTATGTATGGGATGTGTATTGAAATATGAAATCTTGTGGTCTACTATTATGATTTGATATATATAGGTTAAACCTATAACTCACCAACATTTTTGTTGACGTTTTAAGCATGTTTATTCTCAGGTGATTATTAAGAGCTTCCGCTGTCGCATACTTAAATAAGGACGAGATTTGGAGTCCATGCTTGTATGATATTGTGTAAAAACTGCATTCAAGAAACTTATTTTGTTGTAACATATTTGTATTGTAAACCATTATGTAATGGTCGTGTGTAAACAAGATATTTTAGATTATCATTATTTGATAATCTACGTAAAGCTTTTTAAACCTTTATTGATGAAATAAAGGTTATGGTTTGTTTTAAAATGAATGCAGTCTTTGAAAAACGTCTCATATAGAGGTCAAAACCTCGCAACGAAATCAATTAATATGGAACGTTTTTAATTAATAAAAACGGGACATTTCACACGACTCCTAGCTGATCGGACTTGAGTCTACCGATAGTCCCTGCTACTCAATTCACAGTATAGTTATCTAGATGTAGGGGGTGCATCGTTCACACTATACTCCACAATCAGTAGCCTATGGACCCAACCTCCCCTAGATACGGTTGACCTCATACGGACTATAACCTCTCCTAGGCATGGTTTCGAGTCCCCAGTCTCCCTAGGCCCGACTGGTGCCATTCACACAGTGTACACATAAATCACATACAACATCAGGCATACTATATTATTCTAACATGGCAATTTCTACACTATGCATGGTAAAAGAGTCAACCAGAGTAGCATGATATGCTACTTAAACTCTATCCGGAGATAGACCCACTCACCAATTACCAGCAACTGCTCAGTTATTATTTCTGAGCTTCCTCCTTGGCCTTATAACCTGAGAACAACACAAAAAAGTTAATATACATATCCAATAAATAATATAATCATTTCACACAATTAACTAGGTCATAACACCATATATTCATAATTTTATGAGTCTACATCATGACTCCACTCAATAATGGCATACAGGTGCGTGCAAAACACGACATACACACTAAAACTCTTTTTTCGTCCCAAAAACAGTTTGATGTAGTTTCTTAAAAGTTCACCATTGAAAAGTATTCTTTATTATGATTCTAACGATAGTTTATTCATCAAAAACGGAGTTACGTTTTGAAAGTTACGCCCGTTTTAATTTCATAAAAGGTACTGTAGCAATAGTGACACTGTAGCAACTCGGTACTGTAGCAAATAGTGACACTGTAGCAATTCGGTACTATAGCAAATAGTGACAATGTAGCAACTCGGTACTATAGTAAATAGTGACACTGTAGCAACTCGGTACTGTAGCAAAATACTGTAGCAAACTGGGTTTCGAACTACTTCGCTGATTTTGAGCATTTTTCGCCCAAAACTCAATTTTTGAGTGTTTTTGATCATTTTTTAAGCACATGAAAGCTACTAAACATATATATATATATATATATATAAGCTATTTCTAACAATAATTAATACTTACAAACATAATTCATCAAGATTCAAGCATCAAAATTCACTTTTTAATTAAGAACATAAAAACCCAATTTCCATGAATTAAAGCACGAATTCAAGTAAACAAACCTGGATAAATGCTTACAATGGTGCAAGAAATCAGTCTCTTAAGTTTATTGATTCAATTCCACACTTGAATCAAGTTAGGGTTTACTTAGAGAGTGAAAGTTAGGTACGGGTGTTCTTGATTTAATTTGGGAAAATGAGGAGAAGTATCCAGATATAAACACATAAATGGGTTGTAAACCCATACCTCGTATCACACCGGTATTTATCAGTTATCTGAATTCTTTCGTATTTCGTTAGGCGGTCCTAACGGAGTCCAAATTAAACAAACCAACCTGTTCTGGGACCCTTGTCACAAACTTGTCACAACACAATTATAATAAAACACTAATAAATTAATTAAAATAAAAGCACTTAAGACTAAGCACAAACCCTAAGGGCAAAATAGGCAACTTACAACTAGCCCGGGTTTCAGTCTGTTACAAATCCACCCCCTTAAGAAGATTCCGTCCTCGGAATCTGGTCTTGGTCAAACAAACGAGGGTAGCGATTTCTCATCAACTCTTCTGTCTCCCACGTAAAGTTAGAACCCAAACTGTGTTTCCAAAATATTATATATATATATATATATATATATATATATATATATATATATATATATATATATATATATATATATATATATATATATATATATATATATATATATATATATATATAACACCATCAGAATCTCTTTCTTTCTCAGCTTAGTCACCTTTTGGTCAACCACACGGACCGGCTCTTCCACCAATTTCTTATTCAAATCGACCCTTAAATCTTCTAAAGGAAGAAGTTGTGTTTCATCGTCGACTTTACACTTACGAAGATAACATACGTTGAATGTATTATGAATACCAGCTAACTCTGGCGGAAGATCTAACACCACAGTCTGATCATTCAACACTTCACTGATCGGAAACGGACCAATAAATCTCGGTGCTAACTTACCACGTTTATCGAATCTGATAACCCCTTTCCATGGCGAAACTTTCAGATACACTTGTTCACCCACATTAAAGGTTACCGAACGTCTACGCGGATCAGCATACATTTTCTGCTTATCTCTACCGGCTTTCAACTTTTCTCTCGCAATTGCAACTTTTTCGGCTGTCATTTGAACAATTTCGGGACCTGCAAACTGTTTCTCCCCGGCTTCTAACCAGCAAGTCGGAGTTCTGCAACGACGACCGTATAACATTTAATAGGGCGGCATCCCTATACTCGAATGATATGAATTATTATACGCGAATTCGACCAACGGCAAATGTGTATCCAACAAACCACCGTATTCTAACACACAAGCCCTTAACATATCCTCCAAAGTCTGTATCGTTCTTTCACTCTGTCCGTCTGTCTGAGGATGATAAGCTGTACTTAAATTCACACGTGTACCCAGATTCTGTTGAAGACTATTCCTAAAATTTGACACAAATCTGGAATCTCTGTCTGAAACGATCGATAACGGCATACCATGACGACTAACTATTTCTTTCACATACAATTCGGCTAACTCACTTAACGAAGCTGTCTCACGAGTAGCAAGAAAATGAGCACTTTTAGTTAGACGATCCACTATTACCCAAATCATATCATGTCTTTTCTGAGTTCGAGGTAATTTGGTCACAAAATCCATCGTTATATGTTCCCATTTCCACTCTAGAATCTGTAACTGACGTAACGAACCATAAGGTTTCTGATGTTCTGCCTTCACTTGAGCACATATATGACACTTTTCGACATAACGGGCGATATCTGATTTCATTGTTGGCCACCAATACACTGTTTTCAAATCATGATACATCTTATTACTACCCGGATTGTGATGACCCGGAAATTTCTGACCAAATTTAAACTTAATCTTTGTATGATTAACATTTCTGACACGATAAGCAAAGTCTGTAAAACTGAATCTCAAAATTTTTGAACTACTTTTATATATTTAAATACCCTTCGGTTGTTTTCGACGATTCGCGAACAATTATATGTAAATAGATACATATATACTATAACTTGAAAAGGTAACAATGTATTAATTATTTGATACCGTACATTAAACTTATTGGTTTAAATATCTATTTGAAAATACATGATAAGTTGAAATATTTATTATTAAAATTTATAAATAACTTCCAATGTGTATTTAAAAACTGATTTATGTATATTAAAAAGATATATACATATATATAATTTCAAGTTATTTAGTAAACGATAGTAACATTTTCAAATTGCTACAGTACCCAAAATGCTATAGTGTTTTTAAAAATCACTATTTGCTACAGTGAAATTGACTTTGCTACAGTGAATTGCTACAGTGAATTTCTACAGTGGTATAGTTTATGGATGATTTAAGACTATATTTTGACAAAGGTACGATTCACGAAACGTAAAGTACAAGTTTTCTCAGTATACGATAGGACGTTCGAAAAACCGAAACTGGGACATAAGTCGAGTGACGACGTACGACTTATCGGAACGAAAATTACAAGTCAACTATGCATGTGAATTTAATATAATATATAATTAATTATATAAATTAAATATATTATATTAATAATTAAAAAATATGTCGACAAACTAGAAGTTAAAAGATCATGAGCTGGAAATCCATCCCATGCGATCGCATGGGAAATGGTCTTGGAGGCCATGCGATCGCATGGCAGTCCTGGACAGGCCACACCTATAAAGCTCGAGATATCTGCCTCTGTTTTAATTTAAAAATTTCTCCGTATTATATTTATTAATTATATTATTATTATTATTATTATTATTATTATTATTATTATTATTATTATTATTATTATTATTATTATTATTATTATTATTATTATTATTATTATTAAGATTAATATTATTATTAATCTTATTATTATTAGTAGTATTTGTATTATTATTAGTATTATACATAAAATACTACGACGAGGTCATGAGCGTGTCACTTTCAAAATAGTTTTATGAGCGGGATAAAGCTAAGGAAATTATGGGTTATTGCCAAGGAGGTTATGGGTAATATTCATGGGTATTATTTGCAAGTCAAACCTAGTGTTATCATCTCTGTTACGTCTACGTACTTTTCTACAATATTGAATCTCAATATTGATATGTTGAGATCTACGGTTATTTGGTAATTCGTGTTTCGATCACATTTTGGTGAACGACTTTATATGCTGCCAAGGTGAGTTTCATTTGCTCCCTTTTTAATTGCTTTTGCAATCTATATTTTTGGGCTGAGAATACATGCACTTTATTTTAAACGCAATGGATACAAGTACATACTAAATTCTACACCGAGTTTGAATCGAAAATCCCTTAGCTTTGGTAACTAGTAACTGCCGGTTATAAGAACTGGTGGGCGCGAGTAGTTATATATGGATCCATAGGGTTTGATATCCCCGTCCGAGCTAGAGCACTAGCCTTTTAACGGACGTATGCTGAAATGTCCCGTTCTTATTGATTAAAAACGTTCCATATTAATTGATTTCGTTGCGAGGTTTTGACCTCTATATGAGACGTTTTTCAAAGACTGCATTCATTTTTAAAACAAACCATAACCTTTATTTCATAAATAAAGGTTTAAAAAGCTTTACGTAGATTATCAAATAATGATAATCTAAAATATCCTGTTTACACACGACCATTACATAATGATTTACAATACAAATATGTTACATCGAAATCAGTTTCTTGAATGCAGTTTTTACACAATATCATACAAACATGGACTCCAAATCTTGTCCTTATTTTAGTATGCAACAGCGGAAGCTCTTAGTATTCACCTGAGAATAAACATGCTTTAAACGTCAACAAAAATGTTGGTGAGTTATAGGTTTAACCTATATATATCAAATCGTAACAATAGACCACAAGATTTCATATTTCAATACACATCCCATACATAGAGATAAAAATCATTCATATGGTGAACACCTGGTAACCGACATTAACAAGATGCATATATAAGAATATCCCCATCATTCCGGGACACCCTTCGGATATGATATAAATTTCGAAGTACTAAAGCATCCGGTACTTTGGATGGGGTTTGTTAGGCCCAATAGATCTATCTTTAGGATTCGCGTCAATTAGGGTGTCTGTTCCCTAATTCTTAGATTACCAGACTTAATAAAAAGGGGCATATTCGATTTCGATAATTCAACCATAGAATGTAGTTTCGCGTACTTGTGTCTATTTTGTAAATCATTTATAAAACCTGCATGTATTCTCATCCCAAAAATATTAGATTTTAAAAGTGGGACTATAACTCACTTTCACAGATTTTTACTTCGTCGGGAAGTAAGACTTGGCCACTGGTTGATTCACGAACCTATAACAATATATACATATATATCAAAGTATGTTCAAAATATATTTACAACACTTTTAATATATTTTGATGTTTTAAGTTTATTAAGTCAGCTGTCCTCGTTAGTAACCTACAACTAGTTGTCCACAGTTAGATATACAGAAATAAATCGATAAATATTATCTTGAATCAATCCACGACCCAGTGTATACGTATCACAGTATTGATCACAACTCAAACTATACATATTTTGGAATCAACCTCAACCCTGTATAGCTAACTCCAACATTCACATATAGAGTGTCTATGGTTGTTCCGAAATATATATAGATGTGTCGACATGATAGGTCGAAACATTGTATACGTGTCTATGGTATCTCAAGATTACATAATATACAATACAAGTTGATTAAGTTATGGTTGGAATAGATTTGTTACCAATTTTCACGTAGCTAAAATGAGAAAAATTATCCAATCTTGTTTTACCCATAACTTCTTCATTTTAAATCCGTTTTGAGTGAATCAAATTGCTATGGTTTCATATTGAACTCTATTTTTTGAATCTAAACAGAAAAAGTATAGGTTTATAGTCGGAAAAATAAGTTACAAGTCGTTTTTGTAAAGGTAGTCATTTCAGTCGAAAGAACGACGTCTAGATGACCATTTTAGAAAACATACTTCCACTTTGAGTTTAACCATAATTTTTGGATATAGTTTCATGTTCATAATAACAATAATTTTCTCAGAATAAAAACTTTTAAATCAAAGTTTATCATAGTTTTTAATTAACTAACCCAAAACAGCCCGCGGTGTTACTACGACGGCGTAAATCCGGTTTTACCGTGTTTTTCCTGTTTCCAGGTTTTAAATCATTAAGTTAGCATATCATATAGATATAGAACATGTGTTTAGTTGATTTTAAAAGTCAAGTTAGAAGGATTAACTATTGTTTGCGAACAAGTTTAGAATTAACTAAACTATGTTCTAGTGATTACAAGTTTAAACCTTCGAATAAGATAGCTTTATATGTATGAATCGAATGATATTATGAACATCATTACTACCTTAAGTTCCTTGGATAAACCTACTGGAAAAGAAAAAAATGGATCTAGCTTCAACGGATCCTTGGATGGCTCGAAGTTCTTGAAGCAGAATCATGACACGAAAACAAGTTCAAGTAAGATCATCACTTGAAATAAGATTGTTATAGTTATAGAAATTGAACCAAAGTTTGAATATGATTATTACCTTGTATTAGAATGATAACCTACTGTAATAAACAAAGATTTCTTGAGGTTGGATGATCACCTTACAAGATTGGAAGTGAGCTAGCAAACTTGAAAGTATTCTTGATTTTATGTAACTAGAACTTGTAAAATATATGAAGAACACTTAGAACTTTAAGATAGAACTTGAGAGATATCAATTAGATGAAGAAAATTGAAGAATTAAAGTGTTTGTAGGTGTTTTTGGTCGTTGGTGTATGGATTAGATATAAAGGATATGTAATTTTGTTTTCATGTAAATAAGTCATGAATGATTACTCATATTTTTGTAATTTTTTGAGATATTTCATGCTAGTTGCCAAATGATGGTTCCCACATATGTTAGGTGACTCACATGGGCTGCTAAGAGCTGGTCATTGGAGTGTATATACCAATAGTACATACATCTAAAAGCTGTGTACCGTACGAGTACGAATACGGGTGCATACGAGTAGAATTGTTGATGAAACTGAACGAGGATGTAATTGTAAGCATTTTTGTTAAGTAGAAGTATTTTGATAAGTGTCTTGAAGTCTTTCAAAAGTGTATGAATACATATTAAAACACTACATGTATATACATTTTAACTGAGTCGTTAAGTCATCGTTAGTCGTTACATGTAAATGTTGTTTTGAAACCTTTAGGTTAACGATCTTGTTGAATGTTGTTAACCCATTGTTTATTATAACAAATGAGATGTTAAATTGTTATATTATCATGATATTATGATATATAATATATCTCAGTATGATGTATATACAGTTAAATGTCATTACAACGATAATCGTTACATATATGTCTCGTTTCGAAATCATTAAGTTATTAGTCTTATTTTTACATATGTATTTCATTGTTAATACACTTAATAATATATTTACTTATCATTTAACATAATTAACCAAGTGTATCAATATCTTAATATGATTCATATGTACCTAGTAAGACGTTGTTATAACGATAATCGTTATATATATCGTTTTCGAGTTTCTTAAATTAATAGTCTCATTTTTATGTATATAACTCATTGTTAAAATACCTAATGAGATACATACTTATAATAAAAACATGTTAACCATATATATAACCATATATATGTCATCGTATAGTTTTTTTTTTTTACAAGTTTTAACGTTCGTGAATCACCGGTCAACTTGGGTGGTCAATTGTCTAATTGAAACATATTTCAATTAATCAAGTCTTAACAAGTTTGATTGCTTAACATGTTGGAAACATTTAATCATGTAAATATCAATCTCAATTAATATATATAAACATGGAAAAGTTCGGGTCACTACAGTACCTACCCGTTAAATAAATTTCGTCCCGAAATTTTAAGCTGTTGAAGGTGTTGACGAATCTTCTGGAAATAGATGCGGGTATTTCTTCTTCATCTGATCTTCACGCTCCCAGGTGAACTCGGGTCCTCTACGAGCATTCCATCGAACCTTAACAATTGGTATCTTGTTTTGCTTAAGTCTTTTAACCTCACGATCCATTATTTCGACGGGTTCTTCGATGAATTGAAGTTTTTCGTTGATTTGGATTTCATCTAACGGAATAGTGAGATCTTCTTTAGAAAAACATTTCTTCAAATTCGAGACGTGGAAAGTGTTATGTACAGCCGCGAGTTGTTGAGGTAACTCAAGTCGTAAGCTACTGGTCCGACACGATCAATAATCTTGAATGGTCCAATATACCTTGGATTTAATTTCCCTCGTTTACCAAATCGAACAACGCCTTTCCAAGGTGCAACTTTAAGCATGACCATCTCTCCAATTTCAAATTCTATATCTTTTCTTTTAATGTCAGCGTAGCTCTTTTGTCGACTTTAGGCGGTTTTCAACCGTTGTTGAATTTGGATGATCTTCTCGGTAGTTTCTTGTATAATCTCCGGACCCGTAATCTGTCTATCCCCCACTTCACTCCAACAAATCGGAGACCTGCACTTTCTACCATAAAGTGCTTCAAACGGCGCCATCTCAATGCTTGAATGGTAGCTGTTTTTGTAGGAAAATTCTGCTAACGGTAGATGTCGATCCCAACTGTTTCCGAAATCAATAACACATGCTCGTAGCATGTCTTCAAGCGTTTGTATCATCCTTTCGCTCTGCCCATCAGTTTGTGGATGATAGGCAGTACTCATGTCTAGACGAGTTCCTAATGCTTGCTGTAATGTCTGCCAGAATCTTGAAATAAATCTGCCATCTCTATCAGAGATAATAGAGATTGGTATTCCATGTCTGGAGACGACTTCCTTCAAATACAGTCGTGCTAACTTCTCCATCTTGTCATCTTCTCTTATTGCAGGAAGTGTGCTGATTTGGTGAGACGATCAACTATTACCCAAATAGTATCAAAACCACTTGCAGTCCTTGGCAATTTAGTGATGAAATCCATGGTAATGTTTTCCCATTTCCATTCTGGGATTTCGGGTTGTTGAAGTAGACCTGATGGTTTCTGATGCTCAGCTTTGACCTTAGAACACGTCAAACATTCTCCTACGTATTTAGCAACATCAGCTTTCATACCCGGCCACCAAAAATGTTTCTTGAGATCCTTGTACATCTTCCCCGTTCCAGGATGTATTGAGTATCTAGTTTTATGAGCTTCTCTAAGTACCATTTCTCTCATATCTCCAAATTTTGGTACCCAAATCCTTTCAGCCCTATACCGGGTTCCGTCTTCCCGAATATTAAGATGCTTCTCCGATCCTTTGGGTATTTCATCCTTTAAATTTCCCTCTTTTAAAACTCCTTGTTGCGCCTCCTTTATTTGAGTAGTAAGGTTATTATGAATCATTATATTCATAGATTTTACTCGAATGGGTTCTCTATCCTTCCTGCTCAAGGCATCGGCTACCACATTTGCCTTCCCCGGGTGGTAACGAATCTCAAAGTCGTAATCATTCAATAATTCAATCCACCTACGCTGCCTCATATTCAGTTGTTTCTGATTAAATATGTGTTGAAGACTTTTATGGTCGGTATATATAATACTTTTGACCCCATATAAGTAGTGCCTCCAAGTCTTTAATGCAAAAACAACCGCGCCTAATTCCAAAACATGCGTCGTATAATTTTGCTCGTGAATCTTCAATTGTCTAGAGGCATAAGCAATCACCTTCGTTCGTTGCATTAATACACAACCGAGACCTTGCTTTGATGCGTCACAATAAATCACAAAATCATCATTCCCTTCAGGCAATGACAATATAGGTGCCGTAGTTAGCTTTTTCTTCAATAACTGAAACGCTTTCTCTTGTTCATCCTTCCATTCAAATTTCTTCCCTTTATGCGTTAATGCAGTCAAGGGTTTTGCTATTCTGGAAAAGTCTTGGATGAACCTTCTGTAGTAACCAGCTAGTCCTAAAAACTGGCGTATGTGTTTCGGAGTTTTCGGGGTTTCCCACTTTTCAACAGTTTCCATCTTTGCCGGATCCACCTTAATACCTTCTTTGTTCACTATGTGACCGAGGAATTGAACTTCTTCCAACCAAAATGCACACTTTGAAAACTTAGCGTACAATTCTTCCTTCCTCAATACTTCTAACACCTTTCTCAAATGTTCACCGTGTTCTTGGTCATTCTTTGAGTAAATAAGTATGTCATCAATGAAAACAATGACAAACTTGTCAAGGTATGGTCCACACACTCGGTTCATAAGGTCCATGAACACAGCTGGTGCATTAGTTAAACCAAACGGCATGACCATAAACTCGTAATGACCGTAACGTGTTCTGAAAGCAGTCTTTGGAATATCATCTTCTTTCACCCGCATTTGATGATACCTGGAACGTAAGTCAATCTTTGAATAAACAGACGAGCCTTGTAGTTGATCAAATAAGTCATCGATTCTCGGTAGTGGGTAGCGGTTCTTGATGGTAAGTTTGTTCAACTCTCGGTAGTCGATACACAACCTGAATGAACCATCTTTCTTCTTGACAAACAAAACAGGAGCTCCCCACGGTGATGTGCTTGGTCGAATGAAACCACGCTCTAAAAGTTCTTGTAATTGGCTTTGTAGTTCTTTCATATCGCTGGGTGCGAGTCTGTAAGGAGCACGAGCTATTGGTGCAGCTCCTGGTACAAGATCTATTTGAAATTCAACGGATCGATGTGGGGGTAATCCCGGTAATTCTTTCGGAAATACATCGGGAAATTCTTTTGCAATGGGAACATCATTGATGCTCTTTTCTTCAGTTTGTACTTTCTCGACGTGTGCTAGAACAGCATAGCAACCTTTTCTTATTAGTTTTTGTGCCTTCAAATTACTAATAAGATGTAGCTTCGTGTTGCCCTTTTCTCCGTACACCATTAAGGGTTTTCCTTTCTCTCGTATAATGCGAATTGCATTTTTGTAACAAACGATCTCTGCTTTCACTTCTTTTAACCAGTCCATACCGATTATCACATCAAAACTCCCTAACTCTACTGGTATCAAATCAATCTTAAATGTTTCGCTAACCAGTTTAATTTCTCGATTCCGACATATATTATCTGCTGAAATTAATTTACCATTTGCTAATTCGAGTAAAAATTTACTATCCAAAGGCGTCAATGGACAATTTAATTTAGCACAAAAATCTCTACTCATATAGCTTCTATCCGCACCCGAATCAAATAAAACGTTAGAAGATTTATTGTCAATAAGAAACGTACCCGTAACAAGCTCCGGGTCTTCTTGTGCCTTTGCCGCATTAATATTGAAAACTCTTCCGCGGCCTTGTCCATTCGTGTTCTCCTGGTTTGGGCAATTTCTAATAATGTGGCCCGGTTTTCCACATTTATAACAAACTACATTGGCATAACTTGCTCCGATACTACTTGCTCCGCCATTACTCGTTCCGACACCATTTGTTCCTTTCGTTCTATTAACCCCTGGTCCGTAGACCTCACACTTCGCCGCGCTATGACCATTTCTTTTACACTTGTTGTAAAATTTGGTGCAGAACCCCGAGTGATACTTTTCACACCTTTGGCATAGCTGCTTCTGATTGTTATTGTTGTTGCGGTTATTATTATTGTTGGGATGATTGTTGTAGTTGCTGTTGCTGTTGCTGTTGCTGTTGTTGTTGTTGTTGTTGTTGTTGTTGTTGTTGTTGTTGTTGTTGTTGTTGGGCCGTTTGTTGTAGTTGCGATTGATGTTGCGATTGTTGGGATAATTGTTGCGATTATTGTTGTAATTGCTGTTGTTGTTGTATTGGTGATTCTTATCACCGTTTTCCTCCCACTTTCTTTTGACTTGCTTCACATTGGCCTCTTCAGCAGTCTGTTCTTTAATTCTTTCTTCAATCTGGTTCACTAGTTTGTGAGCCATCCTACATGCCTGTTGTATAGAGGCGGGCTCGTGTGAACTTATATCTTCTTGGATTCTTTCCGGTAATCCTTTCACAAATGCGTCGATCTTCTCTTCCTCATCTTCGAAAGCTCCCGGACACAATAGGCACAATTCTGTGAATCGTCTTTCGTACGTGGTAATATCAAATCCTTGGGTTCGTAACCCTCTAAGTTCTGTCTTGAGCTTATTGACCTCGGTTCTGGGACGGTACTTCTCGTTCATCAAGTGCTTGAATGCTGACCACGGTAGTGCGTACGCATCGTCTTGTCCCACTTGCTCTAGATAGGTATTCCACCATGTTAACGCAGAACCTGTGAAGGTATGCGTAGCGTACTTCACTTTGTCCTCTTCAGTACACTTACTTATGGCAAACACCGATTCGACCTTCTAGGTCCACCGTTTCAATCCGATCGGTCCTTTGGTTCCATCAAATTCCAAAGGTTTGCAGGCAGTAAATTCTTTGTAGGTGCATCCTACACGATTTCCTGTACTGCTAGATCCAAGGTTATTGTTGGTATGTAGCGCAGCCTGTACTACGACTATGTTTGAAGCTAGAAAAGTACAGAATTCCTCTTCATTCATATTCACGGTGTGTCGAGTAGTCGGTGCCATTTCCTTCAAAATAGTCAAATGGAACAAGTTAATCATACAGAATATTAAGAGTAGTTAATAGTATTTCGTAGCATAATATGAACTCATTTATAAAAGCTTTTTCTTCATATTAGCGTTTTATAAGTTTAAATTCGGGTAGTACCTACCCGTTAAGTTCATACTTAGTAGCTAATATACAATTCAACTACTACAATTCTATATGAAAAACTGATTATAATAATATTTCGCGTTCAAACTTTTATACAATATTTTACAAACTTACAATACCGCTTATTTTACATAAAGCATGAAATATAGCACACAATAACTTTGATACAAGATAGTTGTGAAGATAATTCTAGCTAGTACACAAGTCGTTCAGCAAAGGCAATAAAGACACGTAATTCATACGTCCAGAAACAAGTCATGCATTCTGGTTTTACTAGGACTACTTCCCATCCTTGGTCTTGTGGAACATAACCGTTATGGCCGTTGATAAGACAGCGTGTTGTAACGTCGTCAAAGGGACGAGGGTTACGTAATGTCCAACAGTCCCGTAATAATCTAAAAACCTCATTTCTTACCCCAATTACCGACTCCGTCACTTGGGGAAACGTTTTGTTTAATAGTTGTAGCCCGATGTTCTTGTTCTCACTTTGGTGAGAAGCGAACATTACTAATCCGTAAGCATAACATGCTTCTTTATGTTGCATGTTAGCCGCTTTTTCTAAATCACGAAGTCCAATATTCGGATATATTGAGTCAAAATAATTTCTTAACCCGTTGCGTAAAATAGCATTTGGGTTCCCCGCAATATATGCGTCAAAGTAAACACATCGTAACTTATGGGTTTCCCAATGTGATATCCCCCATCTTTCAAACGAAAGTCTCTTATAAACCAAGACATTCTTGGAACGTTCTTCGAATGTCTTACAAACTGATCTCGCCTTAAATAGTTGTGCCGAGGAATTCTGGCCGACTCTAGACAAGATTTCATCAATCATGTCTCCGGGTAGGTCTCTTAAAATATTGGGTTGTCTATCCATTTTGTGTTTTTAAACTGTAAAATAGACAAGAGTTAGATTCATAAAAAAATACTTATTAATACAAGCAATTTTTACATATATCATACTGCATAAGAACACTATATTACATATATTACACCACACGAATACAACTATCTTATTCTGACTCGCTCGTTTCTTCTTCTTCGGTTTTGGTTCGTTTTGCCAAGTTTCTAGGGATATATGATGTTCTCCTAATACTAACTGTCGTTTTCCACAACGGTTTAGAAAAACCTGGTGGTTTAGAGGTTCCCGGGTCATTGTTACAACTTAAGGACTTCGGGGGTTGACGATACATATAAAGTTCATCGGGGTTGGAATTAGATTTCTCTATTTTTATGCCCTTTCCCTTATTATTTTCTTTTGCCTTTTTAAATTCAGTTAGGGTAATTTCTATAACATCATCGGAATTCTCGTCGGAATCCGATTCATCGGAGAATTGGTAATCCTCCCAATATTTTGCTTCCTTGGCGGAAACACCATTGACCATAATTAACCTTGGTCGGTTGGTTGAGGATTTTCTTTTACTTAACCGTTTTATTATTTCCCCCACCGGTTCTACTTCTTCATCCGGTTCCGATTCTTCTTCCGGTTCCGATTCTTCTTCCGGTTCCGACTCTTCTTCCGGTTCCTCTTCGGGAACTTGTGAATCAGTCCACGAATCATTCCAATTTACATTTGACTCTTCATTATTATTAGGTGAGTCAATGGGACTTGTTCTAGAGGTAGACATCTATCACATAATATCAAACACGTTAAGAGATTAATATATCACATAATATTCACATGTTAAAAATATATAGTTTCCAACAAAATTTGTTAAGCAATCATTTTTCAAGTAAACACGGTCGAAGTCCAGACTCACTAATGCATCCTAACAAACTCGATAAGACACACTAATGCAAAATTCTGGTTCTCTAAGACCAACGCTCGGATACCAACTGAAATGTCCCGTTCTTATTGATTAAAAACGTTCCATATTAATTGATTTCGTTGCGAGGTTTTTACCTCTATATGAGACGTTTTTCAAAGACTGCATTCATTTTTAAAACAAACCATAACCTTTATTTCATAAATAAAGGTTTAAAAAGCTTTACGGAGATTATCAAATAATGATAATTTAAAATATCCTGTTTACACACGACCATTACATAATGGTTTACAATACAAATATGTTACATCGAAATCAGTTTCTTGAATGCAGTTTTTACACAATATCATACAAACATGGACTCCAAATCTTGTCTTTATTTTAGTATGCAACAGCGGAAGCTCTTAATATTCACCTGAGAATAAACATGCTTTAAACGTCAACAAAAATGTTGGTGAGTTATAGGTTTAACCTATATATATCAAATCGTAACAATAGACCACAAGATTTCATATTTCAATACACATCCCATACATAGAGATAAAAATCATTCATATGGTGAACACCTGGTAACTGACATTAACAAGATGCATATATAAGAATATCCCCATCATTCCGGGACACCCTTCGGATATGATATAAATTTCGAAGTACTAAAGCATCCGGTACTTTGGATGGGGTTTGTTAGGCCCAATAGATCTATCTTTAGGATTCGCGTCAATTAGGGTGTCTGTTCCCTAATTCTTAGATTACCAGACTTAATAAAAAGGGGCATATTCGATTTCGATAATTCAACCATAGAATGTAGTTTCGCGTACTTGTGTCTATTTTGTAAATCATTTATAAAACCTGCATGTATTCTCATCCCAAAAATATTAGATTTTAAAAGTGGGACTATAACTCACTTTCACAGATTTTTACTTCGTCGGGAAGTAAGACTTGACCACTGGTTTATTCACGAACCTATAACAATATATACATATATATCAAAGTATGTTCACAATATATTTACAACACTTTTAATATATTTTGATGTTTTAAGTTTATTAAGTCAGCTGTCCTCGTTAGTAACCTACAACTAGTTGTCCACAGTTAGATATACAGAAATAAATCGATAAATATTATCTTGAATCAATCCACGACCCAGTGTATACGTATCTTAGTATTGATCACAACTCAAACTATACATATTTTGGAATCAACCTCAACCCTGTATAGCTAACTCCAACATTCACATATAGAGTGTCTATGGTTGTTTCGAAATATATATAGATGTGTCGACATGATAGGTCGAAACATTGTATACGTGTCTATGGTATCTCAAGATTACATAATATACAATACAAGTTGATTAAGTTATGGTTGGAATATATTTGTTACCAATTTTCACGTAGCTAAAATGAGAAAAATTATCCAATCTTGTTTTACCCATAACTTCTTCATTTTAAATCCGTTTTGAGTGAATCAAATTGCTATGGTTTCATATTGAACTATATTTTTTGAATCTAAACAGAAAAAGTATAGGTTTATAGTCAGAAAAATAAGTTACAAGTCATTTTTGTAAAGGTAGTCATTTCAGTCGAAAGAACGACGTCTAGATGACCATTTTAGAAAACATACTTCCACTTTGAGTTTAACCATAATTTTTGGATATAGTTTCATGTTCATAATAACAATAATTTTCTCAGAATAACAACTTTTAAATCAAAGTTTATCATAGTTTTTAATTAACTAACCCAAAACAGCCCGCGGTGTTACTACGACGGCGTAAATCCGGTTTTACGGTGTTTTTCGTGTTTCCAGGTTTTAAATCATTAAGTTAGCATATCATATAGATATAGAACATGTGTTTAGTTGATTTTAAAAGTCAAGTTAGAAGGATTAACTTTTGTTTGCGAACAAGTTTAGAATTAACTAAACTATGTTCTAGTGATTACAAGTTTAAACCTTCGAATAAGATAGCTTTATATGTATGAATCGAATGATGTTATGAACATCATTACTACCTTAAGTTCCTTGGATAAACCTACTGGAAAAGAGAAAAATGGATCTAGCTTCAACGGATCCTTGGATGGCTCGAAGTTCTTGAAGCAGAATCATGACACGAAAACAAGTTCAAGTAAGATCATCACTTGAAATAAGATTGTTATAGTTATAGAAATTGAACCAAAGTTTGAATATGATTATTACCTTGTATTAGAATGATAACCTACTGTAAGAAACAAAGATTTCTTGAGGTTGGATGATCACCTTACAAGATTGGAAGTGAGCTAGCAAACTTGAAAGTATTCTTGATTTTATGTAACTAGAACTTGTAAAATATATGAAGAACACTTAGAACTTGAAGATAGAACTTGAGAGATATCAATTAGATGAAGAAAATTGAAGAATGAAAGTGTTTGTAGGTGTTTTTGGTCGTTGGTGTATGGATTAGATATAAAGGATATGTAATTTTGTTTTCATGTAAATAAGTCATGAATGATTACTCATATTTTTGTAATTTTTTGAGATATTTCATGCTAGTTGCCAAATGATGGTTCCCACATGTGTTAGGTGACTCACATGGGCTGCTAAGAGCTGGTCATTGGAGTGTATATACCAATAGTACATACATCTAAAAGCTGTGTACCGTACGAGTACGAATACGGGTGCATACGAGTAGAATTGTTGATGAAACTGAACGAGGATGTAATTGTAAGCATTTTTGTTAAGTAGAAGTATTTTGATAAGTGTCTTGAAGTCTTTCAAAAGTGTATGAATACATATTAAAACACTACATGTATATACATTTTAATTGAGTCGTTAAGTCATCGTTAGTCGTTACATGTAAATGTTGTTTTGAAACCTTTAGGTTAACGATCTTGTTGAATGTTGTTAACCCATTTTTTATTATAACAAATGAGATGTTAAATTGTTATATTATCATGATATTATGATATATAATATATCTCAGTATGATGTATATACAGTTAAATGTCGTTACAACGATAATCGTTACATATATGTCTCGTTTCGAAATCATTAAGTTATTAGTCTTATTTTTACATATGTATTTCATTGTTAATACACTTAATAATATATTTACTTATCATTTAACATAATTAACCAAGTGTATCAATATCTTAATATGATTCATATGTACCTAGTAAGACGTTGTTATAACGATAATCGTTATATATATCGTTTTCGAGTTTCTTAAATTAATAGTCTCATTTTTATGTATATAACTCATTGTTAAAATACCTAATGAGATACATACTTATAATAAAAACATGTTAACCATATATATAACCATATATATGTCATCGTATAGTTTTTTTTTTTTACAAGTTTTAACGTTCGTGAATCACCGGTCAACTTGGGTGGTCAATTGTCTATATGAAACATATTTCAATTAATCAAGTCTTAACAAGTTTGATTGCTTAACATGTTGGAAATATTTAATCATGTAAATATCAATCTCAATTAATATATATAAACATGGAAAAGTTCGGGTCACTACATATGCTATTTGAGAAGCGTACACGTTGGTTTGCGTGTATTATTAAGATGATTATACAAAGGGTACAAATTATACATACGTTAAGTTTAGTTACCAGGGTGCTCAATTTCGTAGAATATTTTGATAAACGTTTCTGGATGAAACAACTGAAATCTTGTGATCCACCTTTATATACAGATTATGCGCAACATTAAAACTATGAACTCACCAACCTTTGTGTTGACACTTGTTAGCATGTTTTTTCTCAGGTTTCCTAGGAGTCTTCCGCTATTTTCTTAGATGTTAAACAAGCTATGTGCATGGAGTCTTACATGACATATTTTTCAAGGAGACGTTGCATTCACCAAATCATCACCATGTATCTTATTTTGACTGCATTGTCAACGAAAATACTGTTGTAAACTATTATTTATGGTGATTGTCTATATGTAGAAATCATCAGATGTCGAAAACCTTTGATTTAAATATTCATTTATAGTGTGCCTTTTCAAAAGAATGCAATGTTTACAAAATGTATCATATAGAGGTCAAATACCTCGCAATGAAATCAATGAATGACGTGTTCGTCCATATGGATTTGGAGCGATCGTCACACGGATGTACTGTCAATCTGGATTTGTGAGCTTCCCTCATGATTAAATCCCTCAAATCTTCAAGCTTAGGCACCCAAACACGATTGTTTAAGGTCTTTAGTCCACGTGAGTCATCAATTAAGTCCACTTTTCGTTTGGTCATTTGTTCAGATTTAATATGTTCGTTCTCTAAATCACAGGCCTGAATGGTTTTTAAGCTGTTAATCAAATCTGAAGTTATATTCAAACGAAGAAATTTCACATTTTCACTTGACTTTTTACGACTTAGCGCATCTGCAACCACATTTGCCTTACCCGGATGGTATTTAATTTCACAATCGTAATCTTTGATCAACTCTTGCCATCGTCTCTAACGCATATTCAATTCTTTCTATGAGAAGATATACTGCAAACTCTTGTGATCTGTACATATAACATAATAGGTTCCATACAAATAGTGTCTCCACAGTTTCAAAGCAAACACTACTGCAGTCATTTCAAGATCATGCACTGGATAATTCTTCTCATGAACTTTCAACTGTCGCGAGGAGTAGGCGATTACTTTATCTCTTTGCATTAATACACAACCCAACCCAGCATATGATGCATCACAGTATACCATGAAGTCGTCTGAACCTTCTGGTAAAGCTAACACTGGTGCCTGACACAGTAACTGTTTCAAAATCTGAAAAGCCTTTTCCTGTTCATCAGTCCATCGAAAGGCTACATCTTTACGAGTCAACTTAGTCAACGGACCCGCTATTTTCGAGAAATCCTTGATAAATCTGCGATAATAACCGGCTAATCCCAGAAAGCTCTTAATCTCAGTCAGAGTCTTCGGAGAATTCCAATTCATTACCGCTTCTATCTTTGTCGGATCAACTTTTATACCCTCGGCACAAATCACATGACTCAAAAACTGCACTTCACGTAACCAAAATTCACACTTTGAAAATTTTGCAAATAGTTGTTCACGTTTCAACATGTTCAAAACCTGTCTCAGATGTTCAGCATGTTCACTTTCGGTCTTTGAATACACTAGTATATCATCTATAAACACAATCACAAACTTATCTAAGAACGGGCGACACACTCTATTCATTAGATCCATGAAGATTACTGGCGCATTTGTCAACCCAAACGGCATGACAAGAAATTCATAATGACCATACCTTGTTCTGAACACTGTTTTCGGTATATCTGATTCAGCAACACGAACCTGATGATATCCGAATCGTAAGTCTATCTTAGAAAAGAATGAAGCACCCTGTAACTGATCGAATAAATCGTCTATTCGAGGTAACGAATACTTATTCTTCACTGTTCTTTTGTTCAATTCACGATAATCAATACACATACGCATTGACCCATCTTTCTTTTTAACAAACAATACCAGAGCACCCCAGGGTGAAGAACTCGGTCGGATAAACCCACGATCTAATAGTTCTTGAATCTGTGACATCATTTCACGGATTTCAGACGGCGCTAATCGGTATGGGGCTTTTGCAACTGGAGTTGTGAAATGTCCCGTTCTTATTGATTAAAAACGTTCCATATTAATTGATTTCGTTGCGAGGTTTTGACCTCTATATGAGACGTTTTTCAAAGACTGCATTCATTTTTAAAACAAACCATAACCTTTATTTCATAAATAAAGGTTTAAAAAGCTTTACGTAGATTATCAAATAATGATAATCTAAAATATCTTGTTTACACACGACCATTACATAATGGTTTACAATACAAATATGTTACATCGAAATAAGTTTCTTGAATGCAGTTTTTACACAATATCATACAAACATGGACTCCAAATCTTGTCCTTATTTTAGTATGCAACAGCGGAAGCTCTTAGTATTCACCTGAGAATAAACATGCTTTAAACGTCAACAAAAATGTTGGTGAGTTATAGGTTTAACCTATATATATCAAATCGTAACAATAGACCACAAGATTTCATATTTCAATACACATCCCATACATAGAGATAAAAATCATTCATATGGTGAACACCTGGTAACCGACATTAACAAGATGCATATATATAAGAATATCCCCATCATTCCGGGACACCCTTCGGATATGATATAAATTTCGAAGTACTAAAGCATCCGGTACTTTGGATGGGGTTTGTTAGGCCCAATAGATCTATCTTTAGGATTCGCGTCAATTAGGGTGTCTGTTCCCTAATTCTTAGATTACCAGACTTAATAAAAAGGGGCATATTCGATTTCGATAATTCAACCATAGAATGTAGTTTCACGTACTTGTGTCTATTTTGTAAATCATTTATAAAACCTGCATGTATTCTCATCCCAAAAATATTAGATTTTAAAAGTGGGACTATAACTCACTTTCACAGATTTTTACTTCGTCGGGTAGTAAGACTTGGCCACTGGTTGATTCACGAACCTATAACAATATATACATATATATCAAAGTATGTTTAAAATATATTTACAACACTTTTAATATATTTTGATGTTTTAAGTTTATTAAGTCAGCTGTCCTCGTTAGTAACCTACAACTAGTTGTCCACAGTTAGATGTACAGAAATAAATCGATATATATTATCTTGAATCAATCCATGACCCAGTGTATACGTATCTCAGTATTGATCACAACTCAAACTATATATATTTTGGAATCAACCTCAACCCTGTATAGCTAACTCCAACATTCACATATAGAGTGTCTATGGTTGTTCCGAAATATATATAGATGTGTCGACATGATAGGTCGAAACATTGTATACGTGTCTATGGTATCTCAAGATTACATAATATACAATACAAGTTGATTAAGTTATGGTTGGAATAGATTTGTTACCAATTTTCACGTAGCTAAAATGAGAAAAATTATCCAATCTTGTTTTACCCATAACTTCTTCATTTTAAATCCGTTTTGAGTGAATCAAATTGCTATGGTTTCATATTGAACTCTATTTTATGAATCTAAACAGAAAAGTATAGGTTTATAGTCGGAAAAATAAGTTACAAGTCGTTTTTGTAAAGGTAGTCATTTCAGTCGAAAGAACGACGTCTAGATGACCATTTTAGAAAACATACTTCCTCTTTGAGTTTAACCATAATTTTTGGATATAGTTTCATGTTCATAATAAAAATCATTTTCTCAGAATAACAACTTTTAAATCAAATTTTATCATAGTTTTTAATTAACTAACCCAAAACAGCCCGCGGTGTTACTACGACGGCGTAAATCTGGTTTTACGGTGTTTTTCGTGTTTCCAGGTTTTAAATCATTAAGTTAGCATATCATATAGATATAGAACATGTGTGTAGTTAATTTTAAAAGTCAAGTTAGAAGGATTAACTTTTGTTTGCGAACAAGTTTAGAATTAACTAAACTATGTTCTAGTGATTAAGAGTTTAAACCTTCGAATAAGATAGTTTTATATATATGAATCGAATGATGTTATGAACATCATTACTACCTAAAGTTTAGTAGGTAAACCTACTGAAAGTGACAAGAAATGATCTAGCTTCAAAGGATCTTGGATGGCTTGAAAGTTCTTGAAGTAGGATCATGACACAAAAACAAGTTCAAGTAAGATTTTTACTCGAATTAAGATAGTTTATAGTTATAGAAATTGAATCAAAGTTTGAATATGAATATTACCTTGAATAAGAAAGATAACCTACTGTATATAACAAAGGTTTCTTGATCTTAGATGATTACTTGGAATGGATTAGAAAGCTTGGAAGTAAATTAGTAAACTTGAAGGGATTTTTGAAGTGTTCTTGAAGTGTTCTTCCTATGATGATTATAGCTTGATTATTGAAGTGATTTTTGATGAAGATGATGATTAACTACTGGAAAAATACGTTCATAATAGTGTGTGTGTGTTGAGAGAGAATTAGAAAGAGAATTGGAAGTGAAATGGAGTGAATGATGAGTGGTGAGTGGTGAGTGGGGTTAAAAGAAGTTCTAGTTAGTTGACTAGCTCATGGTAGAAGTTAAAATTAATTAGTCATACATGACATAATCAAGAGTGGAATCCCATGCTAGTTCCTATTGGTATATACTCATAGTAAGTACGTTTTGAACCTGTGTATAATACGGGTAAGAATACGACTAGAATTCTTGATGAAAGAAAAGAATGGAAAAGTAACTGTAACCATTTTCGTTAAGTATGAGTGTTTTGATATATGTCTTGAAGTCTTCCAAAAGTATTTTAATACATCTAAATACACTACATGTATATACATTTTAACTGAGTCGTTAAGTCATCGTTAGTTGTTACATGTAAGTGTTGTTTTGAAACCTTTAAGTTAACGATCTCAATTAATGTTGTTAACCCATTGTTTATTATATCTAATGAGATGTTAAATTATTATATTATCATGATATTATGATATATTAATATATCTTAATATGATATATATACATTTAAATGTCGTTACAACGATAATCGTTACATATATGTCTCGTTTCGAAATCCTTAAGTTAGTAGTCTTGTTTATATGTATATAACTCATTGTTAATATACTTATGGAGATACTTACTTATCATAATCTCATGTTAACCATATGTATATCCATATATATATCGTCATGTCATTTTTACAGGTTTTAACGTTCGTGAATCGCCGGTCAACTTGGGTGGTCAATTGTCTATATGAAACATATTTCAATTAATCAAGTCTTAACAAGTTTGATTGCTTAACATGTTGGAAACATTTAATCATGTAAATATCAATCTCAATTAATATATATAAACATGGAAAAGTTCGGGTCACTACAAGTTGTTCCAGGAACCAACTCAATCTTATATTCGACTTCCGTTACCGGCGGCAGACCTGGTAACTCATCTGGGAATACTTCGGAAAATTCTGATACTACCGGAATATCAGCCACTGTTTTCTTTTCTTTCTTCACATCAATTACATATGCAAGAAATGATTCACAACCCTTTCCCATCGACTTTTTCATTTCATCATGGTTATCAACGGAAGATTATACCCGCTCCGCTCCCCTCGGGCCACAACACGGGTTCCATCGATCGGACGAAAGGTAATTATTTTCCTATCACACTTAATATTTGCCCTAAGTAAGCTCAACCAATCCATTCGTAGTACTACATCAAAGCTATGAATAGGTAACACTAAACAAGTCACCGGGAAAGACTTCCCTTCGATCTCTATACAAACCCCAGTCACATAGGTTGTGACGGGTGTGGTCTTACCATCGGCTACTTCTACACTAACCGGCTTGGGTAACACAGTAGCTGGTAAATTTAACTTAGCACAGAAATCTAGGGACATAAAACACCTATTGGCACCACAATCAAATAATACGCGAGCAGGCATTGAGTTGATTAGAAACATACCGGTGATCACTTCGTCGGTTGCCACAGCATTCTCAACCGACATCTGAAAAGCTCCAGCCTCTGCTGTTAAAGGGTTCTTCCTCTTCTGCCCACTCGAGGCAGTTGACCCTCCAGCTGATGCTGAACGCGCCCCTGACCCTGCCCCAGAACTACCACTCTTCGATGGACAACTAATTGCACGATGACCTGGTTTGTGACAACTCCAACACACACTATTCGGATACGGGCATGCTGAAGACTCATGCCCAACAACACCACACATTAAGCATCTTCTTGTAGCCTCAGAACACTGACCACTGTGAGAAGATCGACACGTGTGACACCAATTCCCTTTACCTGATCCAGATCCAGTACTACTCTGACCACTTTTACCCTTCGATTTAAACCCACTAGACTTCTTGGATTTAGATCCTGATTGACCAGATACTTGCCCACCTTGTTGTAGCACATTACCAAACATTCTGTTTCTGGCGGCCTGAACATCACTTTCTACCATCTTAGCCATCACAATAGCTTGAGACAATGATGTAGCTGTTCTAAGGCAGAATGATATTAACAAAATGCTGGATACGAGACGCTTCGTCTGGCACCCATTGTTGTACAAACCTCAGTTTATCCATAAACTTCTCTACTACATCATCGATCGTCATTTGAGGTGTCATCTTCATTTCAAGAAACTCAGTCTTGATTCGGTTCATATCAAACGGATTACAATAAAGTTCACACACCTTCCCATGAAACTGCTCCCATGTGATCATACTCACTTGCTCTTTTGGTATACTAGAAATCAAAGAATCCCACCAAATCATAGCCCTACCTTTCAACAGTCTACTAGCATATGTTACCTTCAGCTCGGGTTCACACTGACACACTTCAAATACCCTTTCAACTTCTCGCAACCAATTGAGAGTTACAGTCGGATCAGTACTTCCAGAGAACTCGGAGGGTTTGCAATCACGGAAGTTCTTATAAGTACATCTTTTGGGTGGTTGCATGTAAGGTTGATGAAACATTTGCATGTGGTATGGGTTCATCATCATGGAATTTTGGTAAGTAAAGGTGTTTTGTGGTGGCATATAATATTGGTTAGGTATTTGATTCTGAAACTGGTTCTGGGGCACATTAGGTATCGTTTGGGATTGCGCGGTTGGGAATCCAGGTGGTGTATCATCATTTCCAGAATGCCTCGCCAATTCAAGCTCATTAATTTTATCCTCAGCCTCTTTTAGCTTGCTTTCTAACTGAAGGATGTAACTACTCTGATCATCATCCGACTCAACACCCTCTTCTGGTGCTCTGAATGTTCCGGGGTTGGAGGGACCAGTTGCATTTCTATCAGCCATACCTGTCCTACAAAATATCTCACACAAAAGCTTAGTAGATAACAGTTAGTTCAATCACAACTAACACACGTATATCTTATTTTTCACTTAGCCCCCACTCCCACACACATGTTTGACTTGCCTCAGGGTTTGGGAACAAAATACGCGCACGTATTTGCTGCCAAACCATGCTCTGATACCAACTTGTAACACCGGCCATTTTTTTTATACACAGCGGAAGACTATATTAATAAACAAAGTATAGGTCACGTCATTACATTAATCCATGTAATTAAGTTTAAGTTTACACCACGGTATTACGTTATCACAAAACATTATTTATACAAAAGTCCACATCAGAGTTGGGTTGTCAAACATGTCTTCTGCAACAGCACCCATCCCGACTAGCAGTACCTAAACCTGCAAGGGGAGAATATGTGGGGGATTAGCGCACCGCTAAGTGAATGGAATCTATCTAACAGATATAGCTTAAGTCACACACAAGCTATATACTAACAACAACACATGCTAACTACCAACTAGCATACAATAAGACAATACGAGGATCGGCAGCTTGTACGAGCACACGTCTCCTAGCTGATCGGACTTGAGTCTATCGATAGTCCCTGCTACTCAATTCACAGTATAGTTATCCAGATGCAGGGGGTGCATCGTTCACACTATACTCCACAATCAGTAGCCTATGGACCCAACCTTCCCTAGGCACGGTTGACCTCATACGGACTATAACCTCTCCTAGGCACGGTTTCGAGTCCCCGGTCTCCCTAGGCCCGACTGGTGCCATTCACACAGTGTACACATAAATCACATACAACATCAGGCATACTATATTATTCTAACATGGCAATTTCTACACTATGCATTGTAAAAGAATCAACCACAGTAGCATGATATGCTACTTAAACTCTATCTGGAGATAGACCCACTCACCAATTACCAGCAACTGCTCAGTTATTATTTCTGAGCTTCCTCCTTGTCCTTATAACCTGAGAACAACACAAAAAAAGTTAATATACATATCCAATAAATAATATAATCATTTCACACAATTAACTAGGTCATAACATCATATATTCATAATTTTATGAGTCTACATTATGACTCCACTCAATAATGGCATACAGGTGCGTGCAAAACACGACATACACACTAAAACTCCTTTTCCGGCCTAAAAAAAGTTTGATCTAGTTTCTTAAAAGTTTACCATTGAAAAGTATTCTTTATTACGATTCTAACGATAGTTTATTCATCAAAAACGGAGTTACGTTTTGAAAGTTACGCCCATTTCAATTTCATAAAAGGTACTGTAGCAAACAGTGACACTGTAGCAACTTGGTACTGTAGCAAATAGTGACACTGTAGCAACTCGGTACTGTAGCAAATATTGACATTGTAGCAACTCGGTTACTGTAGCAAAATACTGTAGCAAACTGGGTTTCGAACTACTTCGCTAATTTTGAGCATTTTTCGCTCAAAACTCGATTTTTGAGTGTTTTTGATCAGTTTTTAAGCACATGAAAGCTACTAAACACATATATAAGCTATTTCTAACAATAATTAACACTTACAAACATAATTCATCAAGATTCAAGCATCAAAACTCACTTTTTAATCAAGAACATAAAAATCCAATTTCTATGAATTAAAGCACGAATTCAAATAAACAAACCTGGATAAATGCTTACATTGGTGCAAGAAATCAGTCTCTTAAGTTTATTGATTCAATTCCACACTTGAATCAAGTTAGGGTTTGCTTAGAGAGTGAAAGTTAGGTACGGGTGTTCTTGATTTAATTTGGGAAAATGAGGAGAAGTATCCAGATACAAACACATAAATGGGTTGTAAACCCATACCTCGTATCACACGGGTATTTATCGGTTATCTGAATTCTTTCGTATTTCGTTAGGCGGTCCTAACGGAGTCTAAATTAAACAAACCAACCTGTTCTGGGACCCTTGTCACAAACTGATCATAACACAATTATAATAAAACACTAATAAAATAATTAAAATAAAAGCACTTAAGACTAAGCACAAACCCTAAGGGAAAAATAGGCAACTTACAACTAGCCCGGGTTTCAGTCTGTTACATGTACAGATCGTCACCATTATATAAAAGACGATATGTCCTTTGTGATGTACCATCGTGTTGCATTTAGCCACAATTGTGATCTTTCTTTGTTAGAGGTTTCCATTTACTATTAATGAGAAGTGGTGTATGATTCTATGTCTTCTAGAAACAGATAAATTTTCAGATTAAGTAATAAATCAACAACAATTTTACTAAGTGAATTAAGTGCAGAAACTGATCAGTAAGTGAAAATTAAACATGACATTTTAATCTCTATATTTAACGTTAATAAAATTTTAAATACTTTCAAAATTCATTTATAAGAAAGTTAATAAACACTGCAATGAATATTAGGTAATAGTCATAATTTCAAAGCCAAGAGGCCTTCATGCTCACACCCTTAAATATGGGGTTCACTGAGTAAAGGAGTCCACATGTATGTAATGTTTTTTTAGATTCCTCCTTTGGGAAACAAATAAAAAGAAGTTGAGTTAAATTGAATATATTATTCGTCAAGTACTGTTTTTTATTATTTTTATTTTTTTTTATTTTTTTCGAACGGCGATTGTTTGGCATCAGTAGATCATTTATTTCAACGACCCTCATCATCTGCACGTAAACACACGTTCGGGCGAAAATCTGAACCCGATCGACGATACCCGGGAACACATCCATTCGGGCAGTGGTCCGAGTAGAGGTTCGTGAATGAATCCGGTAAAACCTCCCTATAGATCAATATATACTACCATTATTGATGTTCAATTGGTTTAAAGTAAATCATGTCATCCCTAAGAATCGAACCCATAACCTCTCCCAATCCCATGACACAAAATACATGAGGAGAACCGTTGGACTATGCCCGCAAGTTCATTAAGTACTGTTATAATGCACAAAAAATGCACCAAAGATTAATATTTAAAGCATCAAATTTTTTTAATAACATTAATTAAAGAGAAATCTACATTTCCATCAAGAAAGTTAAGATTATTAGTGATGAGGAGTATAATAAACAATTGCTTTATTGTTGTACTCCAAACGTCGCCGTAATCCGTTTCCTAATTCATCATCCGGCAATCTGATTCACAAGCAATATGTCATACATGTGTGCATGCTAAGAAAGTAATACTCACCAATACGATTTTGGTGGAGTCGTCTCTCCTACTGAGATGAACCGTCATCTTCACCAAAACTCCGATCAATAATCCGGTAATCTTTCAATCAATTTCGTTTTTATCTAATCAACTGAACAAGGATCACGATGCTCTCCCCCCATTCCTCCCCTTCCCAACCTCACCCTTCACTCCGGTACCCTAAGACCACCGTCATCATCAATCACCACATCTTCATCGTTCCCATTACCCCCACAACACGCACAACCCCTTACATCCCCCCCCCCCCCCCCCCCAAAAAAAACAACAAATTGATGATGGTTGGACGTTGGTGGTGAAGGGACCCGTTCATATACATTATAAACGATTCACAATAGTTGATTACATCGCGAGGTATTTGACCTCTATATAATACATTTTACAAACATTGCATTCGTTTTTAAAAGACAAACTTTCATTACATTGAAAATTTGACAGTCAAGCATACCCTTTCATAATATGTCCAATCTATAAATGACTTAATAGTAATCTTGTCGAACTCAATGACTCGAATATAACGTCTTACGAAAAATGTCATGAATGACTTCAAGTAATATCTCTAAATGAGCAAATGTACAGTGGAAGATCTCTTTAATACCTGAGAATAAACATGCTTTAAAGTGTCAACCAAAAGGTTGGTGAGTTCATTAGTTTATCATAAACGATCATTTTCATCATTTTAATAGACCACAAGATTTTCATTTCTCATAAATACACATCTCGTATCAGGCATTTCGCAAACTGCATAGAGATAAAAATCATTCATATGGATTGAACACCTGGTAACTGACCTTAACAAGATGCATATAGAATATCCCCCAGTATATAGCGCGCAACTAATATACTAAATAATACCTCGAATTACTAAAGCATCCATACCTTGGATGGAGCTCGTTGGGCACGATAGATCTACCTTTAGGATTCGCATTAATTAGGGGCCATTTCCCTAATTCTTAGGTTACCAGACTTGAAGGGGCGATATTCGGTTTAATAATCCAACCATATAATGTAGTTTTGATTACTTGTGTTTATTTCGTCAAACATTTATAAAAGTTGCGCATGTATTCTTAGCCAAAAATATTAAGGGTAAAAAGGCAAATGAAACTCACCATACTGTATTTCGTAGTAAAAATACATATAACATCATTGAACAAGTGCAAGGTTGGCCTCAGATTCACGAACCTATATTAAGTATATATATTTATATAATGATCAATATTTGTCTAACAATATAGGTCAAGTCATAGTGTACCACAATCATAATGCTCGATACTAATATGCAAAGTCAACAAAAGTCAATTTGACTCAAAATGATTTCCAAAATTTATACATGATTATTATATAGTTTAAATATCGTCGCTTTATATTTTTAAAAGATTTTATTAGAGTAAATAATATACTTCATTTATTATTAAAATAAAAATATACTTTTATATATCTTAAGTAATAAAATTTATAAAGTTTATTTAATATCATAAAAATAATATGATAGGTAATATTAATTTAATTATATTACACGTAGTAAAATATCTTTGTATTACATATTTATTTGATAAAATAACATTGATAATAATAATAAGTAAAGGTTGTATTATTTTGTAATAATTATTATTATTATAAAAATATCAATATTTATATTTACTAAAAGTGATATTATGATAAAACGATAATTCTGATTATGATAACTTAAATATTTACGATACTTTTTAATATTAACTTTAAAATAATAAATCTATTTAAGATGATAATAATAATGATATTTTATAATAACAATGACATTTCTATTAAAATGGTAATTTTTGTTAAAATGATAGTTTTAATACTAACGATACTTTTAATAATAATAGTAAGGATAAAAATAATAAGAACGATAATTTTATCTAAATCAATATCTTACAATATTTTAATTTCATTACGATACTCATACTCATTATTTCCTATTCAATTCATTTAATAGCTTTTAATCATCTTTTATATCGCGTTCATGTTAATAATAACAATAGTAATCATAATAATTAAGTGTTACTAATATTAGTTTTAATTATAATAATACTAATAATAATAATTATTATGATAATATTAATACTAATAACTATTCTAATGACAATAATAATAATACTAATTATAACTTTAACGATAGTAAGATAGTAATAATAATAAAAATAACAATTTTTAATGATAATACTTTTTATTGATAATGATGATAATAATAATAATAATAATAATAATAATAATAATAATAATAATAATAATAATAATAATAATAATAATAATAATAATAAGAATTAGATAAAAATTATAACGACGATAATAACGGCGATAATAATAATCATTTTTAATAATAATACAAAGATTCAATTGACTATAACTTTTAATCCGCTCATCGAAACTATTCGAGTTCTAAATGAAAAGTTCTTAATTTTTCGAAATCTTTCCAACAACATGTATTTCTTATACCTTATATCAACTGCATATGTAACTAATTCAGGATTCAACATAACCTATCAAATGGAAATATCAAAAGTACAAGCATACATACTCCTATATACTCGAGCACTAATCAGGGATACACTATTAATATATAAAAGTTAAATTATGAGTACTCACGTATCAATATTGAGATTCAATATTGCAGGAAAGATACGTAGACGCAACGGAGATGATAAACACTAGGTTGACCTCACGAGCATACCCATGAACCATACCCATCACCTCCATAGCTATAACCCATAATTCCCTTAGCCCTATCCTACTCAAAAACCAGTTTTGAAGATAACCCACTCATGACCTCGTCGTAGTATTTTAGGTATAATACTAATAATATCGCTCCTAATAATATTAATACTAAAATTAATAAGATTAATATTAATAACTTTAATATTAATAATAATAATAATAATAATAATATATAAATAATAATAATGATAACGGAGTGTTTGATGAAAAATGTTTCTCACAAAACTACGAATGTCCGAATATATAGCATATGACACCACCTACTACACCATGCGATCGCATGGGCTTGAGAGTGTGTGGCCATGCGATCACATGGCCTCTATGTACAGCTCATAATCGCTTAAAGCATCTTGCCGACACATTATATGAGTATATTTATATTATTTAATATATAATATATTTAATCTTTAGAATTAATTAAATATTATATTATATTCTCGTGCATATTTAAATTGTAATTTTTACTCAAATGACTCGTACGTTGTCACTCGACTCATGTACCACTTTCGGTTTTTCGAGCGCACTTTCGTACATTTAGAAAACTAGCCTTTTACGTTATGCGACATGTACCCTTATTAATAATTTGACTTACTCATCAATAAATTACCTCATAAAAAATGTAACTTATAAAATTGAGCGTTGTGGTCATTTGCTTCTATAAATCAGTGACTCGTTGTTTATCAAAATATATTATTTACTATTATTTTTAAGTCTAAACATTTTATGAGTAAATTAATATTATATTTTTATCACTTTGTAAAATATATAAAATATATATATATATAATTTATTCATATAATTGAAATATTTATTTATTATTTAGTTTTCAAAACTAAATATATTTCAAAGTATAAATTTTAAGATCGTTTACATATTAGGATTTTGTTTTATCATATGACGTCTTCATTTTAAAACTTAACGAATTATAGTTCATTTACGTATTAGTGTTAATTTAACTTCTTAATGTACTAATTGATATATCTAACTATCAATCGAATCAATAAGTGAGCGTTCTAATATACATAAACACATTTTATTTACACATTGCAAGTTAACAACCAATATTCGTTATTTAATCAAAACATTTTAAATAATCAAGTTCTATTATATCGAAAAGCATTTTTTTTACATAAAAAAATAATATGTAAATCATAACAGGTTTCAAGTTATTAACTTATAGTTTATTCATGAGTTGTAGGGTTAGGTCAAATGGATAAATGTACGTATGAAATCATCTTAACATGACAAATGGTTTTATCTTGCCGACGAACATTAACTCAATTATTTACTCTTCATGATAAAATATCATTAAAGCCTAGTAATTAACCTATCAATAAAAATTATTGTAAGGCATGTATTGAAAATCAAAAAGGAGTCTCCACTAATCCGACTAGCTCTCGCTACTTGACACTTTGTCCTTACTCGATGATCACTTTACCATTTATTCCGAATATCGTTAAAAGGAATAGATTTTCTCAAATCATAGTGGACCTCTCAACAGAGACTTGTAATCATAATTCAATGTATCTGATAATTCAATCATTTGATATTATCTTTTAATTCTATCGATAATTATTCTAAATATATTTTGAAACAAATACATTTATGTAAAGTATTATACGTCTAATACTTTTTAATGTTTTCAAGTTATAATATATACACATATACATATATAATCATATCCGTTTAATGGTTCGTGAATCATTAGGATTTGGTTGAGGTTAAATGAATGTATGAACATAGTTTAAAATTTTTGAGATTCAACTTAACAAACTTTGCTTATCGTGTCGGAAACATATAAAGATTAAAGTTTAAATTTGTTCGGAAATTTTCGAGTCGTCACAGTACCTACCCGTTAAAGAAATTTCGTCCCCGAAATTTGATAGAGGTCGTCATGGCTAACAATGAGAATGTTATTATGACGAATGTAAGCTGATACATAGAGTTTTATCATGATTAAGAAATACGGATATAATAATTCAATTTCTCGAAGCGTATGAGTGAAGTTATCGTAAATGAATGAAATAAGATAATAGTGATTCGTCATATCTTTTGACGTAGATAGGGTGGATTTCCAAGTTCAATAGATTTGGAGAAAATCTTCGTAATAGGATTTGATTCTTCGATAATCAAGGGAATTAGGATCTGCTTTAAATACGATCATCTATTTTGATTGCTCTGTCGGATATTTTACTATAAATCTACCTCCTTCGTTTCCCTACAACTCACATCTTCTATTCTTTCTCCCTCAACTCATACCTTAAAGCATTCGTCAATATGCTCCATCCAGTTCTGATTCTTGATATGCTCCTAACTTTCATATCTGTCATTCTTCTCTTCTATCTTCCACCAGAAGAATCTATTTACTTCTACTATACTCTTGGTTTCATAGTGGTTTTAGTTCTCCCGTGTCTTTATGTTACTATATGCATTGATATATACGGGTTGTAATTTCCAGGCTGTTGTTGGGCTTTATATCTTCCCTTATATTTCAAAGTCCCTACTTCTGTCTCCTATAACCATTGTCATCCACAATTAATACTCTCTCCAATTTACTGTGATTTATACCCCCATTTTTATTTCGGATCTTCATTCTTTCGTTTCCTCTTCTTGCAATTAAGCACCGTATGTAATGGTCCAGAATTCGTAGATATAAATTTTGAAATGAACATAGTTAATGTTCCAAGAAGAAATTTGTAAAGACACGATCTTGATTTGTCAAATTACCAGAATACCTCGGAAAAGACTGAATCATCAAGAAAAATATTTTCTTGATATGTTTAGAGGTTAAGTAGAATACAAGAGTCGTGTATCATGGTAAATGATGACGTTATGATATGTGAATCATCACATTCCATTTAGAAACTCAGCATGACTTACTGTAATATAATCACGTTGATCAAGTGTCATTATATTACACTAATTCATGCTTCAGTTCCCAACACTACTTCAAAAATATTATTATTTTAAACTCGAAGGTTTCAGAATTTAGAAACTAAAATAGTTTCTTTTATGATGTAATACAGATAGCGTGAAGAGATAAATGATTTCAGATAAGAATAATTATGGAAATATCTTCAGAAATATGGAGGATATTTATAATGACAGATACGATGATATCTTAGAATTTCTAATATCAGAGGATGATGAAGGATATTGTCCGTAGGGGTTTAGAGTCAGGAGTAAGGTATTCGTTAATGACTTCAGCAGGCACTGAATCATTTGGATTCTTTGAAGACAGGTTTAGTCTTTGTGATTTGTCCACAGCCTCCTTTATGGTTTGCTCAATCCGTTTTCCAGTTCCAAACTTTTTTTTTTTGGGCTTTGCCAACACACTATTCTTTATCATCAAACTTTTGACTGTTACGGTTGTCTACAGTTTCTGCTGCTTCATTCATCTTTTTCAAAATTCGGAAAACTAATTCACAGTTTAGGGTGTTTTTCAGAAACTTCACATTCGAAGTATGTAAGTCCAGGAGATAGACGTTATATGTACACATATAACTGTTGGTGTAGATATGCTGCGGAATTTCAAAATACTGATTGCTAATTCCCGATTATTCGTATGACAATTCTTGCTACAAGATGCAGATGAGTAAATGATGGGGTTTTGATAATTATAGTGATTTTCCAGAAAGTTAAAGATCAGTGAAGTTGTCGGTAAGTTTATCGCTAAAATGGTGGAATATGAAAGGTTCCCCAGTAACGATGGCAAAAAGGTAACGTATCTATCGAGGTTATAATAAGACTAGTCCACTGAAAAATAGAAGTTGACTTGCTGGAGCTATGACAAAACTGTCTATTTTTTAAAAAGAGATCGAAAAGTTATTTTAGCTAATAAATGCCAAAGGGTCTGACACGGATATGTGTTAAACTATGACTTTTTTTCGAGAGTTTTTTAGGTACATAACTGGGGATAACATGTGGTTGGATCATCATCTCGATTATTCATTATTTGAAGTGTCTTCAGGAATTTCGGAGGGTTTGAACACAGGCTGTAATCGTTAATATACATATGATGTTCTAACACAGTTTTAAAGTCAAAGATAGCTTTGATAGATGTAAGGATCTAAGAGTGATGATTTCGGTTACATCTCGAATTGAATTTTTGCGATTTCAAAATCAAAATATGTAATTGAAATTGAATGAGTATGGTTATTTTGATTTCTATGAAAGAATGTAAATTGTTATGAAAATAGTGAATATAGGGGATGATGAATGAATCAGATTCGAATAATTGTAACATATTAATCGTGAATTTATATATCTCTCGGGTATTACCTACCCGTTAAAAAAAAATTTCACAATTAACATTTTGTACAAATAAATTTTATTACAGTCTTTATGAAAATATGTATATTTTCTTCAGATGTAACATAGATTTAATGAGTTAATATTAAATTAAACTCATTTGGTTTACGGTTGAAACTAGAATTGAATAATCCCTAACTTTAGAAATTACATAACTTTTACGAAGTATTTCTTCAATGTGATTGAAATTATGAATCAATACTTCGTTATTTGTTGATGCATGATGTTGGTATTCATGGAATTCTTGTGAATTTCGTAAAGTACGAATGATGTTATCTGAAAAGTTTCGAGTACATCGATGATGAAAGTGTAAAATCAAACATATATTTGAATAATATACTTGATTTATTATGAGCTGGAATTCATTGAATTAAAACAGAGATTGTAGTTAATGATGGTTAAGTTGTTGACGAAGAATGTACATCATAGCATATTAGTAATATGAATTAACCGATTAGTTGAGATCCATACATAATAGCTTAGTACAGAAAGATTTATTTTGATCTCAAAATTTATATATATATATATATATATATATATATATATATATATATATATATATATATATATATATATATATATATATATATATATATATATATATATATATATATATATATATATATAAATATACATATAATTTCTTCAGGGGGATTGAGTTAATACTTCATAACTCATTGATACAATATACGCGTTATTGATTCGTAATCATGTCCACGATGATTTTTGAACTAGCGGAGTTTGTGATATTATAAGTGCTGCTAGTGCTGATGATGCTGACGGCACTGACTGTGCTGGTGTTGCTACGGTACTGTTGATGTTGTTGGTAAAACAAGTCTAGTTTATAGCTCATCCACCATTATTGTCAGGGTTTCTACTCTTCCTTCTATCATTTTGGTTTACTCAACTGATTTATGGTTAGGGTTAGAATATATAATCTCTAAGACTTTAGAGATTACATAATCGCCAATGAAGTTATGAATCAATACTTCATCGGTTATTGTTGTTGGTACTCCTTAGTATCTATGATGCGTATGATGCTAATGTTCATGGGACAGATTGTGAAATTGAGGTGTGGGATGCGGATGTTGCTGTTGATGGTGGTGATGGTACTGTTAGTGTTACTGATAGTGGTACTGGTTATGCTGCTGATGCTGCTGCTGGTGTTTGTAACCTTTGCACCATATTCTCCGAGGCCACTACCTGAGCGCGAAGCTCGTTGACTTCTTCTATTACACCGGGGTGATTGTCGGTTCGGACAAGCGGATAAATAAAATCTAAAATTTGATGTAGTATATAATCGTGACGAGATACTCTGGAAATGAGAGAGAAAATGGTGTTTCAAACAGGTTCGCCGGTAAGGGCTTCAGGTTCTTCGTCAAGAGGACAATGTGGTGGATGGAAGGGATCACCTTCTTCTTGTCTCCAATGATTGAGGAGGCTACGAACCATCCCCAATTCATCCAAAATAGATGATGGCTGATTGGTTGGTCCATTCCGGTCACACTGTTTTCGGAACTTGAATTGGTTTCCATTTCGGTATTCGAGGGACTCTAACTGATGACGAATTCCATTTCGTAAGATTGGATAAAGGATTTTTCGATATAAATAGATTTGCGGCTATCAGATGGTATTTTAAGTACATAGAATATCTATATATATAGAGCAAAAGATGTCGTAGATTACGGAGGAATTTACGGGATATGTCAGGCAAAGTTTACAGTAACAGATACGCTAAGATATGAATTAGCAGATACGCTAAATACGAATTTTGTCTATACACTATTCATTCAATCAATGCAATAAGATGTGTCTAGACTAAGAATGATAGGCAGGTAATTTCCTAAGGATGATAAGTAGGTAATTTTCGACACAAAATGATAAGCAAAACTTTTGACCTGCAGACACGATCGAAGTCCAGACTCACTAATGCATCCTAACGACTTATCAGTTAGACACACTAATGAAGACCTGGTTTGCTAAGCCCACCACTCTGATACCAACTGAAGGAACCCGTTCATATACATTATATAAGATTCACAAAAGTTGATTACATCACGAGGTATTTGACCTCTATATGATACATTTTACAAACATTGTATTCGTTTTTAAAAGACAAACTTTCATTACATTGAAAATTTGACAGTCAAGCATACCCTTTCATAATATGTTCAATCTATAAATGACTTAATAGTAATCTTGTTGAACTCAACGACTCGAATGCAACGTCTTACGAAATGTGCCATGAATGACTTCAAGTAATATCTCTAAATGAGCAAATGCACAGCGGAAGATCTCTTTAGTACCTGAGAATAAACATGCTTTAAAGTGTCAACCAAAAAGTTGGTGAGTTCATTAGTTTATCATAAATGATCATTTTCATCATTTTAATAGACCACAAGATTTTCATTTCTCATAAATACACATCTCGTATCAGGCATTTCGCAAACTGCATAGAGATAAAAATCATTCATATGGATTGAACACCTGGTAACCGACCTTAACAAGATGCATATAGAATATCCCCCAGTATACATCGTGCAGCTAATATACTAAATAATACCTCGAAGTACTAAAGCATCCATACCCTGGATGGGGCTCGTTGGGCCCGATAGATCTACCTTTAGGATTCGCGTCAATTAGGGGCCATTTCCCTAATTCTTAGGTTACTAGACTTGAAGGGGCGATATTCAGTTTAATAATCCAACCATATAATGTAGTTTTGATTACTTGTGTTTATTTCGTTAAACATTTATAAAAGTTGCGCATGTATTCTCAGCCCAAAAATATTAAGGGTAAAAAGGTAAATGAAACTCACCATACTGTATTTCGTAGTAAAAATACATATAACATCATTGAACAAGTGCAAGGTTGGCCTCGGATTCACGAACCTATATTAAGTATATATATTTATATAATGATGAATATTTGTCTAACAATATAGGTCAAGTCATAGTGTACCACAATCGTAATGCTCGATACTAATATGCAAAAGTCAACAAAAGTCAATTTGACTCAAAATGATTTCCAAAATTTATACATGATTATTATATAGTTTAAATATCGTCGCTTTATATTTTTAAAAGATTTTATTAGAGTAAATAATATACTTCATTTATTATTAAAATAAAAATATACTTTTATATATCTTAAGTAATAAAATTTATAAAGTTTATTTAATATCATAAAAATATTATGATAGGTAATATTAATGTAATTATATTATACGTAGTAAAATATCTTTGTATTACATATTTATTTGATAAAATAACATTGATAATAATAATAAGTAAAGGTTGTATTATTTTGTAATAATAATTATTATTATAAAATATCAATATTTATATTTACTAAAAGTGATATTATGATAAAACGATAATTTTGATTATGATAACTTAAATATTTACGATAATTTTTAATATTAACTTTAAAATAATAACTCTATTTAAGATGATAATAATAATGATATTTTATAATAACAATGACATTTCTATTAAAATGATAATTTTTGTTAAAATAATAGTTTTAATACTAACGATACTTTTAATAATAATAGTAAGGATAAAAATAATAAGAACGATAATTTTATCTAAATCAATATCTTACAATATTTTAATTTCATTACGATACTCATACTCATTATTTCCTATTCAATTCGTTTAATAGCTTTTAATCGTCTTTTATATTGCGTTCATGTTAATAATAACAATAGTAATCATAATAATTAAGTGTTACTAATATTAGTTTTAATTATAATAATACTAATAATAATTATTATTATGATAATATTAATACTAATAACTATTTTAATGACAATAATAATAATAATAATACTAATTATAACTTTAACGATAGTAAGATAGTAATAATAATAAAAATAACAATTTTTAATGATAATACTTTTTATTGATAATGATGATGATGATAATAATAATAATAATAATAATAATAATAATAATAATAATAATAATAATAATAATAATAATAATAATAATAATAATAATAATAATAATAAGATAAAAATTATAACGACGATAATAACGACGATAATAATAATCATTTTTAATAATAATACAAAGATTCAATTGACTATAACTTCTAATCCGTTCATCGAAACTATTCGAGTTCTAAATGAAAAGTTCTTAATTTTTCGAAATCTTTCCAACGACATGCATATCTTATACCTTATATCAACTGCATATGTAACTAATTCAGGATTCAACATAACCTATCAAATGGCAATATCAAAAGTACAAGCATACATACTCCTATATACTCGAGCACTAATCAGGGATACACTCTTAATATATAAAAGTTAAATTATGAGTACTCATGTATCAATATTGAGATTCAATATTGCAGGAAAGGTACGTAGACGCAACGGAGACGATAAACACTAGGTTGACCTCACGAGCATACCCATGAACCTTACCCATCACCTCCATAGCTATAACCCATAATTCCCTTAGCCCTATCCTACTCGAAAACCAGTTCTGAAGATAACCCACTCATGACCTCGTCAGAGTATTTTAGGTATAATACTAATAATATCGCTCCTAATAATACTAATAATAAAATTAATAAGATTAATATTAATAACTTTAATATTAATAATAATACTAATAATAATATATAAACAATAATAATGATAACGGAGTGTTTGATGAAAAATGTTTCTCACAAAACTGCGAACGTCCGAATATATAGCATATGACACCACCTACTGAAATGTCCCGTTCTTATTGATTAAAAACGTTCCATATTAATTGATTTCGTTGCGAGGTTTTGACCTCTATATGAGACGTTTTTCAAAGACTGCATTCATTTTTAAAACAAACCATAACCTTTATTTCATAAATAAAGGTTTAAAAAGCTTTACGTAGATTATCAAATAATGATAATCTAAAATATCCTGTTTACACACGACCATTACATAATGGTTTACAATACAAATATGTTACATCGAAATCAGTTTCTTGAATGCAGTTTTTACACAATATTATACAAACATGGACTCCAAATCTTGTCCTTATTTTAGTATGCAACAGCGGAAGCTCTTAATATTCACCTGAGAATAAACATGCTTTAAACGTCAACAAAAATGTTGGTGAGTTATAGGTTTAACCTATATATATCAAATCGTAATAATAGACCACAAGATTTCATATTTCAATACACATCCCATACATAGAGATAAAAATCATTCATATGGTGAACACCTGGTAACCGACATTAACAAGATGCATATATAAGAATATCCCCATCATTTCGGGACACCCTTCGGATATGATATAAATTTCGAAGTACTAAAGCATCCGGTACTTTGGATGGGGTTTGTTAGGCCCAATAGATCTATCTTTAGGATTCGCGTCAATTAGGGTGTCTGTTCCCTAATTCTTAGATTACCAGACTTAATAAAAAAAGGGGCATATTCGATTTCGATAATTCAATCATAGAATGTAGTTTCACGTACTTGTGTCTATTTTGTAAATCATTTATAAAACCTGCATGTATTCTCATCCCAAAAATATTAGATTTTAAAAGTGGGACTATAACTCACTTTCACAGATTTTTACTTCGTCGGGAAGTAAGACTTGGTCACTGGTTGATTCACGAACCTATAACAATATATACATATATATCAAAGTATGTTTAAAATATATTTACAACACTTTTAATATATTTTGATGTTTTAAGTTTATTAAGTCAGCTGTCCTCGTTAGTAACCTACAACTAGTTGTCCACAGTTAGATGTAAAGAAATAAATCGATAAATATTATCTTGAATCAATCCACGACCCAGTGTATACGTATCTCAGTATTGATCACAACTCAAACTATATATATTTTGGAATCAACCTCAACCCTGTATAGCTAACTCCAACATTCACATATAGAGTGTCTATGGTTGTTCCGAAATATATATAGATGTGTCGACATGATAGGTCGAAACATTGTATACGTGTCTATGGTATCTCAAGATTACATAATATACAATACAAGTTGATTAAGTTATGGTTGGAATAGATTTGTTACCAATTTTCACGTAGCTAAAATGAGAAAAATTATCCAATCTTGTTTTACCCATAACTTCTTCATTTTAAATCCGTTTTGAGTGAATCAAATTGCTATGGTTTCATATTGAACTCTATTTTATGAATCTAAACAGAAAAGTATAGGTTTATAGTCGGAAAAATAAGTTACAAGTCGTTTTTGTAAAGGTAGTCATTTCAGTCGAAAGAACGACGTCTAGATGACCATTTTAGAAAACATACTTCCACTTTGAGTTTAACCATAATTTTTGGATATAGTTTCATGTTCATAATAAAAATCATTTTCTCAGAATAACAACTTTTAAATCAAAGTTTATCATAGTTTTTAATTAACTAACCCAAAACAGCCCGCGGTGTTACTACGACGGCGTAAATCCGGTTTTACGGTGTTTTTCGTGTTTCCAGGTTTTAAATCATTAAGTTAGCATATCATATAGATATAGAACATGTGTGTAGTTAATTTTAAAAGTTAAGTTAGAAGGATTAACTTTTGTTTGCGAACAATTTAGAATTAACTAAACTATGTTCTAGTGATTACGAGTTTAAACCTTCGAATAAGATAGTTTTATATATATGAATTGAATGATGTTATGAACATCATTACTACCTCAAGTTTAGTAGGTAAACCTACTGGAAGTTACAAGAAATGATCTAGCTTCAAAGGATCTTGGATGGCTTGAAAGTTCTTGAAGTAGGATCATGACACAAAAACAAGTTCAAGTAAGATTTTTACTCGAATTAAGATAGTTTATAGTTATAGAAATTGAATCAAAGTTTGAATATGAATATTACCTTGAATAAGAAAGATAACCTACTGTATATAACAAAGGTTTCTTGATCTTAGATGATTACTTGGAATGGATTAGAAAGCTTGGAAGTAAATTAGTAAACTTGAAGGGATTTTTGAAGTGTTCTTGAAGTGTTTTTCCTATGATGATTATAGCTTGATTCTTGAAGTGATTTTTGATGAAGATGATGATTAAATACTGGAAAAATACGTTCATAATAGTGTGTGTGTGTGTTGAGAGAGAATTAGAAAGAGAATTGGAAGTGAAATGGAGTGAATGATGAGTGGTAATTGGTGAGTGGTGAGTGGGGTTAAAAGGAGTTCTAGTTAGTTGACTAACTCATGGTAGAAGTTAAAATTGATTAGTCATACATGACATAATCAAGAGTGGAATCCCATGCTAGTTCCTATTGGTATATACTCATAGTAAGTACGTTTTGAAGCTGTGTATAATACGGGTAAGAATACGACTAGAATTCTTGATGAAAGAAAAGAATGGAAAAGTAACTGTAACCATTTTCGTTAAGTATGAGTGTTTTGATATATGTCTTGAAGTCTTCCAAAAGTATTTTAATACATCTAAATACACTACATGTATATACATTTTAACTGAGTCGTTAAGTCATCGTTAGTCGTTACATGTAAGTGTTGTTTTGAAACCTTTAAGTTAACGATCTCAATTAATGTTGTTAACCCATTGTTTATTATATCTAATGAGATGTTAAATTATTATATTATCATGATATTATGATATATTAATATATCTTAATATGATATATATACATTTAAATGTCGTTACAACGATAATCGTTACATATATGTCTCGTTTCGAAATCCTTAAGTTAGTAGTCTTGTTTATATGTATATAACTCATTGTTAATATACTTATGGAGATACTTACTTATCATAATCTCATGTTAACCATATGTATATCCATGTATATATCGTCATGTCGTTTTTACAAGTTTTAACGTTCGTGAATCGCCGGTCAACTTGGGTGGTCAATTGTCTATATGAAACATATTTCAATTAATCAAGTCTTAACAAGTTTGATTGCTTAACATGTTGGAAACATTTAATCATGTAAATATCAATCTCAATTAATATATATAAACATGGAAAAGTTCGGGTCACTACACCTACTACACCATGCGATCGCATGGGCTTGAGAGTGTGTGTCCATGCGATCGCATGGCCTCTATGTAGAGCTCATAATCGCTTAAAGTCTCTTGCTGACACATTATATGAGTATATTTATATTATTTAAAATATAATATATTTAATCTTTAGAATTAATTAAATATTATATTATATTCTCGTGCATAGTTAAATTGTAATTTTTACTCAAATGACTCGTACGTTGTCACTCGACTCATGTACCACTTTCGGTTTTTCGAGCGCACTTTCGTACGTTTAGAAAACTAGCCTTTTACGTTACGCGACATGTATCCTTATTAATAATTTGACTTACTCATCAATAAATTACCTCATAAAAAATGTAACTTATAAAATTGAGCGTTGTGGTCATTTGCTTCTATAAATCAGTGACTCGTTGTTTATCAAAATATATTATTTACTATTATTTTTAAGTCTAAACGTTTTATGAGTAAATTAATATTATATTTTTATCACTTTGTAAAATATATATAAATAAATATATATATATATATATATATATATATATATATATATATATATATATATATATATATATATATATATATATATATATATATATATCTTCATAAATATATAATTTATTCATATAATTGAAATATTTATTTATTATTTAGTTTTTCAAAACTAAATATATTTCAAAGTATAAATTTTAAGATCGTTTACATATTAGGATTTTGTTTTATCATATGACGTTTTCATTTTTAAACTTAACGAAGTATAGTTGATTTACGTATTAGCGTTAATTTAACTTCTTAATGTACTAATTGATATATCTAACTATCAATCGAATCAATAAGCGAGCGTTCTAATATACATAAACACATTTTAATTACACATTGCAAGTTAACAACCAATATTCGTTATTTAATCAAAACATTTTAAATAATCAAGTTATATTATATCGAAAAGCATTTTTTTTACATTAAAAAATAAATTATTATGTAAATCATAACAGGTTTCAAGTTATTAACTTATAGTTTATTCATGAGTTGTAGGGTTAGGTCAAATGGATAAATGTACGTATGAAATCATCTTAACATGACAAATGGTTTTATCTTGTCGACAAACATTAACTCAATTATTTACTCTTCATGATAAAATATCATTAAAGCCTAGTAATTAACCTATCAATAAAAATTATTGTAAGGCATGTATTGAAAATCAAATAGGAGTCTCCACTAATCCGACTAGCTCTCGCTACTTGACACTTTGTCCTTACTCGAAGATTACTTTATCATTTATTCCGAATATCGTTAAAAGGAATAGATTTTCTCAAATCATAGTGGACCTCTCAACAGAGACTTGTAATCATAATTCAATGTATCTGATAATTCAATCATTTGATATTATCTTTTAATTCCGTCGATAATTATTCTAAATATATTTTGAAACAAATACATTTATGTAAAGTATTATACGTCTAATACTTTTTAATGTTTTCAAGTAATAATATATACACATATACATATATAATCATATCCGTTTAATGGTTCGTGAATCATTGGGATTTGGTCGAGGTTAAATGAATGTATGAACATAGTTTAAAATTTTTGAGATTCAACTTAACAAACTTTGCTTATCGTGTCGGAAACATATAAAGATTAAAGTTTAAATTTGATCGGAAATTTCCGGGTCGTCACAGGTAGAGAGGAGGAAAAAACGGTATGCTAACCCTGGAATCATGCGATTGTATGCAAGAAATCTAATTCATCGATTTGGCAACTCCAACACATCTCATCCAGTTTATCGACAAAAATGGGTACCATCGAAAAACCCTAAAAGACCTGATGAACCATCTGTTAAACCTAAAAATGCCGCTACCTTCCCAAACAATATCCCCATCAAACAAAACCCTAAAAACAATGAACCGCCACAGCCTGTTAACGAACCAATGATTACGTCTGTTATGGTTTATGGCTTCCCAGATTCATGGAACAAGGAGGATCTTCGACACTTTCTTGGGCGATAGGGTAAAGTGCACGATATCTTCATCCCTTTCATTAAAAGATTGAAAATGGTAACAAGTTTGGTTTTGCTAGATTCATAGAGGTGAGTGATATTGATTTCCTTCTTAAACTGTTAAACTCCATTCATATTGGGAGCAGGTGGTTTAGGACTTTAAAGGCACATGATCGTAATGCACATACCCGTAGTCCTCATGGTAAATCTGCTGCACCCACACTTAAGATGGTAAAAAATCCAAACATACACAATATTCTTAATAAGGGGAACATGGGTGGTAGAGCTTTTAAAGAAGTGGTATTGAACAAGGATGCTGTATCGAGTGATACCAGAGAACTATACAATATAGGTTGGTTTAATCGTTGGGATTATAATGGTAAGTTTAGGGTTGTTTCAGTTGAAGATAATGATACCGATAAAGTGCTCCTAAAGAAAGCAATAATCGGCACCATTCTAAAAATTAAATACCTGGAGCACATTTTATTCCTTTGTGAAATGGAAAACCTAAACAACATAGAGGTAAAGTATCTGGGTGGTATGGAGGTTACTATAATTTTTGAGTCAGAAGAACAAGCTGCTTAAATATTAAATGCGAAAAATCATTGTGTGCATAAATGGATGTCTAATATTCGTAAATGGGAAGAAAACCACCAATATCAAGGTCGGATTTGATGGTCGGAAAGGTACTTATTAAATTACATGATGCTCATTTGGTCCATGATATTGTGAGGCTTACATCAGAGAACTCAGTATTCTTCGCCTATGTCTCTGAGGATATTAAGGATATTTTTGAAGTGGAAGTTAACCCAAAACATGCAGATAGTGATGGTAGTGAAGGCATATCAGACTCTGAATCCCCGTTTATAATGATCAGGTGAATGTGGATGACGAGATGCAGTCGGATTTCTCTGATGATCTTTTTGGTGACAATCTTAAACAGAATGTGGCATTGGAAGACCAAATCGACCAACAATCTAAATGTTGGGCCTCAGAAAGTTCGTTTAACGTCAATAAGGTGAATACAGATCCAAGTTCCACGATGAATAACGTGCCTAACACTGAGGACGACACTAGAAACATAGAACGTAATGATGATATCCATGAGAAACAAACCAATGGGACACTTGATGAATAAATGAATAACTATAAAGACATTGATCCTAAGGCACAACTATCAAATTTGGAAGTCACAAAGAATCAAACAAGTGGGCAGGTTAATGGGCTGGAAAAAGAGGCTGTTGGCCCAATGGGCCGTAAGCCTGCTAACGGGCTGGACTTTTCTAACGGACCTCCACCTATCCTAAACTATACACCAGGTACTCCCTATCCTAAACCTAATGTGCAAAATCTAAGTGATACAGGTACCATTAATGTCGCTGCAAATCATACACCTGGTTCCACTAACGTCGACGCAACCGAAGATATCTTTAAGGGTCAATTTGATGTGGATTGCCCACCGGGGTTTTTACTAACTCCAAAATACACTCATGAATTGCATAAGTGGCTCCCTATACACCTCAATAAGGGGGAAGAGGCTGTGGTACAAGTTAAAATGGTGAAGGTTAATAGCGAGGTCGAGTTACAAGCTGACACCAAGGAGCAAGAACCGATATTGAGGGAGTGTCAAAAGGTAGATGGTTTCAAAGATGGTAATAAAAATGCTAAAAATAAAATAAAGGCTTTGAAGAGCAAGGATTCCAGTGTATCAGTATCGAGTAATGACAAGGCAATCTCGAATAGTAGCTTGGGCTTAAAAGAAGTCGGAGAAGATATCGGATTGGAATGGGTTAGGTCTACTTTAGGGAAGTAATTTCCTCTTCTATAAGTCGTTTTGATCTTTTAATTATTTTATAATGAAGATAATATCCATTAATGTACGTGGGCTTGGGAAACTCGAAAAAAACATATATATTTGGTTAAAAAAACTTATTCGTTTTCAAAACTCGGACATACTTGCTATTCAAGAAACAAAAAGAAAACAGGTTAAAGAGGGTTTGGTTGAATTGTTATGGGGACACCAAAATTAAACTACATTTTTAAACCATCTATCGGTTTTTCGGGCGGGTCTTTACTCATATGAGACCCTTCTAAATTCTGTATAATGGAAGCAGTGGAAAAGGATTTCTTTTTGGGAATTAGAGGTCAATGGGTGGGTAAGTCAGTGGAATCGATCATTATAAACGTTTATGGGCCCCTGTAACACCCCATTTTTCCCCGTACAAGATATATAGTTGTATCGAGTATGTATATACATGTTGCATGTATGTATATAGTGTAAGCGAGTGATCGAACGATTCGTTTAAGTGTTTTAATAGGCTTTTTAGATGAATGTATTTTGCATGGACAAGGGCATCAGACCACGGCCTTGGTCGCGACGCGACCAGGCTCATCGCGGCGCAACAATCAACGGAAAACAAGATCAGTCGGCATGTTAAATCGATCCCAGACTTAGTGCATTCTTGCGACGCGGAGAAGGGGTGTTGCGGCTCGGCACCTCTGGCATTCTAATTCTGAATTCTGATTTAAATAGGGGTGGTTCGAGGGTATTTTCATCTTTTCGCGTTTGGATCAGTTTGTGGCTCAAATACCGGCCACTCATCTCACTTCTTTTATTTTATTTTTCCTTTTCTTCACCTTTTTCTCTCAAAACTTCAAAACCCCACTTGATTCAAAGTGTGATTTGGAAAGGAAGATTCGTGATTCGATCCTTAGCATAAGAGGCGACTTTGTTCTCCTCGTTCTTAGCTACAATTTTATACTAGCGGTAAGCTCTAACTCTGAATTTCATTTTCGTGTTCATCATCTAAATTTGGGGCATTTGACTTGTATGTTCATAGAGGAAACCTCATTAGTTGTTAATTGAAGATTAACACCAAGATTCGGGTTTATTGTTGATGCTGGCGAGTTTTGGGTTTGGTGTGAAAGTTTATGTTTGTAAGACTTTTAAATTGAGTGTAATCACTATGATTAGTGATTATGGAAGTGTTGGAACTCATTTGGGTGTGTTTGGTTGACTAATTTTGAAATGGGACAAAATTAGGGTTTTGGTGTCAAATTGGGCAAGACAAGTGTTTAACACTTGTGTTCGGGTTTAATTAGCTTATTAGGACCATTGTCACTAGTGTTAGTGATTATTGGTTAGTTTGAGCGCAGTTTGTGCTTGGAGGTGCATTTGGGTCGAGATTGCACTAGTTGTCAATTTGGGTTGGTTTGTAAATCCTCCCTAATTGTGTTGTTTGTATTGTGAAAATGGATAGGTACTTTCCATTGACGTGTTACAGAATTGTTCGGTCGCATTCATCAAGACAACAAGGTGAGTGTTAATATCCTATTTGCATATGTATGTGTAGGATGGGTGCGGGTTGGGTGAAGTGATTCTCGGCTATAGAGCTCACTTCACATGTAGGTGGGTTTGATGAACTTGTGCATGGGTCCAATTGGCACGGTTGTGCGTTTTGGTTGACCACCTTTGGCGAGGTGCACACTTTGTGTGTACGATATCACATATGCTTGTGATGTGGATTATACAACCCCAATGGCGAAGGGTTGGTATTTAGTTGTGATTGGAGAAGTGGATCATGTGTGGATGCGGATTCACGATGATGCATGTAGTTTCGGTCATCTTATTGAGAAAGTGAGTCTCGTGTAGTTCGGATTCACGATGACTCATGTGGATGCGGTCATCTTATTGAGGTAGTGATCTCGTGTGGTTGCGGATTCACTAAGGCTCGTGTAGTTCGGCCAACCTTGATGTTGTTGTGGTATTGAAGCTAGTAATCTCGTGTGGATGCGAATTTACTAAGGCTCGTGTAGTTCAGCCAATCTTCATTTTGGTAATTGGTAGTCGGTGTTGGTATTGGGTTAAGGGGTTAACCTTGGACGTTTATATATTGTTTTTATATTGTCGTATTGTTGTAATGTAGCTAACCCTCTGGGTGTAGCTTACTGGCATTGTTCACATCGTCGTTGGTGAACTTATATTTGTTGTTATTTTTAGCTTGTTGCTTAGTGATCGTACGGTATGCTTAGCTTAGCTTGCCTTTATGCTTGGATGCTCCGGTATGCGTTATTTGATTACTTGTGTGGCGTGTCCATTTTATGCATATATATGTATGTAGTATATTCTCACTCACTAAGCGTTAGCTTACCCTCTTCGTTGTTTACATTTTTTTTATAGATTTGCATGGAGGCGGTGGCTCGGGTAAGCGTGGGGACTAGTGGACTCGCGTAGATTTCTTTAGAAGACGTGCTTTTGTATTGAATAGGATTGGGTAGCGTATCCCCAATCACCATGCTCAGTTTTGTTGAAATTAAAATAGTTGGGTCATGTTTGCCCGTTCGGATATTTAAACTATGGATTAAATGTTTTAAAGCCTATTAAACTTATTATTGTGTTAAAGATGTTTTTGGAAACATAAATGGGACCTAAATATTAATGTATTAAAGAAAAATTTTTACGGGCCGGTTTAAATACGGGTTGGGTTGTTTCAAGTGGTATCAGAGCATGGTCTAAGGGATTTAGGTGACTTGAGATAGGTGCCTAGACTTAGACTTTTATGTTTGCTTATTTGTTGCAGGACTTGTAGGTGAACGGGTCGGAACGGGTTATAGTTAGTGCCTTGTTTGTAGGTGGACTAACGTTTATATTAATATGTGGATACTATTAATATATTATCGTGTTGTGTTTTCTTTATGTTTGTGTTGGTTTATATCATCGAGCAAGGCGGTCGTTGTACTAACGAGTCGATATGGCGTGTGTGCGTAATAAGGACTTGCAAACCTTATTACGGGTGCAAATCGTGTCTAACAAGTGATGTACGATGAGTGTTTAGCAAGATGGGGCTGTGTTACGCTTGTGGTTTTATACGTTCGTAGACTAATCATTTTACATTCTTTAGAATGACGACGCAAAAGATCGAGACGAATGACGAAGAGTTTAACGCTAGAGTTGCGGCCACCGTTGCAGAGCAAATGGGTGCTTTTCGAGAAGAAATGGATAGGAAGTATTCCGAACTTCAAAGTAGTGGGGAAATGGAGCGTTGTCTTAAGAGCTTAATGAGGACTAGACCCCCGATGTATGACGGGAAACTGGATCCTTTGGTTAGCACAACGTGGATCTCGGATGTCTAAGGGTGTTTTTGTACTATTGAATGTCCTCTCGAGAAGAGGAAAAGACTCGCTACTAGTTTGTTGCGGGGTAGGGCGAAGGATTGGTTGGATGGTAAGATTGATCTTGTCAGCGGTGAACCGTTTATGGCATTATCGTGGGACGAGTTTAAGGAGGAATTCTTCAAGGAGTTCCGGACATCAGCTGACTTGTCGGAATTGCGTAATGAGTTGCGAAAATGGATTTGAATACTCTCAAGACGACCTTTATGGCGAAGGTTCATTTTTGCCCTGATTATTTGGGGAATGATCATTTGTTGATGAAGGATTTCTATCGAACTTTGAATGATGACTTCAAGAACAAAATAAGCTGGGGTTACGCAAAGTCGTTTGCGGAGTTATTCGCGGTGGCTAGGGGTTTCGAGTCGTATTCCCGATCAAAGATTGGTGAACCTTCAAGTGAGAGAAGGGTTGTTTCGTATGGTGCTCCAAGTAAGAGGACTAAGGGTCCGAGTGTGAGCACGGGTGGTACACGGACGGATATATCGGATTCTGGTGCGTCTAGGTGTTATAATTGTAGCGTGAGGGGTCACAAGTCTTGGGAATGTTCGGTGCCAAAGGGTGACGGCACGGTGTGCTTCAATTGCCAAGAGGAAGGACATCGTAAGTCGGAGTGTCCCGAGTTAGCGGGGACGGGTGCGGCAAGGAGACGTTAAGGTACATTTTGTTTTAATAAATATGTCCTTTGATTATTTATTATGTGTCGTTGAGTTTGGATTTGTTAAAAGCCTTGTGTTGTGCATGTTATTGTTATGGGTGACGTTCCTAATGGAAGTACCCTATGGTGACGTTTTGATTGATGGGCGAAGGGCGTAAGACTTGGTGCAACCAAGCATTCCTTGGTGTTCGAAAAATGTTTCTACCAAGCCATGTGTATGGGGTTTGATGTTCAGTCATTAAGCGCGTGTTTGCTTTCGTGTTGAAGTTGATGAACCATGAGGTTTGACGGGTAGATAAAACCCTAAAGATCGAGTGTTTGATCTCGATGTGTATGTTGGTAATGGAGTCTACATGACGCGATGTTAGGTGCCTCTTTCATACCTACTAGCATGGTGTTCGACTCCGATGGTGTTGATGTTACATTGTACTTGGGGTACTGGAGAGAAACCCTTAGGTACATGAGTGACTAGGTGGAGATTGACAAACTATAGCAATTGGAAAGTTGCAAGAATGAAGTTTGTGTGATTGTGGTAAACTCTTCGTTCGAAGTGTTTGAGGATAGGTTAAAATCCTTCGTATGCTCAAGGTTGGAGCAAGATGTGGTGATGGGTTGTGTGAATCCAATTGTTAGTAAAGTCTACCCTTGGTAGCATTGTACGGTTGTACATGATGCGGTTATGGAACGTAGTTCCAAGTGGGGGAGTTACACTCCCACACGAGGAGGTTTTAGTGTGAGATTTCGGATGATACTCTTAGTAGATCTGGTATTTGCGTCCGGACCTAGATTTGGTCGATTTGTGGTAGAGTACAATTTCGGTTAATTTGTACTTATAGTTTTGGGTTTAAATTATCACCGAGGTGGTAATGTGGTGAATCCCATTTAGAGATAATGGACGTGTTTGACGAGCAAGTGAGATCCCTCGGTTAAGGGATGTGCGTGTCGGATTCTCTTCTAGGATATTATTATTTTGTGCCTATGTGCGGTATGGGCGGTTCTTGCTCGATTGTGTTGGCGTTGTATACACATACGTATGATGCGCGTACGTGTATGATGGATTTTACTTGGGTGGGTTAGTCGCGGTGTTAAGACACCACCTGGTGGTTAGTGTTACACGGTGTTAAGTACACTAATGGATATTTGTTTGGGGTGGATGGTTAGTGTAATCCGTTAGGATTCACTAAGGTGTAGCAGTACGCGATGTTACACTACTCGTGATCATGGCCAAAAGAGCGTGTGTTGATGGTTAGTGTAATCCTTTAGGATTCACTATGGTGTAGCAGTGCGCGTGAAATGTCCCGTTCATATTGATTATAAACGTTCCATATTAATTGACTTTGTCGCGAGGTTTTGACCTCTATATGAGACGTTTTTCAAAGACTACATTTATTTTTAAAACAACCATAACCTTTATTCTATCGATAAAGGTTTAAAAAGCATTACGTAGATTATCAAATAATGATAATCTAAAATATACCGTTTACACACGACCATTACATAATGGTTTACAATAAGAATATATTACATCGAAAATAAGTTTCTTGAATGCAGTTTTTACATAATATCATACAAGCATGGACTCCAAATCTTGTCCTTATTTTAGTATGCAACAGCGGAAGCTCTTAATAATCACCTGAGAATAAATATGCTTTAAAACGTCAACAAAATGTTGGTGAGTTATAGGTTTAACCTATATATTATCAAATCATAATAATAGACCACAATATTTCATATTTCAATACATCCCATACATAGAGATAAAATTCATTCATACGGTGAACACCTGGTAACCGACATTAACAAGATGCATATAGAATATCCCCATCATTCCGGGACACCCATCGGACATGATAATTTAGAAGTACTAAAGCATTCCAAATTCCAGAATGGGGCTTGTTGGGCCCGATAGATCTATCTTTAGGATTCGCGTCAATTTGGGGGTCTGTTCCCAAATTCTTAGGCTACCAAGCTAAAAAGGGGCATATTCGGCTTCGATCATTCACCCATATAATATAGTTTCATTTACTTGTGTCTATTTCGTAAAACATTTATAAAATTGCATGTATTCTCATCCCAAAATATTAGATTTTAAAAGTGGGACTATAACTCACTTTCACAGATTTTTACTTCGTCGGGAAGTAAGACTTGGCCACTGGTCGATTCACGAACCTATAACAAATATGTACATATATCAAATTATGTTCAAAATATATTTACAATATTTTTAATACGTTTTACTGTTTTAAGTTTATTAAGTCAGCTGTCCTCGTTAGTAACCTATAACTAGTTGTCCATAGTTAGATGTACAGAAATAAATCGATATATATTATCTTGAATCAATCCACAACCCAGTGTATACACGTCTTAGGCTAGATCACAACTCAAAGCATATATATTTTTAGAATCAACCTCAACCCTGTATAGCTAACTCCAACATTACTGCATATAGAGTGTCTATGGTTGTTCCAAATAATATATATACATGGGTCGATATGATATGTCAAAACATTTGCATACGTGTCTATGGTATCTCAAGATTACATAATATATTAGAATACATGTAATACAATATGAGTTAGCTAGGATATGATTAATATATATTTGTTATCAATTTTCACGTAGCTACAACAACAAAAATTATCTAATCTTGTTTTACCCATAACTTCTTCGTTTTAAATCCGTTTTGAGTGTTTAAAGTTGCTATGGTTTCATATTGATCTTAAGTTTATGAATCTAAACAGAAAAAGTATAAGTTTATAGTCAGAAATACAGGTTACAAGTCATTTTTGTAAAGGTAGTTATTTCAGTCGAAAGAACGACTTCTAGATGACCATTTTGGAAAACATACTTCCACTTTGAGTTTAACCATGATTTTTGGATATAGTTTCATGTTCATAAGAAAAATCATTTTCCCATAAGAACAACTTTTAAATCAAAGTTTATCATAGTTTTTAATTAATTAACCCAAAACAGCCCGCGGTGTTACTACGACGGCGTATATCCGGTTTTACGGTGTTTTTCGTGTTTTCAGGTTTTAAATCATTAAGTTAGCATATCATATAGATATAGAACATGTGTCTAGTTGATTTTAAAAGTCAAGTTAGAAGGATTAACTTTTGTTTGCGAACAAGTTTAGAATTAACTAAACTATGTTCTAGTGATTACAAGTTTAAACCTTCGAATAAGGTAGTTTTATATATATGAATCGAATGATGTTATGAACATCATTACTACCTCAGGTTTTGTGGATAAACCTACTGGAAATGAGAAAAATAGATCTAGCTTCAAAGAATCCTTGGATGGCTTGAGAGTTCTTGAAGCAAAATCATGACACGAAAACAAGTTCAAGTAAGATTTCCACTCGAAATAAGATTGTTATAGTTATAGAAATTGAAACAAAGTTTGAATATGAGTACTACCTTATATTAGAAAGATATATTACTTTAAATAAGAAAGATTTCTTGAGGTTGGATGATCACTTTACAAGATTGGAAGTAAGCTAGCAAACTTGGAAGTATTCTTGATTTTATGAAACTAGAACTTATAGAATTTATGAAGAACACTTAGAACTTGAAGATAGAACTTGAGAGAGATCAATTAGATGAAGAAAATTGAAGAATGAAAGTGTTTGTAGGTGTTTTTGGTCGTTGGTATATGGATTAAATATAAAGGATGTGTAATTTTGTTTACATGTAAATAAGTCATGAATGATTACTAATATTTTTGTAATTTTATGATATATTTCATGCTAGTTGTCAAATGATGGTTCCCACATGTGTTAGGTGACTCACATGGGCTGCTAAGATCTGATAATTGGAGTGTATATACTAATAGTACATACATCTAAAAGCTGTGTATTGTACAAGTACGAATACGGGTGCATACGAGTAGAATTGTTGATGAAAATGAATGAGGATGTAATTGTAAGCATTTTTGTTAAGTAGAAGTACTTTGATAAGTGTCTTGAAGTCTTTAAAAAGTGTATGAATACATATTAAAATACTACATGTATATACATTTTAAATGAGTCGTTAAGTCATCGTTAGTCGTTACATGTAAGTGTTGTTTTGAAACCTTTAGTTTAACGATCTTGTTAAATGTTGTTAATCCATTATTTATTATATCAAATGAGATGTTAAATTATTACATTATCATGATAACATGATGTATTAATATATCTTAATATGATATATATACATTAAATGTCGTTACAACGATAATCGTTACATATATGCCTCGTTTCGAAATCATTAAGTTAGTAGTTCTGTTTTTACATATGTAGTTCATTGTTAATATACTTAATGATATGTTTACTTATCATAATAGTATGTTAACTATATATATATATATATATATATATATATATATATATATATATATATATATATATATATATATATATATATATATATATATATATATATATATATATATCCATATATATGACATCATATAGTTTTTACAAGTTTTAACGTTCGTGAATCACCGGTCAACTTGGGTGGTCAATTGTCTATATGAAACCTATTTCAATTAATCAAGTCTTAACAAGTTTGATTGCTTAACATGTTGGAAACACTTAATCATATAAATATCAATTTCATTTAATATATAAAAACATGGAAAAGTTCGGGTCAATACAGTACCTACCCGTTAAATAAATTTCGTCCCGAAATTTTAAGCAGTTGGAGGTGTTGACGTATCTTTTGGAAATAAGTGCGGGTATTTCTTCTTCATCTGATCTTCTCGTTCCCAGGTGAACTCAGGTCCTCTACGAGCATTCCATCGAACTTTAATAATTGGTATCTTGTTTTGCTTAAGTCTTTTAACCTCACGATCCATTATTTCGACGGGTTCTTCAATGAATTGAAGTTTTTCGTTGATTTGGATTTCGTCTAACGGAATAGTGAGATCTTCTTTAGCAAAACATTTTTTCAAATTCGAGACGTGAAAAGTGTTATGTACAGCCGCGAGTTGTTAAAGTAATTCAAGTCGGTAAGCTACTGGTCCGACACGATCAATAATCTTGAATGGTCCAATATACCTTGGATTTAATTTCCCTCGTTTACCAAATCGAACAACGCCTTTCTAAGGTGCAACTTTAAGCATGACCATCTCTCTAATTTCAAATTCTATATCTTTTCTTTTAATGTCAGCGTAGCTCTTTTGTCGACTTTGGGCGGTTTTCAACCGTTATTGAATTTAGATGATCTTCTCGGTAGTTTCTTGTATTATCTCCGGACCCGTAATCTGTCTATCCCCCACTTCACTCCAAAAAATCGGAGATCTGCACTTTCTACCATAAAGTGCTTCAAACGGCGCCATCTCAATGCTTGAATGGTAGCTGTTGTTGTAGGAAAATTCTGCTAACGGAAGGTGTCTATCCCAACTGTTTCCGAAATCAATAACACATGCTCGTAGCATGTCTTCAAGCGTTTGTATCATCCTTTTGCTCTGCCCATCTGTTTGTGGATGATAGGCAGTACTCATGTCTAGACGAGTTCCTAATGCTTGCTGTAATGTCTGCCAGAATCTTGAAATAAATCTGCCATCCCTATCAGAGATAATAGAGATTGGTATTCCATGTCTGGAGACGACTTCCTTCAAATACTATCGTGCTAACTTCTCCATCTTGTCATCTTCTCTTATTGGCAGGAAGTGTGCTGATTTGGTGAGATGATCAACTATTACCCAAATAGTATCAAAAACACTTGCAGTCCTTGGCAATTTAGTGATGAAATCCATGGTAATGTTTTCCCATTTCTATTCCGGGATTTTGGGTTGTTGAAGTAGACCTGATGGTTTCTGATGCTCAGCTTTGACCTTAGAACACGTCAAACATTCTCCTACGTATTTAGCAACATCGACTTTCATACCCGGCCACCAAAAATGTTTCTTAAGATCCTTGTACATCTTTCCCGTTCCAGGATGTATTGAGTATCTGGTTTTATGAGCTTCTCTAAGTACCAGTTCTCTCATATCTCCAAATTTTGGTACCCAAATTCTTTTAGCCCTATACTGAGTTCCGTTTTCCCGAATATTAAGATGCTTCTCCGATCCTTTGGGTATTTCATTCTTTAAATTTCCCTCTTTTAAAACTCCTTGTTGCGCCTCCTTTATTTGAGTAGTAAGGTTATTGTGAATCATTATATTCATAGCTTTTACTCGAATAGGTTCTCTGTCCTTTCTGCTCAAGGCGTCAGCTACCACATTTGCCTTCCCCGGGTGGTAACGAATCTCAAAGTCTTAATCATTCAACAATTCAATCCATCTGCGCTGCCTTAAGTTCAGTTGTTTCTGATTAAATACGTGTTGAAGACTTTTGTGGTCGGTATATATAATAATTTTGACCCCATATAAGTAGTGCCTCCAAGTCTTTAATGCAAAAACAACTGCGCCTAATTCCAAATCATGCGTCGTATAATTCTGCTCATGAATCTTCAATTGTCTAGACGCATAAGCAATTACCTTCGTTCGTTGCATTAATACACAACCGAGACCTTGCTTTGAGGCGTCACAATATATCACAAAATCATCATTCCCTTCAGGTAATGTCAATATAGGTGTCGTACTTAACTTTTTCTTCAACAATTGAAACGCTTTCTCTTGTTCATCCTTCCATTCAAATTTCTTCCCTTTATGCGTTAATGCATTCAAGGGTTTTGCTATTTTGGAAAAATCTTGGATGAATCTCCTGTAATAACCAGTCAGCCCTAAAAATTGGCGTATGTGCTTCGGAGATTTCGGGGTTTCCCACTTTTCAACGGTTTCAATCTTTGCTGGATCCACCTGAATACCTTATTTGTTCACTATGTGACCGAGGAATTGAACTTCTTCCAACCAAAATGCACACTTTGAAAACTTAGCGTACAGTTTTTCCTTTCTTAACAACTCTAGCACTTTTCTCAAATTTTCTTCATGCTCTTGGTCATTCTTTGAGTAAATAAGTATGTCATCGATGAAAACAATGACAAACTTGTCAAAGTATGGTCCACACACTCGGTTCATGAGGTCCATGAACACAGCTGGTGCGTTAGTCAACCCAAACGGCATAACCATAAACTCGTAATGACCGTAACGCGTCCTAAAAGCAGTCTTTGGAATATCATCCTCCTTCACCCGCATTTGATGATACCCAGAACGTAAATCAATCTTCGAATAAACCGACGAGCCTTGTAGTTGATCAAATAAGTTGTCGATTCTCGGTAGTGGGTAGCGGTTCTTGATGGTAAGTTTGTTCAACTCTCGGTAGTCAATACACAACCTAAATGTACCATCCTTCTTCTTGACAAACAAAACAGGAGCTCACCACGGTGATGTACTTGGTCGAATGAAACCACGCTCTAAAAGTTCCTGTAACTGACTTTGTAATTCTTTCATTTCGCAGGGTGCGAGTCGGTAAGGAGCACGAGCTATTGGTGCAGCTCCTGGTACAAGGTCTATTTGAAATTCAACGGATCGATGTGGGGGTAATCCCGGTAATTCTTTCAGAAATACATCGGGAAATTCTTTTGCGACGGGAACATCACTGATGTTCTTTTCTTCAGGTTTAACTTCCTTGATGTGTGCTAGAATGACGTAACAACCTTTTCTTATCAGTTTTTACGCCTTCAAACTACTAATAAGGTTTAATTTCGCGTTGTTCTTTTCTCGTACACCATTAAAGGTTTTTCTTTTTCACGCATAATGCGAATCGCATTTTTATAACAAACGACCTCTGCTCTCATCTTTTTCAACTAGTTCATGCCAATTATTACATCAAAACTCCCTAACTCGACTGGTATTAAATCAATTTTAAACGTTTCATCCCCCAGTTTAATTTCTCTATCCCGACATATATTATCTGCTGAAATTAATTTACCGTTTGCTAATTCGAGTAAAAATTTACTATCCAAAGGCGTCAATGGGCAACTTAACTTAGCACAAAAATCTCTACTCATATAGCTTCTATCCGCACCCGAATCAAATAAAACATAAGCAGATTTATTGTCAATAAGAAACGTACCCGTAACAAGCTCCGGGTCTTCTTACACTTCTGCCGTATTAATATTGTAAACTCTTCCGCGGCCCTGCCCATTAGTATTCCCCTGATTCGGGAAATTACTTCTAATGTGGCCCGGTTTTCCACATCAATAACAAACAAAGGCGGCATTACTTGTTTCGCCACTATTTATTCCTTTAGTTCTGTTAAACTTTGGTCCATAGACCTCACACTTTTTCGCACCATGGCCAGTTCTTTTACACTTGGTGCAAAATGTCGTGCAGAACCCATTCTGGTGGTACTCTTCACACCTTTGGCATTTTTTATTTTTGTTGCCGTTGTTGTTATTGAGGTTGTTGTTGGGATTGTTATTGTTGTTGGAACTGTTGTAGTTGTTGTTGTTTTTGGGACGTTTGTTGCAGTTATTGTTGGAATTGCGGTTATTGTTGCGATTGTTGTTGCGGTTGTTATGATTGTTATTGTGATTATGGTTGTGATTGTTGTTGTTGTTGTATTGGTGACCCTTGTCACTGGTTTCTTCCCACTTTCTCTTGAGTTGTTTCGTGTTGGCTTCTTCGGCCGCCTGCTCTTTAATTCTTCCCTCAATCTGATTTATGAGTTTATGAGCCATTCGACTTGCCTTTTGTATGGAAGCGGGCTCGTGTGAACTCACATCTTCTTGAATCCTTACTGGTAACCCTTTTACAAACGCGTCGATCTTCTCTTCTTCATCTTCGAATACTCCCAGACACAATAGGCACAACTCTGTGAATCGTCGTTCATATGTGGTAATGTCGAACCCTTGTGTTTGTAACTCCCTAAATTCTACCTTGAGCTTATTGACTTCGTTCATATGTGGTACTGCTCGTTCATCAATTGCTTGAATACCGACCACGGTAGTGCGTAAGCAGCATTTTATCCTACCTGTTCAAGAAAGGTGTTCCACCACGTTAACGCAGTACCTGTGAAGGTATGCGTAGCATACTTAACTTTGTCCTCTTCAGTACACTTACTTATGGCAAACACCGATTCAACTTTCTTGGTCCATCGTTTCAATCCAATTGGTCCTTCGGTTCCATCAAATTCCAAAGGTTTGCAGGTAGTGAATTCTTTGTAGGAGCATCCTACACGATTTCTTGTGGAATTAGTTCCACTGCTAGATCCATATTTATTGTTATTTTGCATTGCAGCCTGTACTGCGACTATGTTCGCAGCAAGGAAAACACGGAAGTCTTCCTCGCTCATGTTCAAATTCTGACGAGTCGCCGGTGCCATTTCCTTCAAAAATAGCCAAAAGAATTGAGTTAATCATATAGAATTTAAGAGTAGTCAATAGTATCTCGTAGCATTATATGAACTTATTTATAAAAGCTTTTTCTTCATATTAGCATTTTATAGTTTTAATTCGGGTAATACCTACCCGTTAAGTTCGTACTTACTAGCTACTATACAACTCAACTACTACACTTCTATATGAAAAACTTATTACAATAATATTTCGCTTTCAAATCTTTATACAATATTTTACAAACTTACAATACCACTATTATACATATAGGATGAAATATAGCACATAATATCTTTGCTACTCAGCAACTATAAAGGCAATTCTAGTTAATACGCAATTTGTTCAGCAAAAGAAATAAAGAGACGTAATTCATAAGTCCAGAAACAAGTCATGCATTCAGGTTTTACTAAGATGACTTCCCATCCTTGGTCTTGTAGAAAGCAACCGTTATGACCATTGGCTAGGCAGCATGTTGTAATGTTGTCAAAAGGACGAGGGTTTCGTAATGCCCAACAGCCTCGTAGCAATCTAAAAACCTTGTTTCTCACCCCAACTACTGAGTCCGTCACTTGTGGGAAAGTTTTATTTAAAAGTTGTAACCCGATATTCTTTTTCTCACTTTGGTAAGAAGCGAACATCACTAACCCATAAGTATAACATGCTTCTTTATGTTGCATGTTAGAAGCTCTTTCTAACTCACGAAATCCTATGTTGGGATATGTTGAGTCAAAATAGGTTCGTAACCCGTAGCGTAAAATTGCATCTGGGTTTTCCGCATTAAATGCCTTAAAGAAAACTTGGCGTAACTTAAAGTCTCCCCAATGTGATATACCCCATCTTTCAAAGGAAAGCCTTTTATATACTAAGGCATGCCTGGAATGTCTTTCAAACGTTTGACAAACTAATTTTTCCGTAACTAATTGTGCTGATGAATTCTGCCCGACTCTAGACAAGATTTCATCAACCATATCTCCTGGTAGGTCTTCTAAAATTTTTGGTTGTCTATCCTTAACGTCCATTTTGTGTTTTTATACTGTAAAATAGACAAGGATTAGATTCGTAAAAGATAATTAACAAACAATACAAGCAATTTTTACATAGAACATAAAAGTAAAAGCACACTACATTACATATAATACACAACATGATTACAACCCTCTAATCTGAATCACTGGTTTCTTCTTCTTCTTCTTCTTCTTCTTCGGACTTGGTTTGTTTTCCTAATTTTCTAGGGATATATGGTGCTCCTCTAATATGAGCCGTCATTTTCCACAATGGTTTAAAAAAACCTGGTGGTTTATAGGTTCCCGGGTTATTGTTACAATTTAGGAAATACGGACGTTGCCGATACATATAAAGTTCATCGGGGTTGGATAGGTTTCTCTATTTTTATATCTTTTCCCTTATTATTTTCTTTTGCTATATTAAATTGGGTCGAGGTAATTTCTATAACATAATCGGAATCCTCATAGGGATCCGATTCATCAGAAAATTGGTAATCTTCCCAATATTTTACTTCCTCGGCGGAAACACCATTGACCATTTTTAACTTTGGTCCGCTGGTTGAGGATTTTCTCTTATTTATTCGATTTACTGTAGGTATCAATATTTCTTCCTCCGGAACCTCTTCTTCTTCCGGTTCCTCCTCTTCCGGTTCCTCCTCTTCCGGTTCCTCTTCTTCCGGTTCCTCTTCGGGAATTTGTGAATCTTCCCAAAGTATATTCGACTCTTCATTATTATTAGGTGAGTCGATGGAATTTGTACTAGTGGTAGACATCTATCACACAATATCAAACACATTAAGAGGTTAATATATCACATAATATTTACATGTTAATAATATATAATTTCCAACAAAAGTGTTAAGCAATCATTTTTAAAGAAAACACGGTCGAAGTCCAGACTCACTAATGTATCCTAACAAACTCGATATGACACACTAATGCAAATTTCTGGTTCTCTAAGACCAACGCTCGGATACCAACTGAAATGTCCCGTTTATATTGATTATAAACGTTCCATATTAATTGACTTTGTCGCGAGGTTTTGACCTCTATATGAGACGTTTTTCAAAGACTGCATTCATTTTTAAAACAACCATAACCTTTATTCTATCGATAAAGGTTTAAAAAGCATTACGTAGATTATCAAATAATGATAATCTAAAATATACCGTTTACACACGACCATTACATAATGGTTTACAATAAGAATTTATTACATCGAAAATAAGTTTCTTGAATGCAGTTTTTACATAATATCATACAAGCATGGACTCCAAATCTTGTCCTTATTTTAGTATGCAACAGCGGAAGCTCTTAATAATCACCTGAGAATAAACATGCTTTAAAACGTCAACAAAATGTTGGTGAGTTATAGGTTTAACCTATATATTATCAAATCATAATAATAGACCACAAGATTTCATATTTCAATACATCCCATACATAGAGATAAAATTCATTCATACGGTGAACACCTGGCAACCGACATTAACAAGATGCATATAGAATATCCCCATCATTCCGAGACACCCATCGGACATGATAATTTCAAAGTACTAAAGCATTCTAAATTCCAGAATGGGGCTTGTTGGGCCCGATAGATCTATCTTTAGGATTCGCGTCAATTTGGGGGTCTGTTCCCAAATTCTTAGGCTACCAAGCTAAAAAGGGGCATATTCGGCTTCGATCATTAACCCATATAATGTTGTTTCATTTACTTGTGTCTATTTCGTAAAACATTTATAAAATTGCATGTATTCTCATCCCAAAATATTAGATTTTAAAAGTGGGACTATAACTCACTTTCATAGATTTTTACTTCGTCGGGAAGTAAGACTTGGCCACTGGTTGATTCACGAACCTATAACAAATATGTACATATATCAAATTATGTTCAAAATATATTTACAATATTTTTAATACGTTTTACTGTTTTAAGTTTATTAAGTCAGCTGTCCTCGTTAGTAACCTATAACTAGTTGTCCATAGTTAGATGTACAGAAATAAATCGATATATATTATCTTGAATCAATCCACGACCCAGTGTATACACGTCTCAGGCTAGATCACAACTCAAAGTATATATATTTTTGGAATCAACCTCAAACCTGTATAGCTAACTCCAACATTACTGCATATAGAGTGTCTATGGTTGTTCCAAATAATATATATACATGGGTCGATATGATATGTCAAAACATTTGCATACGTGTCTATGGTATCCCAAGATTACATAATATATTATAATACATGTAATACAATATGAGTTAGCTAGGATATGATTAATATAGATTTTTTTTATCAATTTTCACGTAGCTACAACAACAAAAATTATCCAATCTTGTTTTACCCATAACTTCTTCGTTTTAAATCTGTTTTGAGTATTTCAAGTTGCTATGGTTTCATATTGATCTTAAGTTTATGAATCTAAACAGAAAAATTATAAGTTTATAGTCAGAAATACAGGTTACAAGTCATTTTTGTAAAGGTAGTCATTTCAGTCGAAAGAACGACGTCTAGATGACCATTTTGGAAAACATACTTCCACTTTGAGTTTAACCATGATTTTTAGATATAGTTTCATGTTAATAAGAAAAATCATTTTCCCAGAAGAACAACTTTTAAATCAAAGTTTATCATAGTTTTTAATTAACTAACCCAAAACAGCCCGCGGTGTTACTACGACGGCGTATATCCGGTATTACGGTGTTTTTCATGTTTTCAGGTTTTAAATTATTAATTTAGCATATCATATAGATATAGAACATGTGTCTATTTTATTTTAAAAGTCAAGTTAGAAGGATTAACTTTTGTTTGCGAACAACTTTAGAATTAACTAAACTATGTTCTAGTGATTACAAGTTTAAACCTTCAAATAAGGTAGTTTTATATATGAATCGAATGATGTTATGAACATCATTACTACCTCAAGTTTTGTGGATAAACCTACTGGAAATGAGAAAAATAGATCTAGCTTCAAAGGATCCTTGGATGGCTTGAGAGTTCTTGAAGCAAAATCATAACACGAAAACAAGTTCAAGTAAGATTTTCACTCGAAATAAGATTGTTATAGTTATAGAAATTGAAACAAAGTTTGAATATGAGTATTACCTTATATTAGAAAGATATCTTACTGTAAATAAGAAAGATTTCTTGAGGTTGGATGATCACTTTACAAGATTGGAAGTAAGCTAGCAAACTTGGAAGTATTCTTGATTTTATGAAACTAGAACTTATAGAATTTATGAAGAACACTTAGAACTTGAAGATAGAACTTGAAGATAGAAATTGAGAGAGATCAATTATATGAAGAAAATTGAAGAATGAAAGTGTTTGTAGGTGTTTTTGGTTGTTGGTATATGGATTAGATATAAAGGATGTGTAATTTTGTTTACATGTAAATAAGTCATGAATGATTACTAATATTTTTGTAATTTTATGAGATATTTTATGCTAGTTACCAAATGATGGTTCCCACATGTGTTAGGTGACTCACATGGGCTGCTAAGAGCTGATCATTGGAGTGTATATACCAGTAGTACATACATCTAAAAGCTGTGTATTGTACGAGTACGAATACGGGTGCATACGAGTAGAATTGTTGATGAAAATGAATGAGGATGTAATTGTAAGCATTTTTGTTAAGTAGAAGTAAGTGTCTTGAAGTATTTCAAAAGTGTATGAATACATATTAAAATACTACATGTATATACATTTTAACTGAGTCGTTAAGTCATCGTTAGTCGTTACATGTAAGTGTTGTTTTGAAACTTTAGTTTAATGATCTTGTTAAATATTGTTAACCCATTGTTTATTATATCAAATGAGAAGTTAAATTATTACATTATCATGATAACATGATGTATTAATATATCTTAATATGATATATATACATTAAATGTCGTTACAACGATAATCGTTACATATATGCCTCGTTTCGAAATCATTAAGTTAGTAGTTTTGTTTTTACATATGTAGTTCATTGTTAATATACTTAATGATATGTTTACTTATCATAATAGTATGTTAACTATATATATATCCATATATATGACATCATATAGTTTTTACAAGTTTTAACGTTCGTGAATCACCGGTCAACTTGGGTGGTAAATTGTCTATATGAAACCTATTTCAATTAATCAAGTCATAACAAGTTTGATTGCTTAACATGTTGGAAACACTTAATCATATAAATATCAATTTCATTTAATATATAAAAACATGGAAAAGTTCGGGTCACTACAGCGCGATGTTACACTACTCGTCGTATGAGGCCAAAAGAGCGTAGGTGATTGGTGGGTTATGGCCGTGATTCGGTCCGCTAACTTCATCATGGGAGTAGTGTTATATCGGTATGGTATAACGTTATCGGGAAATGCGAGTACCGATGGGGAATGGGAGTACCATTCCTGTGTTGAGATTTGGGAGGTGGATCACGTGTGGATGCGGATTCACGGTGACACGTGTAGTTCGGTCATCTTATTATGAAAGTGATTCTCGTGTAGTTCAGATTCACAATGACACGAGTGGATGCGGTCATTATATTGAGGAAGTGAGTCTCATGTAGTTCGGATTCACAATGACACGTGTGGATGTGGTCATTCTTTTGGGATAGTGATTCTCGTGTAGTTCGGATTCACTAGGGCACGTGTAGTTCGGCCAATCCCGATTGTTGTACGGTGGAGGTAGTGGGTCGCGTGTGGTTGCAGATTCACTAAGGCGCGTGTAGTTTTCTGCCAGCCTTCATGTTGTGTGATCTATTGGTTGTTTTATACGCCAATGGTGGGGTCGTAAGGACCATGTTGTGTGATCTATTGGTTGTTTTATATGCCAATGGTGGGGTCGTGAGGACCATTTTGGTGTGAATTGTGATGCAATAGTCGTATTTTTCTCACGTGTTTGCGGTAGTTGCGTATTAGACGTGTTTGCGCACTACAAGGGATGTTAAGTAGTAAGTGTTATCCGTGAGATTTCACTTTTATTCGGTCTTCATTCGGTTTAGATGGTTGACCTTATTTTGGTATGTGGATACTTTAGCATTGTACTTGGTAATGGTACGCTAGAGGGTTGATATCTCGGTTCGAGATTGGATGAGTTTTTCCTGATGCGAGGGATTGAGTAAGTTCTTGTGCTCGGATTTGTGGATTTTAATAAATCGCGGGTGACGATTTAGTTGTTAAGGATAACTCTTTGAGAAGAATTGCCTAGAGGAGTTGGAAGAATACGTGACGGTTTCGCGTATTCTAAGTAATCGCTGTAGACTTCGGTTGTTGTGTGTATTGCACATCTCAGAATGCGTGCAAGTGTGTATTTAGTTAACGAATTAACCTTCGGGTTAATGAGTAAGGTAATGGAAGTCGGATTGTAACGTTTGTTTGAGGACCATAAAGTGTGTATCCGATCGGTTAAGTGACTAGGATCACGAGGACGTGATCGAATCTAAGTAGGGGAGAGTTGTAACACCTCGTTTTTCCCCGTGCAAGATATATAGGTGTATCGAGTATGTATATACATGTTGCATGTATGTATATAGTGTAAGCGAGTGATTGAACGATTCGTTTAAGTGTTTTAATGGGCTTTTTAGATGAATGTATGTTGCATGGACAAGGCCATCAGACCACGGCCTTGGTCGTGGCACGACCAGGCTCATCGCGGCGCGACAATCAACGGAAAACAAGATTAGCCGGCGTGTTAAATCGATCCCAGACTCAGTGCATTCTCGCGGCGCGGAGAAGGGGTGTCGCGGCGCGGCAACTCTGGAATTCTGATTCCGAATTCTGATTTAAATAGGGGTGGTTCGAGGGTATTTTCATTTTTTTGCGTTTTGATCAGTTTGTGGCTCAAATACTAGCCACTCATCTCACTTCTTTTATTTTCTTTTTCCTTTTCTTCACCTTTTTCTCTCAAAACTTCAAAACCCCACTTGATTCAAAGTGTGATTTGGAAAGGAAGATTCGTGATTCGATCCTTGGCATAAGAGGCAACTTTGTTCTCCTCGTTCTTAGCTACAATTTAATACTAGCGGTAAGCTCTAACTCCGAATTTCATTTTCGTGTTCATCATCTAAATTTGGGGCATTTGACTTGTATGTTCATAAAGGAAACCCCATTAGTTGTTAATTGAAGATTAACACCAAGATTCGGGTTTATTGTTGATGTTGGCGGGTTTTGGGTTTGGTGTTCAAGTTTATGTTTGTAAGACTTTTAAATTGAGTGTAATCACTATGATTAGTGATTATGGAAGTGTTGGAACTCATTTGGGTGTGTTTGGTTGACTAATTTTGAAATGGGTCAAAATTAGGGTTTTGGTGTCAAATTGGGCAAGACAAGTGTTTAACACTTGTGTTCGGGTTTAATTAGCTTACTAGGACCATTGTCACTAGTGTTAGTGATTATTGGTTAGTTTGGGCGCGGTTTGTGCTTGGAGGTGCATTTGGGTCGAGATTGCACTAGTTGTCAATTTGGGTTGGTTTGTAAATCCTCCCTAATTGTGTTGTTTGTATTGTGAAAATGGAATAGGTACTTTCCATTGACGTGTTGCCGAATTGTTCAGTTGCATTCATCAAGACGACAAGGTGAGTGTTAATATCCTATGTGCATATGTATGTGCAGGATGGGTGTGGGTTGGGTGAAGTGATTCTCGGCTATAGAGCTCACTTCACATATAGGTGGGTTTGATGGACTTGTGCATGGGTCCAATTGGCACGGTTGTGCGTTTTGGTTGACCACCTTTGGCGAGGTGCACACTTTGTGTGTACGATATCACATATGCTTGTGATGTGGATTATACAACCCCAATGGCGAAGGGTTGGTATTGAGTTGTGATTGGAGAAGTAGATCACGTGTGGATGCGGATTCACGATGATGAGTGTAGTTTCGGTCATCTTATTGAGAAAGTGAGTCTCGTGTAGTTCGGATTCACGATGACTCGTGTGGATGCGGTCATCTTATTGAGGTAGTGATCTCGTGTGGTTGCGGATTCACTAAGGCTCGTGTAGTTCGGCCAACCTTGATGTTGTTGTGGTATTGAAGCTAGTAATCTCGTATGGATGCGGATTTACTAAGGCTCGTGTAGTTCGGCCAATCTTCATTTTGGTAATTGGTAGTCGGTGTTGGTATTGGGTTAAGGGGTTAACCTTGGATGTTTATATATTGTTTTTATATTGTCGTATTGTTGTGATGTAGCTAACCCTCCGGGTGTAGCTTACTGGCGTTGTTCACATCGTCGTTGGTGAACTTATATTTGTTGTTATTTTTAGCTTGTTGCTTAGTGATCGTACGGTATGCTTAGCTTAGCTTGCCTTTATGCTTGGATGCTCCGGTATGCGTTATTTGTTTACTTGTGTGGCGTGTCCATTTTATGCATATATATGTATGTAGTATATTCTCACTCACTAAGCGTTAGCTTACCGTCTCGTTGTTTACATTTTTTTTATAGATTTGCATGGAGGCGGTGGCTCGGGTAAGCGTGGGGACTAGTGGACTCGCATAGATTGCTTTAAAAGATGTGCTTTTGTACTGAATAGGATTGGGTAGCGTATCCCCAATCACCATGCTCAGTTTTGTTGGAAATCAAAATAGTCGGGTCGTGTTTGCCCGTTCGGATATTTAAACTATGGATTAAATGTTTTAAAGCCTATTGAACTTATTATTGTGTTAAAGATGTTTTTGAAAACATAAATGGGACCTAAATATATATGTATTAAAGAAAAATTTTTACGGGCCGGTTTAAATACGGGTTGGGTTGTTTCAGCCCCATAACGATAACTTGAAACATAAATTTTGGGAAAGTCATGAGAATATCATGGAGGTTGACGTAGGTGATTGGATTATTTGTGGCAATTTCAATGAGGTAAGATGAAGATCGGAAAGGAAAAATTGTGACTTTATTGAATACAGGGCCAAGATGTTTAATGACTTTATCGATGCATCTCATCTTATTGAAATTCCAATGGGGGGTATAAAGTTTACAAGGATAAGTGATGATGGATTAAAATATAGCAAAATTGATAGATTCTTAGTTTCGGAATCATGCTTAGCGACATGGAACGGAATATCCGCGTGTACTCTCGATCGGGAATATTCTGATCATTGTCCTGTCATGTTGAAAAATTCGGATAATGACTTTGGACCGAGACCTACTAGAAATTTTAACAATTGGTTCGATGACGGTAAAAGCGACGATCTAATCAAAGAGGCATGAAGGATTAACATTAGAAATTCGAGGGCTGACTGTGTGTTTCGTGATAAGTTAAAGAAATTCAAAGAGGTATTAAAAGAGAAATGCAATCCCGAATTTAATAGTCTAAATGTCGAAATAGACACACTCCTAAAAGAGGCTACAAAGTGGGATGGCCTTGTTGGAACCCGTGACCTCACGTATGCGGAAATTGCGTCATGGTTAGATTCTAGGAAAAAATGGTTTCAAAAAGACAAAGAGAAAGCCTACATATTGAAACAAAAAGCGAGGATTAAATGGGTGACCGACGAGGATGAAAATAGCAAGTACTTTCATTCATGTATCAAGAGAAGGCAAAACAAAAACAATATTCGGGGCATCAATTCTAACGGTTTATGGACGGAAAACCCTGGAGAAATAAAGGCGGCGGCTTTCACTTATTTCCAAAACAGGTTTAGTGTCTAAAATGCAAGAAATTTCAAAATACGAGGAGCCCTTAACAAGCAAGTTACTCGCGAAGAGGCGTCGGGCTTAGAAACACCTTTTAGTCTTTTCGAAATTCTTGATGCCATAAAGGATTGCGGCGGTGAAAACGCCCTAGGACCCGATGGTTTCAACATGAGATTCTTTCGTAAATATTGGGATTTGATAAAAGGGGAACTTTTCGAGGCTTTTAATCGATTTTGGGAAGTAGGAGAAATTTCAAGAGGGTGCAACTCCTCTTTTGTAGCATTAATTCCGAAAAAAATGATCCTCAAGGCTTTGGCGACTACTGCCCCATTAGTTTAATCGGGAGTTTCTATAAAATTTTATCCAAGGTGTTAACAAAAAGGCTACAAAGGGTAATCTCGTCGGTTATTGGTTTTGAACAGAGTGCTTATATTAAAAATAGATACATTCTTGATGGAGTATTAATCGCCAATTAAGTGCTACATGACATCTAAGTAACTAAAAGAAAAGGTTTCCTTTTTAAAGTGGATTTCAAGAAGGCATTTGATAGCATTAATTGGGACTTCTTAATGGAAATCATGGGGCTTATGGGGTTCGGTCAAAGGTGGCGGAAATGGATTCACGCATGCTTATCATCGACATGTATCTATATTTTGATCAATGGGTCCCCTACAAAGGACTTCTCCCTTCAAAAAGGGGTGCGACAAGGGGATCCATTATCTCCCTACCTTTTTATCATGGTTGCCGAGGGTTTGAACCACCTTACTAAAACCGTGGCTGCAAATAATCGGTTTGCCGAAATCCAAATTGGGTGGGGGGATGTTCGAGTTACGCACCTTCAGTATGCGGATGATACCTTATTTTTGGAGAATGGAATAGACGGAACGTGCAAAATCTCACATAAATACTAAAATGTTTTGAATCGACGTCGGGTTTGAAGATTAACTTTCACAAAAGCTGTGTTTATGGTCTTGGGGTTTCAAAAGTAGAGACGGAAGATATGGCAGAATGGTTAGGTTACGTAGCGGGTACCTTACCTATCATCTACCTCGGTCTCCCGATTAGCTCATCGATGAATAAATCAAAAGCATGGGACCCGGTCTTTGAAAAGTTCGGTAAGACTTGCAGACTGAAAAGCTAGGTCTCTCTCGTTTGGTGGCAGGCTCACATTAATCAAATCGGTATTATCTAGCCTACCCCTTTATTTTTTTTCTTTATATTCGGCCCCTTTTTGTGTCATTGATAAATTAGAGGGTTTGAGGCGTCGGTTCTTTTGGAGCGGGTCGTCTGACGTATCCACAATGGCATGGATAAAATGGGATTCTTGTCTTAGGCCCCAGGATTTTGGTGGGTTAGATATTGCCCCTTTGGCACTTAAGGACCGTGCTTTGATTGCAAAATGGTGGTGGCGTTTTAAACACGAAAACGGGTCTCTTTGGGTGTCCATTATAAAAAGTATTTATGGCGAGGAGGGAGGCCTGAGTGCCTCTCTTCCTTGTCCATCTAATCGACTTTCGTCTACATGGGCGGGCATCCTGAAAGTGGGTAAAAATATACACAATCTTGACCGTGCTTTTGCTAACTCGTTTACAAAAAGAATTGTGGACGGTTCAGGTACTAGATTTTGGGATGAATATTCACACGCTTTGGTGTTGGTCACTCAATATCTCAGGCAGATTAAGCGGGGACCTCACCAACCTTACTAACAGTTTGTCTAGTTTTTGATCCTTGTAGTTCAGGTCGTGAAGAATGGGCGTGGTCTTGGGGTAAAGATGGGTTGTTTACGGTGAGCAGGATCACTGATATTTTAGTTCTTGCGGATCTGGTTAATCAAAATTCAACTGCTACGACCCTTCATAATAGTTTTGTCCCACTCAAGGTCGAGTTGTTCATTTGGCGTGCCAGACTTAAACGTCTACCTACTAGGGTGGAATTGGATAAGCGTGGTATGGATTTGGGAATGGTTCGTTGTCCCGTGTGTGATAATAGATTAGAGACGGTGGAACATTCTATCATCTTATGTAACTTTGCCCTGGACATTTGGAAACGTGTTTTTGATTAGTGGAATCTTGGACCATTTACAAATATGAGCATAAATGAATCTTTCATGGGTGAAGGTTACTCCTTTACCTCTGCGATGGATAAACTATTATGGCAAGCCACCGAGTGGGTAACATGGTATATGATATTGAAAAGCAGAAACGCCACCACTTTTTCTAAAGCAAAATCAACTAGTGCCATGGTGTTTAAAGAAATACAAATAAAAAGCTTCAAATGGTTATCCAACAAAATATAAGGTATAAACATAGAATGGGATCCATGGATCGCAAATCCGAGGGCTTATGACTCGATTGTTTTACAACCTAGGAGATCCGGCATTGGCTAAAAGATATAACCCTCACTGTAGGTTTTTTGCCTCACTCCTGGAGTAGTCGTTTTGGAGGGGAGAAATTGGGGTGGGCCGAGGTGCTTTGTCGTTGAATTGCCAACACTGTATTTCGTCTCATCTCAACTTGTCTTGCTCAAGTAAAAATCTCCTCCTTAACGATAATGAACTGTAACAACCCAACCCGTTAACCATCCGAAAACGTGCCATAAATTTTTTTTTTTTGTAACAACACATCTGGACGGCGTCCAGCTTTCCGGACGGCTTCCAGCTCTGAAAGACTGGACGGCGTCCAAGCCTTTGGACGGCATCCCAAATGCCTGCCAGATTCTGATTTGCTTAACTTTTACACATGGGCGAAAAACCCGCTTCCCGACACTTTTAAACCAAAACACTTTCACAATATGTTAATAGTAATTAAACTAAGAGTTTTCCATAATAAAACCGAGTTTTACGACACCGGGCCCACAACGACCCAAAATACCACAAGTGACCATTTCGACCCATTAGTTTATACAAAACATAGACTGAGCATGGGATTGGGGATACACTACCCAATCCTAATCAAATCCAAAAGCAAGTCTTCTAAAGCAAACTACGCAAGTCCACTAGTTCCCACGCTTAACCGAGCCACCTCATCCATGCAATCTATAAAAATGTAAACAACGAGAGGGTAAGCTAACGCTTAGTGAGTGAGAATATACTACATACATATATATGCATAAAATGGACACGCCACACAAATAACCAAATACCGCATACCGGAGCATCCAAGCATAAAGGCACGTTAGTCTAAGCATACCGTAAGATCACTAAGCAACGAGCTAAAGATACATCAACAAAATATAAGTTCACCAACAACGATGTGAACAATGCCAATAAGCTACACCCAGAGGGTTAGCTACAACACGACAATACAACATTATACGTATACAATATATATATATATATATATATATATATATATATATATATATATATATATATATATATATATATATATATATATATATATATATATATATATATATATATATATATATATATATATATATATATATATATATATATATATATATATATATATATATATATCGAATAACATAATTTGCTTATGCTTACAACACAATAACCACGGTTAACCAACTATTCGCAAGGGAATGACTTCGCGAAACAAGTCATCGATGTTCATAACAACCGTTAGCTTCCAAACATGGCTATAGCATGCTAACCCCCCGAGGTGTTCCAAAAACGGCTATGGCATCACCCCCAAGTGTTCCAAAAACGGCTATGGCATCACTTGATCAATGTGTGAGTAAAACACGGCTATTACTCACGATCATGTGCACAAATACGGCTATGTGCAACAATTAATACGGGCAACAACGTGGGAGTAAAACACGGCTATTACTCGCCACCATATGCACAAACACGGCTATGTGCATAATTATCAATTGGACAAAATGGCTATGTCCCACAACTATGGTCACAAAAACGGCTATGTGACACCATTACTACGGGCAACTAAATCATATGCATACATACATAGATATTCCACTCACAATATTAACCCTTCGCCATTGGGGTTATATAATCCACATCACACGCCCATGTGATAACGTACTGATAATGCTAAAAACGAACATATATTTCATAGCATTATTCCTTAAGAAAGACAAGCTTTTAGTTGCAATAATTCTATTTACAAGTGATATTCGTTTAAATAATAAAAGGTGAAGACAAAAGACAGATTCGATGAATTGAAGACGCAAACGACCAAAAAGCTCAAAAGTACAAAAGACAATCAAAGAGGTTCCAATTATTGATAAGAAACGTCTCGAAATTACAAGAGTACAAGATTCAAAACGCAAAGTACAAAATATAAAATTGTACGCAAGGACGTTCGAAAATCCGGAACCGGGACCGGAGTCAACTCTCAACGCTCGACGAAATGGACTAAAAATTACAAGTCAACTATGCACATAAATATAATATAATATTTAAATAATTCTTATAATTATTTAATATATTATATTATTTATAAAACGTCAGCACAAGGAAACAAGCAACATGTGAGCTCTCCCAGCTGGCCATGCGATCGCATGGCCAGGAAGAAGGAAGTCCATGCGATCGCATGGCATGAAAATTCAGGCCACACCTCCTATAAAAATCGAGCTTTGGTGAACCAAAAACATATCCATCTTTCTCTCTTCTCTCATATATACGTAAAATATATATATATAATTTATATTTTAATTTTAATTTTAATTATAATTCTAATAATAAGGGTATGTTAGCGAATGTTGTAAGGGTGTAAGTCGAAATTCTGTCCGTGTAACGCTACGCTATTTTTAATCATTGTAAGTTATGTTCAACCTTTTTATATTAATGTCTCGTAGCTAAGTTATTATTATGCTTATTTAAAACGAAGTAATCATGATGTTGGGCTAATTACTAAATTTGGGTAATTGGGCTTTGTACCATAATTGGGGTTTGGACAAAAGAACGACACTTGTGGAAATTAGACTATGGGCTATTAATGGGCTTTATATTTGTTTAACTAAATGAAAGTTTGTTAATGTTAATATAAAGATTTACAATTGGGCGTCCCTATAAATTACCATATACACTCGATCGGACACGATGGGCGGGGTATTTATATGTACGAATAATCGTTCATTTAACTGGACACGGGAATGGATTAATAGCCACTAGAATAATTAAAACAGGGGTGAAATTACATTCAAGGGTAATTGGTGTAATTGTTAACAAAGTAATAAAACCTTGGTTTACACGCAGTCGATAACCTGGTGTATTCACTAAACAAAGTATTAAAACCTTGTTACAATTCGAATCCCCAATTAGTTGGAATATTTAACTTCGGGTATAATAATAATTTGACGAGGACACTCGCACTTTATATTTATGACTGATGGACTGTTATGGACAAAAACCAGACGGACATATTAAATAATCCAGGACAAAGGACAATTAACCCATGGGGCATAAAACTAAAATCAACACGTCAAACATCATGATTACGGAAGTTTAAATAAGCATAATTCTTTTATTTCATATTTAATTTCCTTTATTTTATATTTAATTGCACTTCTAATTATCGCACTTTTATTTATTGTTATTTAATCGCACTTTTAATTATCGTACTTTTTAATTATCGCAATTTTATTTTATCGCACTTTTATTATTCGCAATTTCATTATCGTTATTTACTTTACGCTTTAAATTAAGTCTTTTATTTATTTAATATTTTACATAAGGTTTTAACTGCGACTAAAGTTTTAAAATCGACAAACCGGTCATTAAACGGTAAAAACCCCCCTTTATAATAATAATATTTCTTATATATATATTTGTATTTTTATAAAAAGTAAACTAATATAGCGTTAAGCTTTGTTTAAAGATTTCCCTGTGGAATGAACCGGACTTACTAAAAACTACACTACTGTACGATTAGGAACACTGCCTATAAGTGTTGTAGCAAGGTTTAAGTATATCCATTCTATAAATAAATAAATATCTTGTGTAAAATTGTATCGTATTTAATAGTGTTTTCTGCTAAAATTAATAACTATTTTATATACACCTCACTTAACATCAAGTATTTTTGGCGCCGCTGCCGGGGAAATCTCTTAAAAGCCGGAAGCGGAACGCTAATATAAAAAAAAAGATTTTTATTTTTAGTACGTTTTGTAGAAATACGTTTTAAATATTCGAAAATATAAAAATAAAAACAAAAATATAAATATTTTTTAAGAGTTTGTAAGTTATATAAAAGTTTCTTTATCTTTATTTTATAAAAATATAAGTTTTATTTAATTTATATAAATATATTACATAATTTTATTAAAAAAAATATATATAAAATTTAATTCGGCCTGTACTGTAGCAGCCCACTCTATGGCCCGAAACCCTAGCCCATGCGATCGCATGAGCCCATCTGACACGCCAGATTTGACTTCCTGCTGCAATAATTACGAAATTATTATTATTATTATATAATTAAAACCCTAATTAGGGTATTATTTTTTTTATTATTTGTTTAGTTTTTATTATTATTAATTTGTTATATTTAGTTTTATTTTAGTTTTCATTAAATTATAAAATTAATAGTTTTATAAAATAAATAATATAAAAATAATATTTTTATAAAATTGTACTTTTTACAACTTTTTATATATTTTTATATTTTGTCCCTTTTTAATCATTGTAGCGTAATATTTGTATTTTTAGCTCATAATTAATTTTAAACTTAGTTTTTGCTATAGTTATTTTTACTCCTAGATTTTTAGGCTTTGCCGTAGAATTCCTTAAGTGCTTTTTCTTTAGACTAAGATTTAGGTGCTCTAGAATTTTGCGACGCCTTTTTAAGTTTTAGTTTCTTTTTAAGTTATTTCCATTTGGTATTTAGTTTTTCCTGTAAGCTTTAATATTTTTTTTAGACACCTTTTACTATGTATCAATTATCATTCCAATTAGTAATTTCAATTTGCGATTATAATTTTAAGTTAGTTGTAGTAATAAGGTTAGGTTAGTCAAGTATTTTTAAGTTTTTATAAGTTTCTTTTATTTTTCCGTCACCTTTTATTTTTCAACCATTTTTTCTTTTTCGACCTTTTTCGACGAACTCTTTTTCTTTCTCATTTCTCGCCATTCTAGTTTTTAGGACTTAGAATTTTTTCTACTTCTTATCTAAATTTCTTAAAATTACGAAAATTTATTTTAAGTGGTTAAATTAATAGACATCAAAATTTTCTGGTTCGTAGTAATAGTTGGATTTGTACGTGGACCGGGTTATTGGAGCCAAACAGTCCTCAATTATATTGAGACCAAACGAATCCTGCCCCTCTGCTGCATCTTTTGGCTATTCAAAACGTGGGCAAAATCAGAAAAGTCTATTGGTTGGATAACTTATTATAATTTTTCTTTCCTTTTAAAAACTAATAGGATATTCAGTGAATGCACCGAGCAAGACGTTCATCACCTTTTGTACGTTCACCACCTGTAACTAGATCAAGACATTTAGCAAATATAACCGCCGTTGATTTTTCTTTAGAATCGTCATCCAGTCGACCAAGTACTTCAGTTCAAATTTCCGATAATCCATTTTTTGAACCCAACATCACAATTGAGAATCCGGAGAATATTCAGGAACGGTTCGTAGATCCTGAACCATTAAACTTTCCTCCGGAGCCACCAATCATTCAAACAGAGATTGTTGAGGAACGAACCATTAAATCAGAATCATCTAGTAATACCGATTCAACAAATTCAATTATGGAGAATCTGGAACCTTTAAGTATGGAAGACCGAATGAGAGCTAAACGCACTGGCCAAGGTCGCGCAATTACTCATCCAGACATTAATGCGCCAGATTATGAAATCAAAGGACAAATTCTACACATGGTGACTAATCAATGCCAATTTAGTGGTGCGCCGAAGGAAGATCCAAATGAACATCTACGTACCTTTAATAGGATCTGCACACTATTTAAAATCCTAGAAGTGGAGGATGAACAGATATATCTCATGTTATTTCCCTGGACTTTAAAGGGAGAAGCCAAAGATTGGTTGGAATCGTTACCTGAAGGGGCGATCGATACATGGGACGTTTTAGTTGACAAATTTCTTAAACAATTCTTTCCTGCATCTAAAGCCGTAAGACTTCAAGCAGAAATTGTTACGTTCACACAGAAACCAAATGAAACTCTATATGAGGCGTGGACAAGATATGGAAAGTTATTAAGAGGATGTCCGCAACATGGTTTAGACACCTGTCAAATAGTACAAATATTCTACCAAGGATGCGACATCACTACAAGGAAAGACATAGATATAGCAGCTGGTGGTTCTATTATGAAGAAAACCAAAACTGATGCTTACAAAATTATTGATAACACTGCTTCCCACTCACATGAGTGGCACCAAGAAAAAGATATCGTTAGATCATCTAAAGCAGCTAGAGCCGATTCTAGCCATGACTTAGATTCCATTTCCGCAAAGATAGATGCTGTGGAGAGACGAATGGAAAAGATGACTAAAGATATTCACTCAATACGAATTAGTTGTGAGCAGTGTGGAGGACCACATTTGACAAAAGATTGTCTCAGTATTGAATTAACAATGGAACAAAGAGAGAATATTTCATACATAAACCAAAGGCCTGGAAATAATTATCAGAATAATTATCAACCGCCAAGACCAATTTACAATCAAAACCAGAATTATAACCGAAATATTCCATACAACAACCAACAAGGTCCTAGCAATCAACAAGTATCCAATAATACTTATAATCAGCAAAGACCGAATTTTCAAAACAAACCACCACAACAAACCGATGATAAAAAACCGAATTTAGAAGATATGATGACGAAGCTAGTTGAAACTCAAACGCAGTTTTTCACATCTCAAAAACAAACTAATGAACAAAATGCTCAAGCATTTAGAAATCAACAAGCTTCTATTCAAAATCTGGAACAAGAAGTGAGTAACCTAGCAAGGTTAATAGGTGAAAGAAAACCGGGAAGTCTACCTAGTGATACAAATGCTAACCCCAGGAATGAAACAGCTAAAGCTATTACCACAAGAAGTGGTACAACACTTAAACCACCTGAAATACCTGTAACTTCTGATGAAACTATTCCTACTCCACAAGAACCACAACCTGATCAAGATAAGGAAAAAGAACCGGTAGTTGAAAAGGTTAATGAAAATAACACAGTTAAGGATAAACCTTATGTTAAACCATACCAACCACCACTTCCTTACCCGAGTAAAATGAAGAAAGAGAAACTTGAAGCCGAGCAATCCAAATTCTTGGATATGTTTAAACAGATAAATGTAAATCTTCCTTTCATTGATGTGATTTCAGGAATGCCAAAATATGCTAAATTCTTGAAAGATCTAATCTCAAATAGAAAGAAAATGGAAGAACTCTCGGCTGTTACTATGAATGCTAATTGTTCAGCAGTGCTGTTGAATAAGATACCAGAAAAACTATCTGATCCAGGAAGTTTCACAATTCCATGTTTTCTGGGTAGTCTTAGTTCAATAGAAGCATTGGCAGACTTAGGTGCTAGTATAAATCTAATGCCGTATTCACTATACGCTAAACTAGACCTTGGAGAATTGAAACCAACCAGAATAAGCATACAACTAGCCGATAGATCAATAAAATATCCTAGAGGGATAATGGAGAACATGCTAGTTAAAGTTGGTACTTTAGTATTTCCAGTAGATTTTGTTGTTTTGGACATGGAAGAAGATTCTCAAGTTCCTCTCATATTAGGAAGACCATTCTTAAACACGGCTAAAGCAATGATAGACGTGTTCGGTAAGAAATTGACCCTAAGTATAGAGGATGAGAGTGTTACCTTTTCAGTTGATAGAGCAATGCAACAACCACAATCTGCAGATGATACATGTTATTATATTCAAACTATAGATGCACATGCGGAATTATTAGAAGAATTTCCAGAATTACAAGGAACAGGAGAATGTTCTTTAGGAGAAGGTAATGAACCAATTGATGAAGCTGAAATGTTAGCTACACTTATAGCTAATGGATATGAACCAACAACAGAAGAAATTCAAATGCTAAAAGAAGAAGACAGATATCGATATAAATCATCGATAGAAGAACCTCCGAAATTAGAGTTAAAGCCACTTCCAAACCATTTGGAATACGCTTATTTACATGGTGAATCTGAATTACCTGTAATAATATCGTCTTCTCTTACTGAAAATGAAAAATCACAACTCATTTCTGTGTTAAAAGCTCATAAACCAGCCATTGCATGGAAGATTCATGATATTAAAGGAATAAGTCCTTCGTATTGCACACATAAAATCCTTATGGAAGAAGGTCATAAAACGTATGTGCAACGCCAACGAAGACTAAATCCTAATATGCAAGATGTAGTTAAGAAAGAGATTATTAAACTGCTAGATGCAGGTTTAATTTATCCAATCTCTGATAGTCCATGGGTAAGCCCAGTTCAATGCGTACCTAAGAAGGGTGGCATGACTGTCATTACAAATGAGAAAAATGAGCTTATTCCTACTAGGACTGTAACAGGATGGCGTGTATGTATTGATTATAGAAAATTAAATGACGCCACCAGAAAAGATCACTTTCCCTTACCTTTCATAGATCAAATGTTGGAAAGATTAGCCGGAAATAGTTACTATTGTTTTCTAGATGGATTTTCCGGATATTTTCAAATTCCAATAGCACCCGAGGACCAAGAGAAAACCACATTCACGTGCCCTTATGGTACTTTTGCTTACAAACGCATGCCATTTGGACTTTGCAACGCCCCTGCAACCTTTCAAAGGTGTATGATGGCGATTTTTCACGACATGATAGAAGAATGCATGGAAGTATTCATGGATGACTTTTCAGTCTTCGGTGATACATTTAAATCATGTCTAATTAATCTGGAACGAATGCTAATTAGATGCGAAAAATCAAATCTAGTACTTAATTGGGAGAAATGCCATTTCATGGTTAAAGAAGGCATCGTTCTTGGACATAAAATTTCAAAAGAAGGAATTGAAGTGGATAGAGCTAAAGTAGATGTAATTGCTAAACTTCCACATCCCACCAATGTTAGAGGAGTTAGGAGTTTTCTAGGGCATGCCGGTTTTTACCGACGTTTCATAAAAGAATTTTTCTAAAATTGCCACTCCTATGAATAAACTCCTAGAAAAGGATGCGCCATTCATCTTTTCAGATGAATGTATCAAATCTTTTAATATTCTTAAAGAAAAACTCACTAATGCACAGATCATGATAACACCAAATTGGAATCTACCATTTAAACTAATGTGCGATGCAAGTGATTTTGCAATGGGAGCCGTTTTAGGACAAAGGATTGAAAAACGATTTCAACCTATATATTATGCTAGTAAGACATTACAAGGAGCACAAACGAACTATACAACTACTGAAAAAGAACTCCTTGCTATTGTCTTTGCTTTTGAAAAATTTCGATCATATCTCGTTCTAGCAAAAACGGTGGTCTATACCGACCATTCTGCTCTTAGATACCTATTTTCAAAACAAGATGCTAAACCAAGATTAATCCGTTGGATCTTACTCTTACAAGAGTTTGATATTGAAATCCGAGATAAAAGAGGAGCAGAAAATCTCGCCGCTGATCATCTTTCTCGTCTTGAAAATCCTGAGTTAGAAGTTCTAAATGAATCGGCCATACAAGACAACTTTCCTAATGAATATCTATTGAAGATAGATTATAAAGAAATTCCATGGTTTGCAGACTATGCAAACTACTTAGTTTGTGGATTCCTTGAAAAAGGATTATCGTACCAAAGACGAAAGAAATTCTTCAGTGATATAAAACACTATTTCTGGGAAGATCCACATCTGTTTAAAAGTTGTCCCGATGGAATAATACGCCGATGTGTATTTGGAGATGAAGCTAGTAAAATTTTAAACCATTGTCACACAGGACCAACAGGAGGGCATTATGGGCCTCAACTAACAGCAAGAAAAGTTTATGAAGCTGGATTCTATTGGCCTACAATTTACAAAGACGCAGACCTTCTTTGCAAATCCTGTGATGCATGTCAAAGGGCTGGAAAAATAAGTCAACGTGATGAAATGCCACAAAATGTCATCCAAGTATGTGAAGTATTTGACATTTGGGGTATTGACTTTATGGGTCCATTTCCAAAATCTAATAATAATCTATATATACTCGTAGCCATTGATTATGTATCTAAATGGGCGGAAGCACAAGCTCTCCCAACTAACGATGCACGAGTTGTAGTCAACTTTTTAAAACGTCTTTTTGCAAGGTTTGGAACACCGAAAGCTTTAATAAGTGATCGGGGTACTCATTTCTGTAATAATCAACTTGAGAAAGTTCTTAAAAGATATGGAGTAACTCATAAAATCTCCACCGCATATCATCCACAAACAAGTGGACAAGTTGAAAATACCAACCGAGCTTTAAAACGTATTCTAGAGAAAACCGTAGGATCAAATCCGAAGGAATGGTCCATTAAATTGGAGGATGCACTCTGGGCTTTTAGAACAGCCTACAAAACTCCAATTGGAACCACACCTTTTAGACTTGTTTATGGAAAAGCATGTCATCTTCCAGTAGAAATTGAACACAAAGCATTTTGGGCTTTGAAGACATGTAATCTTGATTTACATGAAGCCGGACGTCTACGATTAAGTCAACTAAATGAATTAGAAGAATTAAGACATGAAGCATACGAAAATTCGTTAATCTATAAAGAAAGAACGAAGAAATGGCATGATAAAAGAATCAGAAGTTCAAAAGAATTTAAAGAAGGAGACAGAGTTCTTCTTTTCAATTCACGATTCAAGCTATTTCCTGGAAAATTGAAATCAAGATGGTCTGGACCATTCATAGTCAAAAGAGTTTTCCCATACGGAACGATAGAATTAATAAATTCAAATGGGATTGAATTTAAAGTTAATGGTCACAGAGTTAAACATTACATACATGGTCCGATGGAAGTCGACAACGAAGTTAATCACAATTTCGACACCACAGCTAACTAAGTATGGGGAGAATCAAGTCTTTAAAGGATAATATGTATTTCTGTTAGAGTTAGATTGTCTGTTTTCGTGTAGTTCTCGAAAATGGAACCCGAATGGTCTTTCCCTAGCAGACCCTAAAGAACTAGTATTCTCCCCTCATTCTGAATTTTTATTTTTTTTAGGTTTTTACGAAATGAAGACTGCCTGTGAACTAAACCATGGTCTAATGCTACACGCTTTGATCACTAAACGTAATAATGACATACTCCCGAGTGAAATAGTATCAGTAATCAGAGAAAGAATGGACGGAGTTAGAAAAGAATCCAGATGCGAAGATAATAAGTTACAATTTGGTAAAGGAAAATCAAAATCCGCAGCGAAAAGAAGAGCACGACACCTAGAACGATGTCACAAATGCGGAAAATGGTCACATGGGGGTAAATGTTCAAATAATCAAACATATTCAAATACCGAATTTGTTACTTTATGCAGAGACGGACCGTTCATATGTTTAGAAGAAAAGACACTGAATGCTCGAGGTTACGCCTATGTAGCCATGGAAAATCAATTAAACCGACTATCTTATGAATGGGATAGATCATATAACTAAGAAATCTATTTCACAGGTATGTCTGTACAGTTTTTATTTTTATTTTTATTTTTAACCTTTTGATAATAAACGCTAATTTGTTCGCTAAAAAGTATTAAATTGGTATTGAATAAAATTAGGTTTGGCGACCGAAATTATTGATATCATTCAAAAATTTATTACATCCCTGCGAAATTTAACGTTTATTCTTAATGTATAAATATCTTTAATCAATCAACCCAAAATATTTCAAAAATTCGTCATGAGTTAAATTAGGTCTTGGAACCGAAATTACTTTACCGAAAAGAGGGGCGCATATTTTTGATAATATTTGATTGATTAAAGTGGGATAAAAAGACAAAAATATTTTTAATTTTATTTTTACCATATTTTTAAAATAAATATTTAAATCTTAAATTAATATTGTAAACTTTGTAAAAACAATATTTTTAAAATTGTAAATATTTGAATTTTTAAATTAAGTTTGGTGTGAATTTTTAATTTTTAAAATATGAATTTTTAATTTTATGCATTTCAAATTTTAAGTTTGGTGTGATTTTTTTTAATTTTAATTTTGAATTTTATATTTATGTTGTGTGAATTTAAAAACAAAAATTTACTTTATCTCATTAAGTTAAAAATATGATTTTTAAAATTCGTCGTAAGTTGAAGACTAGGTCTTTGAACCGAAATTGCTTTACCCGAGGGAGGGACGAGAACTTTTATTATCATTATTTTTAATCTTATTGAATTAAAGTATGCCAAAAACATAAAAAAACCAAAAAAATCTTTACTTTTAAAAACCGCGCTTTGATTTGACAAATTTTAAAATTTTGTCGAGGGACAGATTAGGACAACGATCCGAAACGGCCTCGCTCCTAAAGGAAAACAAAATTTTTAAAATTTAATTAATTATAAGTTTTATAAAGCATAAGGTTTTACAAAAAAAAAAAAAAAAAAAAAAAAAGCTGAAAACACTGTAGCCGGCACCCCATGCGATCGCATGGGGTTTGCACTTGGAACCCATGCGATCGCATGGGGACCAAATGCTGGTCAGGAACAAATACAGCAGAGAGTCTGCTTCTACACCACAACACACACACATACCCGAAAATACTCCCAAATATTCACCAAATTTCACCAAAATTCACCGTAATTCGTCATTTTTCTTGCTCTAATCATGCCTAGATTCTCATTCTTCAGCAAATTGGTAAAAATTACACTCCTAAACTCTAAAAATTCCTAGTTTTTGTGATAATTACCAATTTTTTACCTAATGCAATTTTGTTAATTTCTAGTGTAATTAGTGTTAAATTGTTAGTATTTTATGCATGTATAACCTAGATTGATGCTATTTAACATGATTTGAAGCCAAAAACTTCAAAATTTTTAGAAATCTAGGGTTTGTGTTCTTGAGCAATTTGGGGCTTTTTGATATAAACAGGTTATGGCCGATTTTTGTCATGAATTATTGCTAAATTGAGTAGTGTAACATGTTTAGATAGTTAAATGATCCAAACAATGATCCTAAACATGATTTTTGGAGATTAAAGTGGACTTTTTAAGTCCAAAATTCATGAACTTGATTAATGTGATATATTTGCCATTTGAGACTTGTTTAATTATTAATAATGAATATTCTGACATGTTATTTGAGTTAAATGCTTATGAATTTTGTATACATTTTCGTATGTGCTTATTTGAAAAGTGTAGAATTGTGAAAAATTGTGAAAATGTGTATAAGTTTAATTTTGATTTAACATGTTATAGTGATTGTTTTAAGTTGTTATTTTGCTAACACTAATGCATATTTGGATGCACAATTTTTGTGTTTAATGTGTTTTACAGAGAGCCGATACTGGAGGTTCAGGAGCATCATCATCTAGACGACCAGCACCAGAACCAGAACCAGAAATGCAACACGAACAAGAACCACAACAGGAACAACAACAGCCTGATCAGCACATACCTTATTATGATCCAGTACAGTTTGTTGATGAATTCATAGTATTCCCAATGAGGCCGCCAGTAGAATTCCCAACGATTCCTGAGCACACTCTACATCCTAATCTGAGATTTGATAGAAGATGGAGAGATTACGAGACATATCAAAGGAACAAATTCAAATTGGTAACAAAAAATGTAGAGGTGCCAAGGGTAATTGATTGGGCCCCTTTGGAAACGGTCCATCTAGCTGACCGGGTTAGACAGCTTTTAGTTCAAAGGTATGGCAGTTCTTCTTTTACAGATTGGGAACGTCTTTTCACCATTCGTAGACCTGTATATAAGGAATGGTGTGTTGAGTTGATGAGTACTGTATCACTTGATACAAATATAGTTAGGATAGATGATAGAAGATTTCTTAGGTTTATCCTTGGCGGTAGGATGTACAGAATGTCCATGCTGGACATGGCCAGGGCCTTACAGATATATACTCCTGGTGAGTTGCTATTACCCGATTGTACAAACTTGATTCATTATGGTGAACGGGTAGATAGTAACTTTGACGCTGACGCCATTTGGAGGCGTATGTCACATTTTGATGTTTTTACACGAGCAGGAGGACACTCCTATACACATATTGACAGAGCCGAGCTTCGTATTATTCATAGATTTTTGGCCAACTCGATTACACAAAGAGGTCATAATAAAGAAAAAATTACCTTATATGATTTATTCTACCTAAAGTGTATTCGGGATCCTAGAAGCTTTGTCAATATCCCTTACTGTGTTGCTTTTTATTTATCTAAAATGGTAGAGGGAATGCAGGACGGGAGTATAATAGGAGGAGGTATTTTTGTTACTCTCATTGGAGAGTATTTAGGTGTTGATAGGAACCAAGGGGGTCCATTACAGATTTGTAGAGAACAGGTTGAGCCCTTAGGATTGAAAGTTTATGTGGGTGCTAAGGTATTGAAAAGTAGACGTAACCAGGCAGTACCCTATGAGGGATCTCATCCTCAGGTAGAGAGAGGCTCAGACGAGGAAATGGAGGAGGCGGAAGACATTAGGGATGTCTTTCGAGATGCTATTCTTGACGTCCACGTTCGTATAGATGAGGAAGCAATGACGAACGCGGCAAGACATAGTATGTATGAGCAGTGGAACTCCGAGCGAGTATACGAGGATTATAGGCGACGCCAACACGATAGCTGGTTAGTTCATCAGCACCAAATCATGAGCCAGCTATCATATCAGGTACCAAATAACTATGTACCTACTCGACCTGCTCATTTTCCGCCACATAGCCCCGATATCCGACCACCCTTTAACCGGTATGACTATAACCAAGCCTATCAGAACACCTATAACCAACAATTGAACCCACCCGATGAGATGAACTGGAACCCCTATCCAGACTGATTTAGTTCCAATTGGTTATTTTTATGATTTTTATGTTTTTATCTTTTGAGTTTTTCATGTTTAAACTTATGTTATTGGATAAATTTGTGTAATTTTTATTATTTTATTATTATTGTGTACTAATATTTCATATTTAGAATTTGAAAATGGGATATTAAGTCCCATTTCAAATTGCCATGCATGATTATACTTGTATGTATGTATATTGTCGATTGTTCAAAACAGGGTAAAACAGCGCATTTTCAAAGACTGGCATTAAGTTCAGCAAAAGCTACTAATTTTGACGACAAGATAACAAATAAATGTGATGTCACAACAGACGGAATGAACAAATGATGTGCACCATTTATCATTCAGCAAACAAACGCCAATATATTTGGAAACTTTGGTAAAATTTAATCATTTTCACACAAATCACCCTCAATAATTTAAATTGTTACTGATTTCTTGCAAATGAGGGCATTGCAAGATCTTAAGTGTGGGAAGGGGTTAAATTCTTTCGGATTTTAAAATTTTTATCTTAAACACTTGGTTACCATTAAAAATACTAGTAAAGCAGTAGTTGTATTAGAATCTAGTGCTCTCTGATAAAAAAGAACAGCCCTAGTCTTATATACTGACTACCCAATTCTAGTAAAATTTTTCAAAATTTTCAATTAAATGAATGCAAATCATGTTTATACATATTTATGAACGATAAAACTAGGTTTTAACACCGAAATTATTGTTACCTCGGAAAGGACATAAATTGAGAAACAAACTAAAATGTTAAAATTCATTTAAAATGGAATAGAGGACGATAAAAAGGAAAATAAAAGCCAAGTGTGGGAAAATTTACCAAGTTATTTTAAACATATGTCACATATATCTGTATCAAATAACTGAAAATACTTTTGCTTTGAACTAAACTAAACTGTTTTACCCAATGAAAGAAAAGAAGAGATGGATCTACACGATGAATCAATTCCATCATTAAAAGGAAGTAAAGTCTTCCGAAAAAGAAACGCGCTTCTTGATTTAGGTCATGAAGTTGTCGTCCAGACCAGCTGTAGGTTGACGAAAAATCTAGAAAAGTCATCACTAAAATCAGCAGGAAATCCACGGACCTCAGCATTAAACAGGGTCGCCAAATGGTCAGATTTATCCTAACCATGAGAAGGATTTATCTCGTACAATGGGGGGGCACCATGCAAATTAGCTGGATAAGACTAATGAATCAGATCCCCAGAAAGGATAATCTCCTTAAAGATTAAAAATCAGCTTTTAAGACTGATATTACTCAATCCTAGAGATTGACCTTAAAGATTGAGAATTCAAACTCATGGAATTCAATGATATCTAAACTCGAGCTTGAACGAGAAAATATTTTGATCAAAATTATAAACCGATTTGTTTTCTGAAAACCTTATTTTCAATGCGTTCATTACCATTGAACGTAAAATCCTAGGAATTCACCTGGAATTCATTAGGTCACCTGAACTAAATCGGGTGTCAACCGTAAGAACGGTGGTTGCATAGTGGTCAAAGACAGGACCTTGTGCCATACCGAAAAATCATAAGGGTAAGCTTTACTATTGCTCCTACCAAGGATAGTAATTGCGTCCGACACGTTATAGACCATAATTAAAAGCATGTCAGGGGACATTGCCTTAACAGTTGCTTGTTCAACGCTTTCCTTTACAACCGGACGGTAGTTTACCGAAAGGTAATATACGGGACAAGTAAACTGGACGTGTTACTTTCCAAATACAAGGTTAGCAAGTGGATGACACAAAACCGCAAGTTTTGAGCTAAAATTTTCAAATCTGAAACCCACCAAACCCACAAAAATATTTTGCAAACACCGGTAAAGGGTTATTCCGGAAAACTTATCTAGGGTAAAAACTAGATTTAATTTTCAAAAGATCAAATGTTTTCATAAAGATCCAATTTCCTTAATGGATCTAAATTTTTATAGTCATGTGGGACTGTAAACCATATCGTTACTACCATTGTTTATACCGTCGTATAAAAATCACTGATGTACAAAGTGTGAAGAATAAAGAAGTGATTCTAGTATTTCAAGACGATATTGCTTGAGGACAAGCAACGCTCAAGTGTGGGAATATTTGATAATGCTAAAAACGAACATATATTTCATAGCATTATTCCTTAAGAAAGACAAGCTTTTAGTTGCAATTATTCTATTTACAAGTGATATTCGTTTAAATAATAAAAGGTGAAGACAAAAGACAGATTCGACGAATTGAAGACGCAAACGACCAAAAAGCTCAAAAGTACAAAAGACAATCAAAGAGGTTCCAATTATTGATAAGAAACGTCTCGAAATTACAAGAGTACAAGATTCAAAACGCAAAGTACAAAATATAAAATTGTACGCAAGGACGTTCAAAAATCCGGAACCGGGACCGGAGTCAACTCTCAACGCTCGACGAAATGGACTAAAAATTACAAGTCAACTATGCACATAAATATAATATAATATTTAAATAATTCTTATAATTATTTAATATATTATATTATTTATAAAACGTCGGCACAAGGAAACAAGCAACATGTGAGCTCTCCCAGCTGGCCATGCGATCGCATGGCCAGGAAGAAGGAAGTCCATGTGATCGCATGGCATGAAAAGTCAGGCCACACCTCCTATAAAAATCGAGCTTTGGTGAACCAAAAACATATCCATCTTTCTCTCTTCTCTCATATATACGTAAAATATATATATATATATAATTTATATTTTAATTTTAATTTTAATTATAATTCTAATAATAAGGGTATGTTAGCGAATGTTGTAAGGGTGTAAGTCGAAATTCTGTCCGTGTAACGCTACGCTATTTTTAATCATTGTAAGTTATGTTCAACCTTTTTATATTAATGTCTCGTAGCTAAGTTATTATTATGCTTATTTAAAACGAAGTAATCATGATGTTGGGCTAATTACTAAAATTGGGTAATTGGGCTTTGTACCATAATTGGGGTTTGGACAAAAGAACGACACTTGTGGAAATTAGACTATGGGCTATTAATGGGCTTTATATTTATTTAACTAAATGAAAGTTGTTAATGTTAATATAAAGATTTACAATTGGGCGTCCCTATAAATTACCATATACACTCGATCGGACACGATGGGCGGGGTATTTATATGTACGAATAATCGTTCATTTAACTGGACACGGGAATGGATTAATAGCCACTAGAATAATTAAAACAGGGGTGAAATTACATTCAAGGGTAATTGGTGTAATTGTTAACAAAGTAATAAAACCTTGGTTTACACGCAGTCGATAACCTGGTGTATTCACTAAACAAAGTATTAAAACCTTGTTACAATTCGAATCCCCAATTAGTTGGAATATTTAACTTCGGGTATAATAATAATTTGACGAGGACACTCGCACTTTATATTTATGACTGATGGACTGTTATGGCCAAAAACCAGACGGACATATTAAATAATCCAGGACAAAGGACAATTAACCCATAGGGCATAAAACTAAAATCAACACGTCAAACATCATGATTACGGAAGTTTAAATAAGCATAATTCTTTTATTTCATATTTAATTTCCTTTATTTTATATTTAATTGCACTTCTAATTATCGCACTTTTATTTATTGTTATTTAATCGCACTTTTAATTATCGTACTTTTTAATTATCGCAATTTTATTTTATCGCACTTTTATTATTCGCAATTTCATTATCGTTATTTACTTTACGCTTTAAATTAAGTCTTTTATTTATTTAATATTTTACATTAGGTTTTAACTGCGACTAAAGTTTTAAAATCGACAAACCGGTCATTAAACGGTAAAAACCCCCCTTTATAATAATAATATTACTTATATATATATTTGTATTTTTATAAAAAGTAAACTAATATAGCGTTAAGCTTTGTTTAAAGATTTCCCTGTGGAATGAACCGGACTTACTAAAAACTACACTACTGTACGATTAGGAACACTGCCTATAAGTGTTGTAGCAAGGTTTAAGTATATCCATTCTATAAATAAATAAATATCTTGTGTAAAATTGTATCGTATTTAATAGTGTTTTCTGCTAAAATTAATAACTATTTTATATACACCTCGCTTAACATCACGTACACACAAAGTGTGCACCTCGCCAAGGTAGTCAACCAAAACGCACAACCGTGCCAATTGGACCTATACACAAGTCCAACGATTCCACCTATATGAGAAGTGAGCTCTATAACCGAGAACCCCTTCACCAGACCCGCACCCATCTTATACATACATATGCATATAGGATATTAACACTCACCTTGTCGCCTTGAAGAATGCCACCGAATAATCTGCAATCGCTGATGGAATGTACCTATTCCATTTATCACATAACAAGTAACACAATTAGGGTGGATATACAAATCAACCCAAATTGACAACTAGTGCAATTTCGACCCCAAATCCACTTCCAAGCACAAACCGCGCCCAAACTAACCAATAATCACTAACACAAGTGAGAATGGTCCTAATATGCCAATCAAACCCAGTCATAGGTGTTAAACACCTATTTTGCCCAAAAATGACACTTAAACCCTAATTTGACCCATAAGAAGTCAATATCACACCATTAGCAAGTTTTGACACCAAAACATATTTAACTTGGTTCTATGCTTCAACTTAATCCATTTTAAGTTTATAAACCACATTACCTCGACAATTGAGTCATAATCATCAACAAACCCTAATTTTGACTCTAGTCAAAATTAGTCAACCACAAGAACCCTAATGGTCTTCAAAACATCAATAATCACTAATACTAGTGATTATACACCATTTACAAGTCTTAAACATGGTTAAATCATTAACCAACCCAAAACCCGCCAAATATCAAAATAGCAAGTTTCCATAAACCATCTTCATCAACTAATTGGGTTTTACAACTAACAATTTCAAAACCCTAATCATTGAATCTCAAATCAAACAATGAAACTCGGAGTTAGAACTTACCAATACCGCCAAAATGATGCCGTGAACGAGATGAACAACTTTAAAACCCGAGCTTTGGTGAGAATCCGACTCCTTCTTCTCCAAATCGAGCTTCCTCTCTCTAGAACTCTCCTCTCTCTCTAGATATGGATGAGAGTGTTTGTGTGGGTGATAGTGGAGCAAATGGTGCTCCTAGAACTGATCTAGTGGCCTTAACTCGTCCCAAATGTGAAAATACCAAATTGCCCCTCTAAATATCTTTAAGTAAAACAGCTGGCTCGACAGACCAACTGGACGGCGTCCAACATTCTGGACGGCGTCCAGTCCTTCACTACTGGACGGCGTCCCACCAATCTGGACGGCGTCCCACATAACTGAAAAGGTAGAAACAGAAACAGGGTGTTACAACTCTCCCCCACTTAGACATGATCGCGTCCTCGCGATCTGTGCCATTTAACCGAACAGACCACACTCCACGGTCCTCAAACATAATTCCCAATCCGACTTCCCTAGGCAACTCTTCCCAATGAATCACCTTTAACAACTAAAATCGTCACACGCGATTTATCAAATCACAATCCGAGCGCTAAAACCTTACTCAATCTCTCACATCGGGAAGAACTCAACCAATCTCGAACCGAGATATCAATCCCCTAGCGTACCCTTACCGAGTACAATTTTAAAAGTAACCAAGTCAACCTAAGGTCAACAACACGAAACGATGGAGACCGAACCAAACGAATCCTTACGGATAACACCAAACACTAAACATCCCTTGTAGTGCGCAATACGACCCATACGCAACTACCGTAACATCATAACAAACGTTTAAAACCGATAGCGCCCAAAACGACTATGGCAACGCTAATCCAAAGGTGTACCAAAATCGACAATTCGTCACACCCGTAACAACATGTGAGCGAAGCACGGCTATCGCATCACTAATCCTACAACATGGTTCTCACGACCCCACCATCGGTGTATAAATCAACCAATAGTTCACACAACATGGTCCTTACGACCCCACCATCAGTGTATAAAACAACCGATAGATCACACAACACGTTCCTTACGACCCCACCATTGGTGTATAAACAACCAATAGATCAAACAACATGAAGGCTGGCCGAAAACACACGCGCCTTAGTGAATCCGAACTACACGAGAGTCACTATCTCAAAGGAATGACCGAACTACACGAGTCATTTGTGAATCCGAACTACACGAGACTCACTCCTCAATACAATGACCGAAACCACACGAGTCATTGGTGAATCCGAACTACACGCGATTCACTTCCACAATAAGATGACCGAACTACACGCATCATCGTGAATCCGAACTACACGCGATTCACAACTCAACACCGGATGAAGTAAGCGGAACCCGAAAGTCATGCTTCACCGATATAACACATACGCCCATGATGAAGTCAGCGGACCCCTAAGGTCATGCTTCACCAATCAATAATCTCATGATGAAGTCAGCGGACCCCGAAGGTCATGCTTCACCAATCAATAATCCCATGATGAAGTCAGCGGACCCCGAAGGTCATGCTTCACCAATCAACGCCCTTTTGGCCTCGAACAACGAGTAGCGTAACATCGCGCTCTACTACGCCATAGTGAATCCTAACGGATACCACTAACCATTCACACAATCGAGCAAGAACCACCTATATCAAATGTAGGCACAAAACAATAATTCCCCATAAGAGAACCCGACACACACATCCCTTAACCGAGGGATTTCACCTTGCTCGCCAAACACGTCCATTATCTCTCAACGAGATTTACCACATTACCACTTCGGTGATAATTTAAATCCAAAATCATAAGTACAATTTAACCGAAATTGTACTCTACCACAAATCGACCTAAACTAGGTCCCGACACAATTTCCGGATCTAACAAAACATCATCCGAAATCTCACACTAAAACCTCCTCGTGCGGGAGTGTAACTCCCCCACTTGGAACTACGTTCCGTAACCGCATCTCGTACAACCGTACAATGCTACCAAAGGTAGACTTTACCAACAATTGGGTTCACACGACCCATCACCATCTCTTGCTCCAACCTTGAGCATACCAAGGATCTTAACCTATCCTTAAAGACTTCGAACGAAAAGTGTACCACCAATTACACAAACCATACCCTCGCAATCATCCAATTGCTTTAGTTTCTCAACTTCCACCTAGTCACTCATGTACCTAAGGGTTTCACTTCGGTACCCTAAGTACAATGTAACCACAACATAATCGGAGTCGAACACCACGCTAGTAGGTATGAAAGAGGCACCTAATGTCGCGTCATGTAAACTCCATTACCAACCTACATCGAGATCCAAAACACTCGATCTTAAGGGTTTCAATCCACCCGACGAACCTCATGGTTCATCAACTTTAACACAAAAGCGAACATGCGCTTAACAAACAACACCAAAACCCATTTCCATGGTTTGGTAGAAACATTTCCCAATACTAAGGAATGCTTGGTTGCACCAAGTCTTACGCCCTTCGCCCATCAATCAAAACGTCGCCATAGGGTACTTCCATTAGGAACGTCACCCATATCAATAACATGCACAACACAATGCATTTAATAAACTCAAATTCAAACGGCACTTAATAAATAATCAAAGGACATATTTATTAAAACGAAACGTACCTTAACGTCTCCTTGCCGCACCCGTCCCCGCTAACTTGGGACATTCCGACTTACGATGTCCTTCTTCTTGGCAATTGAAGCACACCATGCCATCACCCTTTGGTACCGAACATTCCCAAGACTTGTGACCCCTCACGCCACAATTGTAACATCTAGACGCACTAGAATCCGATATATTCGTCCGTGTACCACCCGTGCTCACACTCGGACCCTTAGTCCTCTTACTCGGAGCACCATACGAAACAACCCTTCTCTCACTTGAAGGTTCACCCTTCTTCGATCGCGAATACGACTCAAAACCTCTAGCCAAGTCGAATAATTTCGCAAATGATTTCGCTTAACCCCGGCTAATTTTATTCTTCAAGTCATCATTCAAAGTCCGATAGAAATCTTGCATCAACTAATGATCATTCCCCAAATACTCCGGGCAAAAACGAGCCTTCGCCATAAAGGTCGTCTTGAGAGTATTCAAATCCATAGAACCCTGTTGCAAATTTCGCAACTCATTACGCATTTTCGACAAATCGGCTGAAGTTCGGAACTCCTCGAAGAATTCCTTCTTAAACTCGTCCCATGATAACGCCATAAATGGTTCACCACCGACAAGATCAATCTTACCATCCAACCAATCCTTCGCCCTACCCCGCAACAAACTAGTAGCGAGTCTTGTCCTCTTCTCAGGAGGGCATTCAATAGTACGAAAACACCCTTCGACATCCGAGATCTAAGTTGTGCTTATCAAAGGATTCGGTTCTCCGTCGTACATCGGGGGTCTAGTCCTCATGAAGCTCTTAAGACAATGCTCCATTTCACTACTACTCCGAGATTCGGAATACTTCCTATCCATTTCTTCTCGAAACGCACTCATTTGCTCCGCAACGGCGGCTGCAACTCTAGCGTTAAACTCTAGATCGTTCGTCTTGATCCCGTTTCTCGTCGCCATTCTAAGGAATGCAAAAGCGATTAGATCACGAACGTATAAAGTACATACACAACACCGCCCCAACTTGCTAAACACTCATCGTACATCACTTGCTAGACACGATTTGCACCCGTAATAAGGTTTGCAAGTCCTTATGACGCACAAACACCGTATCAACTCATTAGTACAACGACCGCTTCGCTCGATGATATAAACAAACACAAACAAAATTCTACGCGACATAAACACACGCGAGAATTACACCACAACACAATAATATATTAATAATATCCGCATTACTAATATAAACGTTAGTCCACCTACAAACAAGGCACTAACTATAACCCATTCCGACCCGTAATCCTACAAGTCCCGCAACAAATTAAGCACACACAAAAGTCTAAGTCTAGGCACCTATCTCAAGTCATCTAAATCCCTTAGACCATGCTCTGATACCACTTGTAACAACCCAACCCGTTAACCATCCGAAAACGTGGCATAATTTTTTTTTTTGGAACAACACATCTGGACGGCGTCCAGATTTCTGGACGGCGTCCAGCTCTGAAAGACTGGACGGCGTCCAAGCCTTTGGACGGCGTCCCAAATGCCTGCCAGATTCCGATTTGCTTCACTTTTACACACGGGCGAAAAACCCGCTTCCCGACACTTTTAAACCAAAACACTTTCACAATATGTTAATAGTAATTAAACTAAGAGTTTTCCATAATAAAACCGAGTTTTACGACATCGGGCCCACAACGACCCAAAATACCACAAGTGACCATTTTGACCCATTAGTTTATACAAAACATAGACTGAGCATGGGATTGGAGATACGCTACCCAATCCTAATCAAATCCAAAAGAAAGTCTTCTAAAGCAAACTACGCAAGTCCACTAGTTCCCACGCTTAACCGAGCCACCTCATCCATGCAATCTATAAAAATGTAAACAACGAGAGGGTAAGCTAACGCTTAGTGAGTGAGAATATACTACATACATATATATGCATAAAATGGATACGCCACACAAATAACCAAATACCGCATACCGGAGCATCCAAGCATAAAGGCACGTTAGTCTAAGCATACCGTAAGATCACTAAGCAACGAGCTAAAGATACATCAACAAAATATAAGTTCACCAACAACGATGTGAACAATGCCAATAAGCTACACCCAGAGGGTTAGCTACAACACGACAATACAACATTATACGTATACAATATATATAAATATATATATATCTCGAATAACATAATTTGCTTACGCTTACAACACAATAACCACGGTTAACCAAATCTTCGCAAGGGAATGACTTCGCGAAACAAGTCATCGATGTTCATAACAACTGTTAGCTTCCACACACGGCTATGGCATGCTAACCCCCCGAGATGTTCCAAAAATGGCTATGGCATCACCCACAAGTGTTCCAAAAACGGCTATGGCATCACTTGATCAATGTGTGAGTAAAACACGGCTATTACTCACGATCATGTGCATAAACACGGCTATGTGCAACAATTAATACGGGTAACAACGTGGGAGTAAAACACGGCTATTACTCGCCACCATATGCACAAACACGGCTATGTGCATAATTATCAATTGGACAAAACGGCTATGTCTCACAACTATGGTCACAAAAACGGCTATGTGACACCATTACTACTGGCAACTAAATCATATGCATACATACATAGATATTCCACTCACAATATTAACCCTTCGCCATTGGGGTTATATAATCCACATCACACGCCCATGTGATAACGTACACACAAAGTGTGCACCTCGCCAAGGTAGTCAACCAAAATGCACAACCGTGCCAATTGGACCTATACAAAAGTCCAACGATTCCACCTATATGAGAAGTGAGCTCTATAACCGAGAACCCCTTCACCCGACCCGCACCCATCCTACACATACATATGCATATAGGATATTAACACTCACCTTGTCGCCTTGAAGAATGCCACCGAATAATCCGCAATCGCCGATGGAATGTACCTATTCCATTTATCACATAACAAGTAACACAATTAGGGTGGATATACAAATCAACCCAAATTGACAACTAGTGCAATTTCGACCCCAGATGCACTTTCAAGCACAAACCACGCCCAAACTAACCAATTGTGACGATCGCTCCAAATCCATATGGACGAACACGCCATTCATCGATTTCATTGCGAGGTATTTGACCTCTATATGATACGTTTTGTAAACATTGCATTCTTTTGAAAAGGCACACCATAAATGAATATTTAAATCAAAGGTTTTCGACATCTGATGATTTCTACATATAGACAATCACCATAAATAATAGTTTACAATAGTACTTCTGTTGACAATGCAGTCAAAATAAGATACATGGTGATGATTTGGTGAATGCAACATTTTCTTGAAAAAATATGCCATGTAAGACTCCATGCACATAGCTTGTGTAACATATAATCAAACAGCGGAAGACTTCTAGGGAACCTGAGAATAAACATGCTAACAAGTGTCAATACAAAGGTTGGTGAGTTCATAGTTTTAATGTTTTGTATAATCTGTATATAAAGGTGGATCACAAGATTTCAGTTGTTTCATCCAGAAACGTTTATCAAAATATTCTACGAAATTGAGCACCCTGGTAACTAAACTTAACGTATATATATTTTATACCCTTTGTATAATCATCTTAATAATACACGTAAACCAACGTGTACGCTTCTCAAATAGCATACGTCCGTTAAAAGGCTAGTGCTCTAGCTCGGACGGGGATATCAAGCCCTATGGATCCATATACTACTACTCGCGCCCACCAGTTCTTATAACTGGCAGTTACTAGTTACCAAAGCTAAGGGATTTTCGGTTCAAACTCAGTGTAGAATTTAGTATGTACTTGAATCCATTGCTTTTAAAATAAAGTGCATGTATTCTCAGCCCAAAAATATATATTGCAAAAGCAATTAAAAAGGGAGCAAATGAAACTCACCTTAGCAGCATATAAAGTCGTTCACCAAAATGTGACCAAAACAAGGATTACCAAATAACTGTAGATCTCAACCTAGAGAACATATGTTGGTCAATAAATGTCTATCAAGTTAGGGCAGGTCATAGTGTATCACAATCCTAATGCTCGAGATCGACATACAAAAGTTATCCAAAGTTGTTTCAAAAAGTCAATTTTGACAATAGTTCAACAAAACGAGACGTATCTTATATAAGGATTCATTTACTCGGTTGGTAATACTCAAAAATTCAATTTATCAATCTTACAACCAAGTTATTTAAATATTAATTGCATATTCAAAAGCAATTCCAATTAACGTCAATTATAATTCAGTTGATCATATCTTTTAATCCGTTCATCGAAACTATTCGATATCTAAATGAAAAGTTATTGATTTTTCACCAGCTTTCCAAAAACATGTATATCATATACCTTTTACCTGCAATATATGTATTTACTTCGTGATTCATCATAACTGTTTAACGACGAAATTTAGCATACGAGCATGTATAAATATATATACTCGAGCACTAGACATGGATACACTATTAATATATAATAGATAAGATATAAATGCTTACATATCAATATTGTGATTTAATATTGTAGGAAAGTACGTAGACGTAACGGAGATGATAAACGCTAGGTTTGATTCACAAATATACCCCCGAACATTACCCATAACCTCCTTGGCAATAACCCATAATTTTCTTAGCTTTATCCCGCTCATAAAACTATTTTGAAAGTGACACGCTCATGACCTCGTCGTAGTATTTTATGTATCATACTAATAATATTACTAATAATAATTAGATTAATAATAACATTAATCTTAATAATAATAAAAAAAAAAATAATAATAATAATAATAATAATAATAATAATAATAATAATAATAATAATAATAATAATAATAATAATAATAATAATAATAATAATAATAATAATATAAATATAAGATGTATCGTATATGTGTTTGAGAAAACAGAACCGAAGTCTAGCTTTTATATAGACTTGGCCAGCAATATGGTGCCATGCGATCGCATGGCTTCCAAGCCTTTCTCCCATGCGATCGCATGGGCAAGATTTCCAGCTCACGATCTTTTAACATTTAGCTTGTCGACATAATATTATATAATATATATAATATATTTAATTTATATAATTAATTATATATTATATTAAATTCACATGCATAGTTGACTTGTAATTTTTGTTCCGATAAGTCGTACGTTGTTACTCGACTTATGTCCCGGTTCCGGTTTCTCGAACGCATTTTCGTACACTTAGAAAACTCGCTTTTTACGTTTCGTGACTCGTACCTTTGTTAAAATATAGTATTAAATTATCCCTAAACCATACCACTCGAGGTATAACTTATACATTTGAGTGTTTTGGTCATTTACTTCTATAAATCATCGTCTCGCTATTTGTTAATATATATATATATATATATATATATATATATATATATATATATATATATATATATATATAATACATACATTTTCATTTAGAAATAGTGTTTTACTGTAGCAATTCACTGTAGCAAAGTCAATTTCACTGTAGCAAATAGTGATTTTTGAAAACACTATAGCTTTTTGGGTACTGTAGCAATTTGAAAATACTGTAGCAAATTAGTGTTTTACTGGTTCATCTTAAACGCTTTAGTTAACTTATCTAAATATCAATCGAATTAATAAACGAATGTTACTATTGTTTACTAAATAACTTGAAATTATATATATGTATATATCTTTTTAATATACATAAATCAGTTTTTAAATACACATTGCAAGTTATTTATGAATAATTAATATTCCAATTTATATATATATATCTATTTTCAAATAGATGTTCATGAATCGTTGGTCAATAGTCAAAGGTTAACTGAATATATAACATTAGTTCAAAAATTTTGAGAATCAATATTACAGACTTTGCTTATCGTGTCGGAAATGTTAATCATACAAAGATTAAGTTTAAATTTGATCAGAAATTTCCGGGTCATCACACCAATAATCACTAACACAAGTGAGAATGGTCCTAATATGCCAATCAAACCCAATCATAGGTGTTAAACACCTATCTTGCCCAAAATGACACTTAAACCCTAATTTGACCCATAAGAAGTCAATATCACGCCATTAGCAAGTTTTGACACCAAAACATATTTAACTCGGTTCTATGCTTCAACTTAATCCATTTTAAGTTTATAAACGTCATTACCTCGACAATTGAGTCATAATCATCAACAAACCCTAATTTTGACTCTAGTCAAAATTAGTCAATCACAAGAACCCTAATGGTCTTCAAAACATCAATAATCACTAATACTAGTGATTATACATCATTTACAAGTCTTAAACATGGTTAAATCATTAACCAACCCAAAACTCGCCAAATATCAAAATAACAAGTTTCCATAAACTCTCTTCATCAACTAATTGGGTTTTACAACTAACAATCTCAAAACCCTAATCATTGAATCTCAAATCAAACAATGAAACTCGGAGTTAGAACTTACCAATACCGCCAAAATGATGCCGTGAACGAGATGAACAACTTTAAAACCCGAGCTTTGGTGAGAATCCGACTCCTTCTTCTCCAAATCGAGCTTCCTCTCTCTAGAACTCTCATCTCTCTCTAGATATGGATGAGAGTGTTTGTGTGGGTGATAGTGGAGCAAATGGTGCTCCTAGAATTGATCTAGTGGCCTTAACTCGTCCCACATGTGAAAATACCAAATTGCCCCTCTAAATATCTTTAAGTAAAACAGCTGGCTCGACAGACCAACTGGACGGCGTCCAACATTCTGGACGGCGTCCAGTCCTTCACTACTGGACGGCGTCCCACCAATCTGGACGGCGTCCCACATAACTGAAAAGGCAGAAACAGAAACAGGGTGTTACATGAACGGACCACCGCGTTTTCCTACGACAAATAGGGGGCCTTTATCTTTCGATTTAGATATCGTTTTTAACGTTTTTATAGTTGTATTTTTCTCGTTTTGATCGAATAATTGTGACTGTAAATATGTATTCTTTTCGTATATAATAAAATATATACTTTGCCGTTAAAAAAAAAAAAGGTTATTAGTGATGAATATCAACTGTTATTCCTTAAAAAAAAAAAAAAAAAAAACTCCCTGTAGATCGTCCCGTAATAAAATGTATGAACATTTTTTTTTAAAGGCCAACCATATTATTGCAAAGACCAAATAAACAAGTACAAAAACTAAGCAGCCAGAAAAGCTAGCTTTTAGAGACCATCAGACTACACACGGATACAAAATGGTAATTAACAACTAGCAGACCCTAAATGTTTGAGCATTTGCTTATTGAGCTTTTTTTACGACGCATATCCGTACTTGATTATTAAATTAGTAAATAATTACTCCGTATAATATTAAGTTAAAATGTAAGTCCCATATTTAAAATGTGATTAAAGATAGGTTCGGTCTTGGACATGTACGAGTATTAATTTATCTCTCGTTAATTAATGAACAGTAAATTGTTACAACTCCTCTGGAAAGTAAAGTGTCGCATTCAACCTATACCTAAGTTCCATGTTTTTGTTCATTTTTGTGAAAAAAAATGTTGATATTGTTTGCTTGCTTTCCGATAACCACAATAATACAATATTATAAATAATAAAGGTAAAGCAAACAGTTATACTCGGTATATAATAATCTCAAGTCAAAAAAATGGTTCCAAATTCGCGACAGTTTATTATCAATAGACTAATAGTGCCATAAGTCGTAATAAGTGCAACTATCTTAAAATGTCTTCTAGTCTCACCATAAGTATTCACTATAAATCTTCTAAAAATATTTCTTTGCAAACTTTGATTGTAAATAGTTTTATTTATACTCACTACAAAAACAAATTTTATATTAACGCTTTCATTATTTTTTACGTTTAAATGTAAATAACTTATCGTGTTTTTGACACCATAAGTATCAAAAAAATTTAATACTTAAAAGTATTAAAAAGGAAAACCATATGACACTCAAAAGTGTCAAAAAGTTAATATTCCATCCGTCTCGTTTAATTGAACTGTGTCTCTTCAAAGATAGACGTGATATAATTAGAACTTTAGTGATATTTATTTTGAGCAAAGGATAATTTTTTTGCAACAAATCAAAATAGTAAGATAGATAGTTATTTTGGGACGAATAGAGTAATACTTAAAATTCTTGACACCATATTTTTCACAATTCATAGTTTTTGATGCCATATTTTTCCACATTTTCAACTTATATTCACATATTTAAGCGCGAAAAACTCATTAAAAAATCGTTAAAAACTACAAGATGTAATGACTTGAAGAAAATTCTATGAATGAATTGAGTTTTAAATGTGTTTTTATTCATATAATTTTCAGTAAATACTATACAAGACAAATAAAAATATTTATAATCCTAGTTGATAAATTATTTTTTGAAACGTCAATAGAGAATGCTTATCATGAGACATAGGGTACAAGTAAGTCTTAAGTTCATAAATCCATGATAGAATACAATAGGCTTCAAATGTAAAAGAATAGCTATCAAAATGAAAAATTACAGTACGATAAACGTGACATATATCATATCACCGAAGCTTGGTTTGAGTGGTATGGGGGTGATGATTCAACTTGGAGTACTACCAATCCAGGTTCGATTCTCATTCTAAGTAGAGAGTTTTCAACATTTGATGGTATTGTCAACATCAATGCGATTCAGGGAATGTCTCTGGGGTTTTTCCCAACCTTCGAGGGTACTGCCAACATCGTAGCGAATTGTGTTTCCTCCTAACGCGTGTGTGGGTGATAAATGAGTGCATTCAATGTCGATATCGCTGTTAAAAAAATAATATCATATTATTAGTATGATTCAAAAACCTAGCCAGTGACAAGATGGAAGGTGGAATTATAGTTTCATCGAAAAAAAGAAGAGAAAAAGACGTTATCGGTGAGGTTTTTGGGAAGTGTTTAAATGTGTACGTTACCAAGAGGTTTTTGAAAAGTGTGGAAAAGGTGGTATTATTTGTAGAGCTTATATTTGGAGTTAAAAGAGATGTAAGTTGCAGGTGACTAATATATACGAGTAATAAAATAAGAAATGATAATGGAAAAAAAAAAAAAAAAATACTCGTATGAAATTACACTCATGTGCAAAACACATCGTCAAATTTAAAGAAAAATATTGATAGCCCTTAATAACAGGGACGACCGGTATAACAAGTGAAAATGAGAATCATTCACGTCAAAAAATACAAAGAAACATGCAAATAATCTAATAGAAAACACACAGATCATCGGCATAATTCTATTGAAAATATGTTTCAATGAGAGCACATAACAATTTTATATTTTGCATTATATTTTTCAATACAACAAAATAGAACGACAAAATATAGTAAGATTTGATGAAATGACGCAACAATTTTATACGTTGCAATTTGCATGTTTTTTTCTTTTCAACATAATAAAACGAAGTAGTAGGATAAAACTTTTTCTTTTCAAGCTAACTGGACTATAATGCTGTTAAAATAATTGGACTATAATAAGATTTTTTATTTCGAATTTCAATACAATAGAAGTAGAAGTGTATATAAAAAATAAAAGAATAGTGCAATATTATTAGACGTTTAAAAATGTATGGTGGTCGGTATACTAGCGTATTGTAGAAAAAGCATTTCGTGTAGTGGAAGATGAACGATAAATAAATATACTCCGTATATATTTAAATATAAATATAAATATAAATATAAATAAAATAATTATGTAAAATTAATTAAAGTGGATACCTTGTTAGTGAGTGTTGACCAAGTAACTTGAATGAGGTTGTAGTCAAAGCTCCGATCAAGTTTCCACTAAAAAAGGCAAACATAAATGGAGAAATTATATTTGTTTATAATCACTTATTTTTATTTTGATATTGAGTAAATTATATATATAGTCTTTGAAGTTTACATCAAATTATATTAGTAGTCCTTAACTCTTGAAAACTATATTAATCATCTCTAAACAATGAGAAATGCACACGTAATATGTGTCTTTAACGTCCGTTAAAATATCTATGGCGAATTTAGGAATGGTAGTCAATGGTGTTACTGAATAAAGACCCTAATTTTTTTCTATTAGATAACTTATTTTAGTGGTGTCACATAAAAATATTTACACTATTCAATGATCTCACTAGTTAAAAACTATAAAAGATTTTCACTACATTGCGTATTTCAATGGTATCCCGTGTATCACTCAATTCTATATAAGTCCTCCCGTGATTAAAAGATATCTATTACCATTTTCAATACTAGATTGAAACACACAAAATCTAATCAAAATATTTATATTATTATTAATAAATTGATATATCTGAAAGCTTATTATCAATCACAAATTGTTATCGCCATTGAATCCATCGACCCTCTATTACTTTAAGAATTGTTACAGCTCGTGTATTCTTGATAAAATATTGGATGTAGATAAAGATAGATAGCCCTTGTAGAGTTTGATAATCATTGTGTGCCTTTTTTATTGCTAAATGAAAAGAAAATCAGCACAAGAGTGTTTCTTTATTTCGATCCAATCAAACCTTCTTCCAGATTATTGTGAAAAATCTCACGTATCCATTATCGTAAGTAAAACTTTACATTTAATAGATTATTATTGGTTTATTCGCATTTGATGGTGAGGTGATTGATAATTTTTACTTAAATAATGCAAGCATAACTTTTTATTATAAAAGAATATTTCCGTTAACAAGGGTAGGTTGATGGAGACCAACTTGCTCTTCCTATAGTACACGATATTGAAGTATTTTAGTGATTGATAATGCAGTAATAATAACGTAGTTGTTTTGTTAGTTAATGATGCTATAAATATATAGATTTATGTGTTTCAGTTTGAAATTAATTTGGATTGAAAAGGTACTAACGAATTAAAGTTTGTGTTGTAGTAGAGAAAGAAAGGATTAGTTATGTAATGTAAATTGTCAGATTTAATGGATATCCTAACAGGTGTTAAAGACATTTTCTTATCATTTGGCGATATGATCAATAAAGTTTCTATGAGATAAGGACTATTGGTATAATTTGATGTAAAAGTGGGCTATTCATATTATATACCTTTTTATATTTACGTTTAATATTTATATCAAACTCATATATTTAAAAAAATAATAATAAAGGGATAATGATGAGCAGAGCAGTCTGTAGCGACCCGACCAAATCGTCATTGACGGCGCCGACTACTTAGGTCCCGTTACGTGGTCGTAGTCCCTATATGAGACTCGTTTGACCAAAATTATGTCGCGTTCATTTGAAACGTATCATGCTTGCAAGGTTTAGTTTACAAAACCGTTCGACGATAAGTTTAAGTTTACAAGAGTAAAAAAGTATAAATGAAATAACTTGCGACATAATTAGTTGAAAATCACGGTTTCTATAAATAGCGTAAGTATGTAGACAAAAGTTTGAATCCAAATGTGCTATCACTAGCGTATGTATGTATGTATACTTGACTCAAAGCAAGTATGAGTGTACGCGGAAGCATGTATCAAATAGCCAAGTATGAACCTGAGAAACATATAGAAAACTGTCAACGAAAAACGTTGGTGAAATCATAGGTGTTTGTAAACGTTGTTTTTGAACCACAAGATTTAATATAAGATGATTATCAAAATCATTTGCATTCCAAAGTTGTTGTTTGTATCGCGGGCACCCAATTATAAAACTTAACTGTTTTGCACCCTTTGCGTAGTGTTAGAACATACACTAGACCCGAAAATATATTTCATCCGCTAACAGTAGCGAACCGTCATGTGATCACATAATATAAGTTCACGTTTACACACTGCAAGTGTAACTAATGATAATTGAATTGAGGCTTTTTGTTCAAACCCGTACGTGGAATGTTCGTTTTCGTACTTGTGTTCAAAGTGTAAAAGTATGTAGTATAAAATCGTATATGTTTCTCATCCCATGATTTAAAAGTATAAAAGTTGTTGAAAGATGGGACTATGATCTCACCTCGAGTGCACGAGTATAAAAGTACTTCACAAAGTAAACGTGTGCATGATAGTTGCTTAGCCTTGACCTAAACAAGTAAGTTGTATCAATTAACCGGTTACGACACAAGGTCGGACGAAATGTGTTCAATTAGTCCTATGGCTCGTTACGACTCGATTAAATATAGCATGTGAATCACGTTGTCAAGTTTCATGCAAAAATCAAGTATAAAATAAGATTTGAATGATTGCATAAGTGTTTGGTTAAGTTTGACTAAAAGTCAAACTCGGTCAAGTCAAAGTCAACACGTTCGGGTCGGGTCCCGAACTATTTTCGGTGCTAATTATTCATATATAAACATGTTAGAACAAGTTACATGTGAATCGGAGGTCCATAGTATAGCAAACATTTTTCGAATAATTGACCAGTAAGACAGAATCAAACCATACCTATTGTCGCGCCGCGACAAAGGCTGGCCGCGCCGCGGCGAATAACGGGTGCTGGTACCTGGTCAGTCTCAATTGTCTAAGTCCCAAACCCAAAATTCAAACAACCACAAAACACAAACCGTAAACACTTAGAACTCGTAACTTATATCGTTAGAAAGGTAATTTGACAAAGATCACAACTAAATACATTTCACCAACCAAAAACATCAATTACAATAACCGAAATTTCGTCAAGTGATCAATAAAGGTTTATTTTCAAAGTTTCAAGTTCATCAAATGCATTTTAAGTTTCGAGAATCCAATTCACACATACGATATGCCGTTTTGAAGGTAATGAAATGTACATTACAACTAAACACTTACTAATAAAATTTCATGGCATTCGAAACATCAAAAGCTCGTTTTAAGTCTATCAAACCCTAACCAAAATCCACAAAAATCAATATTCATGTTTTTGAAGTTTTCTTAATCAACCTACGCATCAAAACGAAGTTAGTGATACTAGTAACACAATTAAAGCATGAACTTTAGTATTTAAACAATATTTAATCTTCCAAAATGCAAGATTAAGCAAACCCATTTCAAATGTTCAAACTAGTTACTCAAAACAACAAATCGAGCAAACAAATCATATATTCATGTTATACACGAGCCATAGACACTAACTAACACCATTTCAAGTATATAAAACGAATTTAGAGAAAATCTAGTGTTTTTAGAAACCTTACCCCAAGTAGTGAAATTTGTACCAAATCGAAGAGGATGAAGAGAGGATCACGAATATGTTGTCGGATTTGTTGTGAGCTTCCTAGATGTGAAATGGATGATGAATTTGTGTTTATGGGTGTGAGAGCACAAAAGTGGAAGTAAGAAAAAAAAGAGGAGGTGATGAATGAATGAGATGAGTGGTGGTGGTGGTGACTAGTTACCAAAATTTGGCCAAATGCTAAGATTAGTCCCTCAAGTTTCAAAGCGGGTGCGGGAATTAACCAAACGAATATTTTAAAAAAACGCTCGAGTAAACGAGTGATGTTATAATTAAATAACGGAATTATTATGAACGTTAGTCAACGAAAGGTACGAATTTAGATAATGGAAAATATTATCTAAAAAAAAGACGGGCGTTAAAATAATTTAATGGAAAAATGCGAGATGTTACATTACCTACACCTTAAAAGAAATTTCGTCCCAAAATTTAGTTGGAAGTAGTAGTCGTTGTTTCTCCCTCGAGATCTTGCGTTGTCAATTCTACGGATAAGTGAAGGTACTTCCTTGAGTATTTCAACGAACCTTGACATTTGGGATTTTACGTTGGTTTAAAGTTTGGTTTCACGATATATAGTTTCAACCGGTCCTCCTAGGGAGCGAAGTTTATCGTTGATAGTAAGTTCATAGAAGAGGATAATAAGTTCTTGTCTCGCAAGACACGCCTTTAGTTTGATACACAGAATGTAGGATGAACGGAATTTGTTTGAGTCGGGAGTTCGAAACGGTAAGCAACGGGCACAACACGCCCCAAGATTTCAAAAGGACTAAAAATATCACGGATTTAGCTTTCTACGTTTCCGAAACGAACTACACCTTTTCAAGGTGCGACTTTTAACGTTACGCGGTTTCCCACTTGTAATTCGAGAGGTTTACGTTTAACACTTGTATGGCTCTCTTGGCGACTACGGACCGTCTTGAGCCTTTCTTGGAATTGAATAATTTTCTGGTTGTTTCATGAATGAGTTTGGGTCCGGTGGTTCGCTTGTCACCTACTTCGGTTCAACAATTTAAGAAAACGACATTTACGGCTATACGGGTCCTCGAAAAGTGTGACGTTAATACTCGAATGAAAATTATTGTAGTAAGAGAATTTGACTAAAGGCAAGTACTTTTCTCAAGTAAATTTGAAGTCGATAACACGAACTCGTATTATGGTTTCCAAAGTTTGAATCGTATGTTTGATCGGTCCGTCGGGTTGTGGTTGATGTGTTGTACTCATGTTTAAACGTGGTCCCGAGGCTTTTTGTAAGGCACCCCGAAATCTAGAAGTGAAACGAGAATCTCGATCCGAAACGAGGTACATTTCTTTAAGGTATATTTGAAAAAGTTTGTTAGGACTTGAAAACGTTTGTTGAAACAAGTTTATGTTTCTCAAGAATTTTGCGCCGCGGAAGATTTATCGGTTTCTAAAGACGTTCGTTAGGGACATGCCCCCTCGTGGCGAATACTAGTATAACGTGAAGAGTCTCTCCCTCCATTGAGAATTTAGATAGAAAATTTCCTGAATCAGAAGTATGAGTGTGATGCGAGAGAAATTTCCGCCTCGATGTGAGCGTAACAAGTATATTGTAGTTCATCGATAAAACTGTGCGAAAACGAGATAGTATACACGTGTAACATACGTTTGAAGTTGAAAGAATTTTTCATTCATTCGGAAGCATAAATATGGTTCGAAAATAATCGACGATGTGTCCCGGGTATGGTTGTTATCAATATTCTCGGAGTTTTTGGATATCCAACAAGAAAAATGAAGTCATGTACATGGCACATGGTGGTGATTAAGTTGATCGAGTCCAACCACCATCACGTGTCATTAGAACTTTGGTATGACTTACCATAATATAACCACGTTGATCGAGTGTCGTTATATTACGCTAACTCATACCTCCATCCCCACATCACTCCATAGATTCAGGTTCGTGTAATCGTGAAGTTTTAAAATGAACAAAGCTTAGCGACATCACCAACGTGACTCGTATTTAATCGAAAGAATTAGTGCAACTCTGAAGGTACGTTTCCCGAGGGAAGTGTATAAATGATGGTTCACGTCAATGCGGTTTAAGTCAAACGATAATGTATTTTGGTGCGAGAAGTGTAACGAATCATGATAACGAATAGTACACAACCGTAGTGTTAAGTATTGATGACGATACTCACCTGGAGTAGTGATGGTAGTAACACGATATGGTAGATAGTAAGGAACACCGGTGTGACACCGATAGTAAGTTGAAACGGTGGCGAATAACAATCTGGGAGACAGAGTTCCCTAACAAGTGTGACTAATGAAGTCGTCGTCATCCTTACGCGTATGAATCTTGAATTTACGTGTGTTACCAGTAAGTGGCAGAATACGGATTCGTATGACGAAAGTTTGGTACCAGTAAGAAGTTTGCCTAAGAATGATTCAAGTATAATGCACAAGTAGTCAAGTAAGTGCTATCTATAGCAAATGCAAGTCAGAATGCAATGATTAACTATCCGGTTGTAGTCTAGATTCACTAATGCGTCCTAACGACTCTATCAGACACACTAATGCATATCCTAGTTCCCTACAACCAACGCTCTGATACCATCTGTAGCGACCCGACCAAATCGTCATTGACGGCGCCGACTACTTAGGTCCAGTTACGTGGTCGTAGTCCCTATATGAGACTCGTTTGACCAAAATTATGTCGCGTTCATTTGAAACGTATCATGCTTGCAAGGTTTAGTTTACAAAACTGTTCGACGACAAGTTTAAGTTTACAAGAGTAAAAAAGTATAAATGAAATAACTTGCGTTATAATTAGTTGAAAATCACGGTTTCTATAAATAGTGTAAGTATGTAGACAAAAGTTTGAATCCAAAGGTGCTATCACTAGCGTATGTATGTATGTATGCTTGACTCAAAGCAAGTATGAGTTTACGCGGAAGCATGTATCAAATAGCCAAGTAAGAACCTGAGAAACATATAGAAAACTGTCAACGAAAAACGTTGGTGAAATCATAGGTGTTTGTAAACGTTGTTTTTGAACCACAAGATTTAATATAAGATGATTATCAAAATCATTTGCATTCCAAAGTTGTTGTTTGTATCGCGGGCACCCAATTATCAAACTTAACTGTTTTGCACCCTTTGCGTAGTGTTAGAACATACACTAGACCCGAAAATATATTTCATCCGCTAACGGTAGCGAACCGTCTGAATGAGGCTCGTCAAGCCCATGTGATCACATAATATAAGTTCACGTTTACACCCTGCAAGTGTAACTAATGATAATTGAATTGAGGCTTTTTGTTCAAATCCGTACGTGGAATGTTCGTTTTCGTACTTGTGATCAAAGTGTAAAAGTATGTAGTATAAAACCGTATATGTTTCTCATCCCATGATTTAAAAGTATAAAAGTTGTTGAAAGATGGGACTATGATCTCACCTCGAGTGCACGAGTATAAAAGTACTTCATAAAGTAAACGTGTGCATGCTAGTTGCTTAGCCTTGACCTAAACAAGTAAGTTGTATCAATTAACCGGTTACGACACAAGGTCGGACGAAATGTGTTCAATTAGTCCTATGGCTCGTTACGACTCGATTAAATATAGCATGTGAATCACGTTATCAAGTTTCATGCCAGAATCAAGTATAAAATAAGATTTGAACGATTGCATAAGTGTTTGGTTAAGTTTGACTAAAAGTCAAACTCGGTCAAGTCAAAGTCAACACGTTCGGGTCGGGTCCCGAACTATTTTCGGTGCTAATTATTCATATATAAACATGTTAGAACAAGTTACATGTGAATCGGAGGTCCATAGTATAGCAAACATTTTTCGAATAATTGACAAGTAAGACAGAATCAAACCATACCTATTGTCGCGCCGCGACAAAGGCTGGCCGCGCCGCGGCGAATAACGGGTGCTGGTACCTGGTCAGTCTCAATTGTCTAAGTCCCAAACCCAAAATTCAAACAACCACAAAACACAAACCGTAAACACTTAGAACTCGTAACTTATATCGTTAGAAAGGTAATTTGACAAAGATCACAACTAAATACATTTCACCAACCAAAAACATCAATTACAATAACCGAAATTTCGTCAAGTGATCAATAAAGGTTTATTTTCAAAGTTTCAAGTTCATCAAATGCATTTTAAGTTTCGGGAATCCAATTCACACATAAGATATGCCGTTTTGAAGGTAATGAAATGTACATTACAACTAAACACTTACTAATAAAATTTCATGGCATTCGAAACATCAAAAGCTCGTTTTAAGTCTATCAAACCCTAACTAAAATCCACAAAAATCAATATTCATGTTTTTGAAGTTTTCTTAATCAACCTACGCATCAAAACGAAGCTAGTGATACTAGTAACTCAATTAAAGCATGAACTTTAGTATTTAAACAATATTTAATCTTCCAAAATGCAAGATTAAGCAAACCCATTTCAAATGTTCAAACTAGTTACTCAAAACAACAAATCGAGCAAACAAATCATATATTCATGTTATACACGAGCCATAGACACTAACTAACACCATTTCAAGTATATAAAACGAATTTAGAGAAAATCTAGTGTTTTTAGAAACCTTACCCCAAGTAGTGAAATTTGTACCAAATCGAAGAGGATGAAGAGAGGATCACGAATATGTTGTCGGATTTGTTGTGAGCTTCCTAGATGTGAAATGGATGATGAATTTGTGTTTATGGGTGTGAGAGCACAAAAGTGGAAGTAAGAAAAAAAAGAGGAGGTGATGAATGAATGAGATGAGTGGTGGTGGTGGTGACTAGTTACCAAAATTTGGCCAAATGCCAAGATTAGTCCCTCAAGTTTCAAAGCGGGTGCGGGAATTAACCAAACGAATATTTTAAAAAAACGCTCGAGTAAACGAGTGATGTTATAATTAAATAACGGAATTATTATGAACGTTAGTCAACGAAAGGTACGAATTTAGATAATGGAAAATATTATCTAAAAAAAAGACGGGCGTTAAAATAATTTAATGGAAAAATGCGAGATGTTACATTACCTACACCTTAAAAGAAATTTCGTCCCGAAATTTAGTTGGAAGTAGTAGTCGTTGTTTCTCCCTCGAGATCTTGCGTTGTCAATTCTACGGATAAGTGAAGGTACTTCCTTGAGTATTTCAACGAACCTTGACATTTGGGATTTTACGTTGGTTTAAAGTTTGGTTTCACGATATATAGTTTCAACCGGTCCTCCTAGGGAGCGAAGTTTATCGTTGATAGTAAGTTCATAGAAGAGGATAATAAGTTCTTGTCTCATAAGACACGCCTTTAAGTTTGATACACAGAATGTAGGATGAACGGAATTTGTTTGAGTCTGGAGTTCGAAACGGTAAGCAACGGGCACAACACGCCCCAAGATTTCAAAAGGACTAAAAATATCACGGATTTAGCTTTCTACGTTTCCGAAACGAACTACACCTTTTCAAGGTGCGACTTTTAACGTTACGCGGTTTCCCACTTGTAATTCGAGAGGTTTACGTTTAACACTTGTATGGCTCTTTTGGCGACTACGGACCGTCTTGAGCCTTTCTTGGAATTGAATAATTTTCTGGTTGTTTCATGAATGAGTTTGGGTCCGGTGGTTCGCTTGTCACCTACTTCGGTTCAACAATTTAAGAAAACGACATTTACGGCTATACGGGTCCTCGAAAAGTGTGACGTTAATACTCGAATGAAAATTATTGTAGTAAGAGAATTTGACTAAAGGCAAGTACTTTTCTCAAGTAAATTTGAAGTCGATAATACGAACTCGTATTATGGTTTCCAAAGTTTGAATCGTATGTTTGATCGGTCCGTCGGGTTGTGGTTGATGTGTTGTACTCATGTTTAAACGTGGTCCCGAGGCTTTTTGTAAGGCACCCCGAAATCTAGAAGTGAAACGAGAATCTCGATCCGAAACGAGGTACATTTCTTTAAGGTATATTTGAAAAAGTTTGTTAGGACTTGAAAACGTTTGTTGAAACAAGTTTATGTTTCTCAAGAATTTTGCGCCGCGGAAGATTTATCGGTTTCTAAAGACGTTCGTTAGGGACATGCCCCCTCGTGGCGAATACTAGTATAACGTGAAGAGTCTCTCCCTCCATTGAGAATTTAGATAGAAAATTTCCTGAATCAGAAGTATGAGTGTGATGCGAGAGAAATTTCCGCCTCGATGTGAGCATAACAAGTATATTGTAGTTCATCGATAAAACTGTGCGAAAACGAGATAGTATACACGTGTAACATACGTTTGAAGTTGAAAGAATTTTTCATTCATTCGGAAGCATAAATATGGTTCGAAAATAATCGACGATGTGTCCCGGGTATGGTTGTTATCAATATTCTCGGAGTTTTTGGATATCCAACAAGAAAAATGAAGTCATGTACATGGCACATGGTGGTGATTAAGTTGATCGAGTCCAACCACCATCACGTGTCATTAGAACTTTGGTATGACTTACCATAATATAACCACGTTGATCGAGTGTCGTTATATTACGCTAACTCATACCTCCATCCCCACATCACTCCATAGATTCAGGTTCGTGTAATCGTGAAGTTTTAAAATGAACAAAGCTTAGCGACATCACCAACGTGACTCGTATTTAATCGAAAGAATTAGTGCAACTCTGAAGGTACGTTTCCCGAGGGAAGTGTATAAATGATGGTTCACGTCAATGCGGTTTAAGTCAAACGATAATGTATTTCGGTGCGAGAAGTGTAACGAATCATGATAACGAATAGTACACAACCGTAGTGTTAAGTATTGATGACGATACTCACCTGGAGTAGTGATGGTAGTACCACGATATGGTAGATAGTAAGGAACACCGGTGTGACACCGATAGTAAGTTGAAACGGTGGCGAATAACAATCTGGGAGACAGAGTTCCCTAACAAGTGTGACTAATGAAGTCGTCGTCATCCTTACGCGTATGAATCTTGAATTTACGTGTGTTACCAGTAAGTGGCAGAATACGGATTCGTATGACGAAAGTTTGGTACCAGTAAGAAGTTTGCCTAAGAATGATTCAAGTATAATGCACAAGTAGTCAAGTAAGTGCTATCTATAGCAAATGCAAGTCAGAATGCAATGATTAACTATCCGGTTGTAGTCTAGATTCACTAATGCGTCCTAACGACTCTATCAGACACACTAATGCATATCCTAGTTCCCTACAACCAACGCTCTGATACCATCTGTAGCGACCCGACCAAATCGTCATTGACGGCGCCGACTACTTAGGTCCCGTTACGTGGTCGTAGTCCCTATATGAGACTCGTTTGACCAAAATTATGTCGCGTTCATTTGAAACGTATCATGCTTGCAAGGTTTAGTTTACAAAACTGTTCGACGACAAGTTTAAGTTTACAAGAGTAATAAAGTATAAATGAAATAACTTGCGTTATAATTAGTTGAAAATCACGGTTTCTATAAATAGTGTAAGTATGTAGACAAAAGTTTGAATCCAAAGGTGCTATCACTAGCGTATGTATGTATGTATGCTTGACTCAAAGCAAGTATGAGTTTACGCGGAAGCATGTATCAAATAGCCAAGTATGAACCTGAGAAACATATAGAAAACTGTCAACGAAAAACGTTGGTGAAATCATAGGTGTTTGTAAACGTTGTTTTTGAACCACAAGATTTAATATAAGATGATTATCAAAATCATTTGCATTCCAAAGTTGTTGTTTGTATCGCGGGCACCCAATTATCAAACTTAACTGTTTTGCACCCTTTGCGTAGTGTTAGAACATACACTAGACCCGAAAATATATTTCATCCGCTAACGGTAGCGAACCGTCTGAATGAGGCTCGTCAAGCCCATGTGATCACATAATATAAGTTCACGTTTACACCCTGCAAGTGTAACTAATGATAATTGAATTGAGGCTTTTTGTTCAAACCCGTACGTGGAATGTTCGTTTTCGTACTTATGATCAAAGTGTAAAAGTATGTAGTATAAAACCGTATATGTTTCTTATCCCATGATTTAAAAGTATAAAAGTTGTTGAAAGATGGGACTATGATCTCACCTCGAGTGCACGAGTATAAAAGTACTTCATAAAGTAAACGTGTGCATGCTAGTTGCTTAGCCTTGACCTAAACAAGTAAGTTGTATCAATTAAGCGGTTACGACACAAGGTCGGGCGAAATGTGTTCAATTAGTCCTATGGCTCGTTAAGACTCGATTAAATATAGCATGTGAATCACGTTGTCAAGTTTCATGCAAGAATCAAGTATAAAATAAGATTTGAACGATTGCATAAGTGTTTGGTTAAGTTTGACTAAATGTCAAACTCGGTCAAGTCAAAGTCAACAAAAAGTCAACACGTTCGGGTCAGGTCCCGAACTATTTTTCTGTGCTAATTATTCATATATAAGCATGTTAGAACAAGTTACATGTGAATCGGAGGTCCATAGTATAGCAAACATTTTTCGTATAATTGACAAGTAAGACAGAATCAAACCATGCCTATTGTCGCGCCGCGACAAAGGCTGGCCGCGCCGCGGCGAATAACGGGTGCTGGTACCTGGTCAGTCTCAATTGTCTAAGTCCCAAACCCAAAATTCAAACAATCACAAAACACAAACCGTAAACACTTAGAACTCGTATCTTATATCGTTAGAAAGGTAATTTGACAAAGATCACAACTAAATACATAGGTCCCGTTATTGACGGCGCCGACTACTTAGGTCCCGTTACGTGGTCGTAGTCCCTATATGAGACTCGTTTGACCAAAATTATGTCGCGTTCATTTGAAACGTATCATGCTTGCAAGGTTTAGTTTACAAAACCGTTCGACGACAAGTTTAAGTTTACAAGAGTAAAAAAGTATAAATGAAATAACTTGCGACATAATTAGTTGAAAATCACGGTTTCTATAAATAGCGTAAGTATGTAGACAAAAGTTTGAATCCAAAGGTGCTATCACTAGCGTATGTATGTATGTATGCTTGACTCAAAGCAAGTATGAGTGTACGCGAAAGAATGTATCAAATAGCCAAGTATGAACCTGAGAAACATATAGAAAACTGTCAACGAAAAACGTTGGTGAAATCATAGGTGATTGTAAACGTTGTTTTTGAACCACAAGATTTAATATAAGATGATTATCAAAATCATTTGCATTCCAAAGTTGTAGTTTGTATCGCGGGTACCCAATTATCAAACTTAACTGTTTTGCACCCTTTGCGTAGTGTTAGAACATACACTAGACCCGAAAATATATTTCATCCGCTAACGGTAGCGAACCATCTGAATGAGGCTTGTCTAGCCCATGTGATCACATAATATAAGTTCACGTTTACACCCTGCAAGTGTAACTAATGATAATTGAATTGAGGCTTTTTGTTCAAACCCGTACGTGGAATGTTCGTTTTCGTACTTGTGTTCAAAGTGTAAAAGTATGTAGTATAAAACCGTATATGTTTCTCATTCCATGATTTAAAAGTATAAAAGTTGTTGAAAGATGGGACTATGATCTCACCTCGAGTGCACGAGTATAAAAGTACTTCACAAAGTAAACGTGTGCATGATAGTTGCTTAGCCTTGACCTAAACAAGTAAGTTGTATCAATTAACCGGTTACAACACAAGGTCGGGCGAAGTGTGTTCAATTAGTCCTATGGCTCGTTACGACTCGATTAAATATAGCATGTGAATCACGTTGTCAAGTTTCATGCAAGAATCAAGTATAAAATAAGATTTGAACGATTGCATAAGTGTTTGGTTAAGTTAGACTAAAAGTCAAACTCGATCAAGTCGTAGTAAAAAAAAAGTCAACACATTCGGGTCGGGTCCCGAACTATTTTTCTGTGCTAATTATTCATATATAAGCATGTTAGAACAAGTTACATGTGAATCGGAGGTCCATAGTATAGCAAACATTTTTCGTATAATTGACAAGTAAGACAGAATCAAACCATGCCTATTGTCGCGCCGCGACAAAGGCTGGCCGCGCCGCGGCGAATGACGGGTGCTGGTACCTGGTCAGTCTCAATTGTCTAAGTCCCAAACCCAAAATTCAAACAACCACAAAACACAAATCGTAAACACTTAGAACTCGTATCTTATATCGTTAGAAAGGTAATTTTACAAAGATCACAACTAAATATATTTCACCAACCAAAAACATCAATTACAATAACTGAAATTTCGTCAAGTGATTAATAAAGGTTTATTTTCAAAGTTTCAAGTTCATCAAATGCATTTTAAGTTTCGGGAATCCAATTCACACATATGATATGCCGTTTTGAAGGTAATGAAACGTACATTACAACTAAACACTTACTAATAACATTTCATGGCATTCGAAACATCAAAAGCTCGTTTTAAGTCTATCAAATCCTAACCAAAATCCACAAAAATCAATATTCATGTTTTTGAAGTTTTCTTAATCAACCTACGCATCAAAACGAAGCTAGTGATACTAGTAACACAATTAAAGTATGAACTTTAGTATTTAAACAACATTTAATCTTCCAAAATGCAAGATTAAGCAAACCCATTTCAAATGTTCAAACTAGTTACTCAAAACAACAAATCGCGCAAACAAATCATATATTCATGTTATACACGAGCCATAGACACTAACTAACACCATTTCAAGTATATAAAACGAATTTAGAGAAAATCTAGTGTTTTTAGAAACCTTACCCCAAGTAGTGAAATTTGTACCAAATCGAAGAGGATGAAGAGAGGATCACGAATATGTTGTCGGATTTGTTGTGAGCTTCCTAGATGTGAAATGGATGATGAATTTGTGTTTATGGGTGTGAGAGCACAAAAGTGGAAGTAAGAAAAAAGAGAGGAGGTGATGAATGAATGAGATGAGTGGTGGTGGTGGTGACTAGTTACCAAAATTTGGCCAAGTGCCAAGATTAGTCCCTCAAGTTTCAAAGCGGGTGCGGGAATTAACCAAACGAATATTTAAAAAAAACGCTCGAGTAAACGAGTGATGTTATAATTAAATAACGGAATTATTATGAACGTTAGTCAACAAAAGGTACGAATTTAGATAACGGAAAATATTATCTAAAAAAAAGACGGGCGTTAAAATAATTTAATGGAAAAATGCGGGATGTTACATTACCTACACTTTAAAAGAAATTTCGTCCCGAAATTTAGTTGGAAGTAGTAGTCGTTGTTTCTCCCTCGAGATCTTGCATTGTCAATTCTACGGATAAGTGAAGGTACTTCCTTGAGTATTTCAACGAACCTTGACATTTGGGATTTTACGTTGGTTTAAAGTTTGGTTTCACGATTTATAGTTTCAACCGGTCCTCCTAGGGAGCGAAGTTTATCGTTGATAGTAAGTTCATAGAAGAGGATAATAAGTTCTTATCTCGCAAGACACGCCTTTAAGTTTGATACACAGAATGTAGGATGAACGAAATTTGTTTGAGTCGGGAGTTCGAAACGGTAAGCAACGGGCACAACACGCCCCAAGATTTTAAAAGGACTAAAAATATCACGGATTTAGCTTTCTACGTTTCCGAAACGAACTACACCTTTTCAAGGTGCGACTTTTAACGTTACGCGGTTTTCCACTTGGAATTCGAGAGGTTTACGTTTAACACTTGTATGGCTCTTTTGGCGACTACGGGCCGTCTTGAGCCTTTCTTGGAATTGAATAATTTTCTGGTTGTTTCATGAATGAGTTCGGGTCCGGTGGTTCGCTTGTCACCTACTTCGGTTCAACAATTTAAGAAAACGACATTTACGGCTATACGGGTCCTCGAAAAGTGTGACGTTAATACTCGAATGAAAATTATTGTAGTAAGAGAATTTGACTAAAGGCAAGTACTTTTCTCAAGTAAATTTGAAGTCGATAACACGAACTCGTATTATGGTTTCCAAAGTTTGAATCGTATGTTTGCTCGGTCCGTCGGGTTGTGGTTGATGTGTTGTACTCATGTTTAAACGTGGTCCCGAGGCTTTTTGTAAGGCACCCTGAAATCTAGAAGTGAAACAAGAATCTCGATCCGAAACGAGGTACATTTCTTTAAGGTATATTTGAAAAAGTTTGTTAGGACTTGAAAACGTTTGTTGGAACAAGTTTCTGTTTCTCAAGAATTTCGCGCCGCGGAAGATTTATCGGTTTCTAAAAAAGTTCGTTAGGGACATTCCCCCTCGTGGCGAATACTAGTATAACGTGAAGAGTCTCTCCCTCCATTGAGAATTTAGATAGAAAATTTCCTGAATCGGAAGTATGAGTGTGATGCGAGAGAAATTTCTGCCTCGATGTGAGCATAACAAGTATATTATAGTTCGTCGATAAAACTGTGCGAAAACGAGATAGTATACACGTGTAACATACGTTTGAAGTTGAAAGAATTTTTCATTCATTCGGAAGCATAAATATGGTTCAACAATAATCGACGATGTGTCCCGGGTATGGTTGTTATCAATATTCTCGGAGTTTTTGGATATCCAACAAGAAAAATGAAGTCATGTACATGGCACATGGTGGTGATTAGGTTGATCGAGTCCAACCACCATCACGTGTCATTAGAACTTTGGTATGACTTACCATAATATAACCACGTTGATCGAGTGTCATTATATTACGCTAACTCATACCTCTATCCCCACATCACTCCATAGATTCAGGTTCGTGTAATCGTGAAGTTTTAAAATGAACAAAGCTTAGCGACATCACCAACGTGACTCGTATTTAATCGAAAGAATTAGTGCAACTCTGAAGGTACGTTTCCCGAGGGAAGTGTATAAATGATGGTTCACGTCAATGCGGTTTAAGTCAAATGATAATGTATTTCGGTGCGAGAAGTGTAACGAATCATGATAACGAATAGTACACAACCGTAGTGTTAAGTATTGATGACGATACTCACCTGGAGTAGTGATGGTAGTAACACGATATGGTAGATAGTAAGGAACACCGGTGTGACACCGATAGTAAGTTGAAACGGTGGCGAATAACAATCTGGGAGACAGAGTTCCCGAACAAGTGTGACTAATGAAGTCGTCGTCATCCTTACGCGTATGAATCTTGAATTTACGTGTGTTACCAGTAAGTGGCAGAATACGGATTCGTATGACGAAAGTTTGGTACCAGTAAGAAGTTTGCCTAAGAAGGATTAAAGTATAATGCACAAGTAGTCAAGTAAGTGCTATCTATAGCAAATGCAAGTCAGAATGCAATGATTAACTATCCGGTTGTAGTCTAGATTCACTAATGCGTCCTAACGACTCTGTCAGACACACTAATGCATATCCTAGTTCCCTACAACCAACGCTCTGATACCATCTGTAGCGACCCGACCAAATCGTCATTGACGGCGCCGACTACTTAGGTCCCGTTACGTGGTCGTAGTCCCTATATGAGACTCGTTTGACCAAAATTATGTCGCGTTCATTTGAAACGTATCATGCTTGCAAGGTTTAGTTTACAAAACCGTTCGGCGACAAGTTTAAGTTTACAAGAGTAAAAAAGTATAAATGAAATAACTTGCGACATAATTAGTTGAAAATCACGGTTTCTATAAATAGCGTAAGTATGTAGACAAAAGTTTGAATCCAAAGGTGCTATCACTAGCGTATGTATGTATGTATGCTTGACTCAAAGCAAGTATGAGTGTACGCGGAAGCATGTATCAAATAGCCAAGTATGAACCTGAGAAACATATAGAAAACTGTCAACGAAAAACATTGGTGAAATCATAGGTGTTTGTAAACGTTGTTTTTGAACCACAAGATTTAATATAAGATGATTATCAAAATCGTTTGCATTCCAAAATTGTTGTTTATATCGCGGGCACCCAATTATCAAACTTAACTGTTTTGCACCATTTGCGTAGTATTAGAACATACACTAGACTCGAAAATATATTTCATCCGCTAACGGTAGCGAACCGTCTGAATGAGGCTCGTCAAGCCCATGTGATCACATATTACACCCTGCAAGTGTAACTAATGATAATTGAATTGAGGCTTTTTGTTCAAACCCGTACGTGGAATGTTCGTTTTCGTACTTGTGTTCAAAATGTAAAAGTATGTAGTATAAAACCGTGTATGTTTCTCATCCCATGATTTAAAAGTATAAAAGTTGTTGAAAGATGGGACTATGATCTCACCTCGAGTGCACGAGTATAAAAGTACTTCACAAAGTAAACGTGTGCATGATAGTTGCTTAGCCTTGACCTAAACAAGTAAGTTGTATCAATTAACCGGTTACGACACAAGGTCGGACGAAATGTGTTCAATTAGTCCTATGGCTCGTTACGACTCGATTAAATATAACATGTGAATCACGTTGTCAAGTTTCATGCAAGAATCAAGTATAAAATAAGATTTGAACGATTGCATAAGTGTTTGGTTAAGTTTGACTAAAAGTCAAACTCAGTCAAGTCAAAGTCAACAAAAAGTCAACACGTTCGGGTCGGGTCCCGAACTATTTTTCTGTGCTAATTATTCATATATAAGCATGTTAGAACAAGTTACATGTGAATCGGAGGTCCATAGTATAGCAAACATTTTTTGTATAATTGACAAGTAAGACAGAATCAAACCATGCCTATTGTCGCGCCGCGACAAAGGCTGGCCGCGCCGCGGCGAATAACGGGTGCTGGTACCTGGTCAGTCTCAATTGTCTAAGTCCCAAACCCAAAATTCAAACAACCACAAAACACAAACCGTAAACACTTAGAACTCGTATCTTATATCGTTAGAAAGGTAATTTGACAAAGATCACAACTAAATACATAGGTCCCGTTATTGACGGCGCCGACTAATTAGGTCCCGTTACGTGGTCATAGTCCCTATATGAGACTCGTTTGACCAAAATTATGTCGCGTTCATTTGAAACATATCATGCTTGCAAGGTTTAGTTTACAAAACCGTTCGACGACAAGTTTAAGTTTACAAGAGTAAAAAAGTATAAATGAAATAACTTGCGACATAATTAGTTGAAAATCACGGTTTCTATAAATAGCGTAAGTATGTAGACAAAAGTTTGAATCCAAAGGTGCTATCACTAGCGTATGTATGTATGTATGTATGCTTGACTCAAAGCAAGTATGAGTGTACGCGGAAGCATGTATCAAATAGCCAAGTATGAACCTGAGAAACATATAGAAAACTGTCAACGAAAAACGTTGGTGAAATCATAGGTGTTTGTAAACGTTGTTTTTGAACCACAAGATTTAATATAAGATGATTATCAAAATCATTTACATTCCAAAGTTGTTGTTTGTATCGCGGGCACCCAATTATCAAACTTAACTGTTTTGCACTTGATGTTATGCGAGGTGTATATAAAATAGCTTTATATTTTTAGCAGAAAATACTATTAAATACGATACAATTTTACACAAGATATTTATTTATTTAGAGAATGGATATACTTAAACCTTGCTACAACACTTATAGGCAGTGTACCTAATCGTACAGTAGTGTAGTTTTTAGTAAGTCCGGTTCGTTCCACAGGGAAAATCTTTAAACAAAGCTTAACGCTATATTAGTTTACTTTTATAAAAATACAAATATATATATATAAGTAATATTATTATTATAAAGGGGGGTTTTTACCGTTTAATGACCGGTTTGTCGATTTTAAAACTTTTAGTCGCAGTTAAAACCAAATGTAAAATAATAAATAAATACAAGACTTAATTTAAAGCGTAAAGTAAATAATGATAATGAAATTGCGAATAAAAGTGCGATAAAATAAACTTGCGATAATTAAAAAGTACGATAATTAAAAGTGCAATTGAATACAATAACAATAAATAAAATGCGATAATTAGAAGTGCAATTAAATATAAAATAAAGGAAATAAAATATGAAATAAAATAATTATGCTTATTTAAACTTCCGTAATCATGATGTTTGACGTGTTGATTTTAGTTTTATGCCCATGGGTTAATTGTCCTTTGTCCTGGATTATTTAATATGTCCGTCTGGTTTTTGTCCATAACAGTCCATCAGTCATAAATATAAAGTGCGAGTGTCCTCGTCAAATTATCCTTATACCCGAAGTTAAATATTCCAACTAATTGGGGACTTAAACTGTAACAAGATTTTAATACTTTGTTTAATAATTACACCAGGATGTCGACTGAGTGTAACCCAAGGTTTTAATATTTTGTTATCAATTATACCAAGTGTCCTTGTACATAATTTCACCCCTGTTTTAATTATTCTAGTGGCTATTAATCCATTCCCGTGTCCGGTTAAATGAACGATTATTCGTACATATAAATACTCCGCCCATCGTGTCCGATCGAGTGTATATGGTAATTTATAGGGACGCCCAATTGTAAATCTTTATATTAACATTAACAAACTATCATTTAGTTAAACAAATATAAAGCCCATTAATAGCCCATAGTCTAATTTCCACAAGTGTCGTTCTTTTGTCCAAACCCCAATTATGGTACAAAGCCCAATTACCCAATTTTAGTAATTAGCCCAACATCATGATTACTTCAGATTAAATAAGCATAATAATAACTTAGCTACGAGACATTAAATTAAAAAGGTTGAACATAACTTACAATGATTAAAAATAGCGTAGCGTTACACGGACAGAATTTCGACTTACACCCTTACAATATTCGCTAACATACCCTTATTATTAGGATTAAAATTAAAATTAAAATTAAAATTAAAATATAAATATAAATATTTACGTATATAGATATAGAGAGGATGGATATATTGGATTTTGCGATCAGAATTCATTTGCTTTTATAGGGAGTTTCAGAATTTGGGGCTCCGCGACTCGCGGCCCTTTTTGCCTTCAAACTCCGCGAGTCGCGGAGTTTGTAAATACAGCTCACTCCATTTGGAGTCTTTCTTGCCGACGGATTTTTATTATTTATATAATATATAAATAATTATAAGAATTATTTAAATATTATATTATATTTATGTGCATAGTTGACTTGTAATTTTTAGTCCGTTGCGTCGAGCGTTGAGAGTTGACTCTGGTCCCGGTTCCGGATTTTCAAACGTCCTTGCGTACAATTTAATATCTTGTACTTTGCGTTTTGAATCTTGTACTCTTGTAATTTCGAGACGTTTCTTATCAATAATTGGAACCTCTTTGATTGTCTTTTGTACTTTTGAGATTTTTGGTCGTTTGCGTCTTCAATTCGTCGAATCTGTCTTTTGTCTTCACCTTTTATTATTTAAACGAATATCACTTTTAAATAGAACAATTGCAACTAAAAGCTTGTCTTTCTTGAGGAATAATGCTATGAAATATATGTTCGTTTTTAGCATTATCAAATATTCCCACACTTAAGCGTTGCTTGTCCTCAAGCAATATCGTCTTGAAATACTAGAATCACTTCTTTATTCTTCACACTTTGTACATCAGTGATTTCTATACGGCGGTATAAACAATGGTAGTAACGGTATGGTTTACAATCCCACATGACTATAAAAATTTAGATCCATTAAGGAAATTGGATCTTTATGAAAACATTTGATCTTTTGAAAATTAAATCTAGTTTTTACCCTAGATAAGTTTTCCGGAATAACCCTTCACCGGTGTTTGCAAAATATTTTTGTGGGTTTGGTGGGTTTCAGATTTGAAAATTTTAGCTCAAAACTTATGGTTTTGTGTCACCCATTTGCTAACCTTGTATTTGGAAAGCAACACGTCCAGTTTACTTGTCCCGTATATTACCTTTCGGTAAACTACCGTCCGGTTGTAAAGAAAAGCGTTGAACAAGCAACTGTTAAGGCAATGTCCCCTGACATGCTTTTAATTATGGTCTATAACGTGTCGGACGCAATTACTATCCTTGGTAGGAGCAATAGTAAAGCTCACCCTTATGATTTTTCGGTCTGGCACAAGGTCCTGTCTTTGACCACTATGCAACCACCGTTCTTACGGTTGACACCCGATTTAGTTCAGGTGACCTAATGAATTCCAGGTGAATTCTTAGGATTTTACGTTCAATGGTAATGAACGCATTGAAAATAGGGTTTTCAGAAAACAAATCGGTTTGTAATTTTGATCAAAATATTTTCTCGTTCAAGCTCGAGTTTAGATATCATTGAATTCCATGAGTTTGTAATTCTCAATCTTTAAGGTCAATCTCAAGGATTGAGTAATATCAGGCTTAAAAGCTGATTTTTGATCTTTTTAAGGAGATTATCCTTTCTGGGGATCTGATTCATTAGTCTTATCCAGCTAATTTGCATGGTGCCCCCCATTTTACGAGATAAATCCTTCTCATGGTTAGGATAAATCTGACCACTTAGCGACCCTGTTTAATGCTGAGGTCCGTGGATTTCCTGCTGATTTTAGTGATGACTTTTCTAGATTTTTCGTCAACCTATAGCTGGTCTGGACGACAACTTCCTGACTTAAATCAAGAAGCGCGTTTCTTTTTCGGAAGACTTTACTTCCTTTTAATGATGGAATTGATTCATCGTGTAGATCCATCTTTCTTACAGTAAATCAGGTAAAACTTTTTAGTTTAGTCCAAAGCAAAAGTATTTTCAGTTATTTGTACAAAAATATGTGATATATGTTTTGAATAACTTGGAGAATTTTCCCACACTTGGCTTTTATTTTTCTTTTTATTGTCCTCTATTCCATTTTAAATGAATTTTAACATTTTGGTTTGTTTCTCAATTTATGTCCTTTCCGAGGTTACAATAATTTCGGTGTTAAAACCTAGTTTTATCGTTCATAAATATGTATAAACATGATTTTGAGTTCATTTAATTGAAAATTTTGAAAAATTTTACTAGAATTGGGTAGTCAGTATATAAGACTAGGGCTGTTCTTTATTATCAGAGATCACTAGATTCTAATACAACTACTACTTTACTAGTATTTTTAATGGTAACCAAGTGTTTAAGATAAAAATTATAAAATCCGAAAGAATTTAACCCCTTCCCACACTTAAGATCTTGCAATGCCCTCATTTGCAAGAAATCAGTAACAATTTAAATTATTGAGAGTGATTTGTGTGAAAATGATTAAATTTTACCAAAGTTTCCAAATATATTGGCGTTTGTTTGCTGAATGATAAATGGTGCACATCATTTGTTCATTCCGTCTTGTTGTTATTTCACATATATTTTGCATCTTGTCGTCAAAATTAGTTGCTTTTGCTGAACTTAATGTCAGTCTTTGAAAATGCGTTGTTTTACCCTGTTGTGTACATAAGATAAACTGCAAACATATATACATATTTTTGAAGTTTGGTATATTACCCCACATTCAAAAATTATTAAAATCTAAGAATAAAAGTTAGAAAATTATAAAAACTATTACAATATTAACATAAGTATTAAACGTATCAACATTACAAATTACAAAATAAATAAAACTAAGTAGACTAGGGATGATACTGATACCAATAGGGGTTCCAAGCATAACCATAGGTGCTATAGAATGCTTCGGCTGGGTTATACGTAGGATACGGTGGTTGCATCTCTATAGACCAGGGAGGGAATATGGGTTTTGGAGTAGGAATATAGTTTCTACCTATATGTTGGCAATGAGCTATGATTTGGTTTTGATGAACTTGCCAATCTTCAAATGCTCTCTGTCTAGCATTTTCGTACTCCTGTGAAGCTATAAATCTTTGCATTTCTTGCATTTCATTTCCCCCTCCTACATTACCTTGCTGTTGGTTTCTCTCAACCTGTGGATGTCTACCATGGTATTGTACTGCGGCGTTATTTCGCCTCTTCAAAATTTTCGCACCATGGTATACATTTAAACCTATTGTATCGCGGGGTTCTGGTTCTTCGACTAATAATCCCCCCAACTTATATCCACACCGAGATATTCAGCAATCAAAGTAATAAAAATACCACCTCCTATTATGCTATGCGGTCTCATCCCCCTAACCATAGCTGATAAATAATAACCCACACAATAAGGTATACTTACAGCGCTTTGTGGGTCTCGAATACACATATGGTAAAACAAATCCTGTTCATTTACCTTTTCCTTGTTCTTACCTCTTTGTGTAATCGAATTAGCTAAAAACCTATGAATCACTCTTAATTCAGCTCTATCTATATCCAAATAAGAGTAATTTTCCCCTTTGAATCGGTGATGGCTTGTCATTTGACTCAATACACCATGTGTATCAAAATTTTCATCTATCTTTCTACCATTTAGTATCAACCCTCTACAATCGGCAGATGCTAACTCCTCAGGCGTATATATACGTAAAGCCTGAGCCATGTCTAGTAAAGACATGTGGCGCATCGAACCTCCTAACAAAAATCTAATAAAAGATCGATCGGTTAAACTAGCTACCCGATCATTTAATTCTATACTACACAACAATTCTTCACACCATACTTTATATACAGGTCTACGCATGGTGAATAAACATACCCAGTCATTAAAAGTAGAATTACCATACCTCTCTGCAAGTAATTCCCTAATTGGCCCGGCCAATTCTACAGCTTCTAATGGTCCCCATTCTATGACCCTCGGTACCTCAACAACTTTAGAATGAAGAGTATGCAAACCCCTTTGGTATTTTGGATAATCTATCCAAAGTCTGTCAAATCTCAGGTTCGGGTGCAAATCTTCCAAGTGCATATCAGAAAATGTCATGACTGGATGAGGTATATCTTGTTTGTAGAAGTTATCCACCTCCTGTTGTTCCACATTCTCAGCAGGAGCATTGCGAGCTTGGGATGAAGATTCACCCCTTTCAGTCTGCAAAACACATCAAACACAATTTTTGTGCATCCAAATATGCATTAGTGTCAGCAAAATCATCAATCAAAATAATTACAATGACATGATCAATTTATATCAAACTTAAGCTCATTTTCATATTTTTATCAAATCTACACTTTTTCAAATAAGCATATACGAAAATGTTCGCCAAGTTCATAAGCATTTAACTCAAATAACATGTCAAAATAATCATTACTAGCAATTAAACAAGTTTCAAATGGCATTATCTTTCAAAAATCAAGTTCATGAATTTTAGACTTGAAAAAGTCCACTTTAATTCTCAAAATCATGTTTAGGCTCAAAGTTTGGATCATTTAACTACCTAAACATGTTACACTACTTAATTTAGCAACAATTCATGACAAAAATCGGCCATAACCTGTTTATATTAAAAAGCCCCAAATTTGCTCAAGAACACAAACCCTAGATTACTCAAAATTTGAAGTTTAAGGCTTCTAATCATATTAAATAGCATCAATCTAGGTTATACAAGCATAATACATAAGCAATTTAAGCATAATTACGCTAAAAAGCATCAAAATCAAATTGGGGAAAAAATTGCTCAAGAACACTAATTTTCGGATTAAATGGTGTTTAGGTGTAGAAATTTACCGTTTTTCTTGAGTAATTCCTTGATAGCATCCTTCTCAACATGATTTTAGTAAAAGATTTGATGATTAACGGTTAAAAAATTGTGATTTTGGGGGTGTTTTTGCGGGTTTTTTCGGCAGTATTTCGCAGTATTTTTCGTGTGTGGTATGCAACTGATCAGTTCGATCAGTATATATATTTTTTTCTGGATTTTTCATCCTCCGCGAGTCGCGGTGGATTTCTCTTTCAAACTCCGCGACTCGCGGAGTTTGTATTTTTTTTTTATATCTTATACTAATTAAAACAATTAAGTAATTAATTTTAAAATTTTGTTTCCCTTGTTATTTAGGACGAGGTCGTTTCGGATCGATGTCCTAGTCCGTCCCTCGACAAAATTTTAAAATTTGTCTTTTTGTAGCGATTGTTTTTAAAGCTAAGATTTTTGGGTTTTTTAATGTTTTTGGCATACTTTAATTCAATAAGATTAAAAATAATGATAATAAAAGTTCTCGTCCCTCCCTCGGGTAAAGCAATTTCGGTTCAAAGACCTAGTCTTCAACTTACGACGAATTTTAAAAATCATATTTTTAACTTAATGAGATAAAGTAAATTTTTGTTTTTAAATTCACACAACTTAAATATAAAATTCAAAATTAATATTAAAAATTCACACCAAACTTAAAATTTGAAATGCATAAAAATAAAATTCATATTTTAAAAATTCACACCAAACTTAATTTAAAAATTCATATTATAAATTCACACCAAACTTATATTAATTTTTCAAATATTTACAATTTTAAAAATATTGTTTTTACAAAGTTTACAATATTAATTTAAGATTTAAATATTAATTTTAAAAACATGGTAAAAATAAAATTAAAAATCTTTTTGGCTTTTTATCCCACTTTAATCAATCAAATATTATCAAAAATATGCGCCCCTCTTTTCGGTAAAGTAATTTCGGTTCCAAGACCTAATTTAACTCATGACGAATTTTTGAAATATTTTGGGTTGATTGATTAAAGATATTTATACCTTAAGAATAAACGTTAAATTTCGCAGTGATGTAATAAATTTTTGAATGATATCAATAATTTCGGTCGTCAAACCTAATTTTATTCAATACCAATTTAATACTTTATAGCGAACAAATTAGCGTTTATTATCAAAAGGTTAAAAATAAAAATAAAAAAAATAAAAACTGTACAGACTTACCTTTGAAATAGATTTCTTAGTTATACGATCTATCCCATTCATAAGATAGTCTGTTTAATTGGTTTTCCATGGCTACATAGGCGTAACCTCGAGCATTCAGTGTCTTTTCTTCTAAACATATGAACGGTCCGTCTCTGCATAAAGTAACAAATTCGGTGTTTGAATAGGTTTGATTATTTGAACATTTACCTCCATGTGACCATTTTCCGCATTTGTGACATCTTTATAGGTGCCGTGCTCTTCTTTTCGCTGCGGATTTTGATTTTCCTTTACCAAATTGTAACTTATTATCTTCGCATCTGGATTCTTTTCTAACTCCGTCCAATCTTTCTCTGATTACTGATACTATTTCACTGAGTAGTGTGTCATTATTACGTTTAGTGATCAAAGCGTGTAGCATTAGACCATGGTTTAGTTCACAGGCAGTCTTCATTTTGTAAAAACCTAAAAAAATAAAAATTCAGAATGGGGGGAGAAGACTAGTTCTTTAGGGTCTGCTAGGGAAAGACCATTCGGGTTCCATTTTCAAGAACTACACGAAAACAGACAATCTAACTCTAACAGAAATACATATTATCCTTTAAAGACTTGATTATCCCCACACTTAGTTAGCTGTGGTGTCGAAATTGTGATTAACTTCGTTGTCGACTTCCATCGGACTATCTATGTAGTGTTTAACTCTGTGACCATTAACTTTAAATTCAATCCCATTTGAATTTATTAATTCTATCGTTCCGTATGGGAAAACTCTTTTGACTATGAATGGTCCAGACCATCTTGATTTCAATTTTCCAGGAAATAGCTTGAATCGTGAATTGAAAAGAAGAACTCTGTCTCCTTCTTTAAATTCTTTTAAACTTCTGATTCTTTTATCATGCCATTTCTTCGTTCTTTCTTTATAGATTAACGAATTTTCGTATGCTTCATGTCTTAATTCTTCTAATTCGTTTAGTTGACTTAATCGTAGACGTCCGGCTTCATGTAAATCAAGATTACATGTCTTCAAAGCCTAAAATGCTTTGTGTTCAATTTCTACTGGAAGATGACATGCTTTTCCATAAATAAGTCTAAAAGGTGTGGTTCCAATTGGAGTTTTGTAGGCTGTTCTAAAAGCCCAGAGTGCATCCTCCAATTTAATGGACCATTCCTTCGGATTTGATCCTACGGTTTTCTCTAGAATACGTTTTAAAGCTCGGTTTGTATTTTCAACTTGTCCACTTGTTTGTGGATGATATGCGGTGGAGATTTTATGAGTTACTCCATATCTTTTAAGAACTTTCTCAAGTTGATTATTACAGAAATGAGTACCCCGATCACTTATTAAAGCTTTCGGTGTTCTAAACCTTGCAAAAATACGTTTTAAAAAGTTGACTACAACTCGTGCATCGTTAGTTGGGAGAGCTTGTGCTTCCGCCCATTTAGATACATAATCAATGGCTACGAGTATATATAGATTATTATGAGATTTTGGAAATGGACCCATAAAGTCAATACCCCAAATGTCAAATACTTCACATACTTGTATGACATTTTGTGGCATTTCATCACGTTGACTTATTTTTCCGGCCCTTTGACAAGCATCACAGGATTTGCAAAGAAGGTGTGCATCTTTGTAAATTGTAGGCCAATAGAATCCAGCATCATAAACTTTTCTTGCTGTTAGTTGAGGCCCATAATGCCCTCCTGTTGGTCCTGTGTGACAATGGTTTAATATTTTACTAGCTTCATCTCCAAATACACATCAGCGTATTATTCCATCGGGACAACTTTTAAACAAATGTGGATCTTCCCAAAAATAGTGTTTTATATCACTGAAGAATTTCTTTCGTCTTTGGTACGATAATCCTTTTTCAAGGAATCCACATACTAAATAGTTTGCATAGTCTGCAAACCATGGAATTTCTTTATAATCTATCTTCAATAGATATTCATCAGGAAAGTTGTCTTGTATGGCCGATTCATTTAGAACTTCTAATTCGGGATTTTCAAGACGAGAAAGATTATCAGCGGCGAGATTTTCTGCTCCTCTTTTATCTCGGATTTCAATATCAAACTCTTGTAAGAGTAAGATCCAACGGATTAATCTTGGTTTAGCATCTTGTTTTGAAAATAGGTATCTAAGAGTAGAATGGTCGGTATAGACCACTGTTTTTGCTAGAACGAGATATGATCGAAATTTTTCAAAAGCAAAGACAATAGCAAGGAGTTCTTTTTCAGTAGTTGTATAGTTTGTTTGTGCTCCTTGTAACGTCTTACTAGCATAATATATAGGTTGAAATAGTTTTTCAATCCTTTGTCCTAAAACGGCTCCCATTGCAAAATCACTTGCATCGCACATTAGTTCAAATGGTAGATTCCAATTTGGTGTTATCATGATCGGCGCATTAGTTAGTTTCTCTTTAAGAATATTAAAAGATTTGATACACTCATCTGAAAAGATGAATGGAGCATCCTTTTCTAGGAGTTTATTCATAGGAGTGGCAATTTTAGAAAAATCTTTTATGAAACGTCGGTAAAAACCGGCATGCCCTAGAAAACTCCTAACTCCTCTAACATTGGTGGGATGTGGAAGTTTAGCAATTACATCTACTTTAGCTCTATCCACTTCAATTCCTTCTTTTGAAATTTTATGACCAAGAACGATGCCTTCTTTAACCATAAAATGGCATTTCTCCCAATTAAGTACTAGATTTGATTGTTCGCATCTAATGAGCATTCGTTCTAGATTAACTAGACATTATTCAAATGTATCACCGAAGACTAAAAAGTCATCCATGAAAACTTCCATGCATTCTTCTATCATGTCATGAAAAATCGCCATCATACACCTTTGAAAGGTTGCAGGGGCGTTGCAAAGTCCAAATGGCATGCGTTTGTAAGCAAAAGTACCATAAGGGCACGTGAATGTGGTTTTCTCTTGATCTTCGGGTGCTATTGGAATTTGAAAATATCCGGAAAAACCATCAAGTAAACAATAGTAACTGTTTCCGGCTAATCTTTCCAACATTTGATCTATGAAAGGTAAGGGAAAGTGATCTTTTCTGGTGGCGTCATTTAATTTTCTATAATCAATACATACACGCCATCCTGTTACAGTCCTAGTAGGAATAAGCTCATTTTTCTCATTTGTAATGACAGTCATGCCACCCTTCTTAGGCACGCATTGAACTGGGCTTACCCATGGACTATCAGAGATTGGATATATCAAACCTGCATCTAGCAGTTTAATAATTTATTTTTTAACTACATCTTGCACATTAGGATTTAGTCTTCGTTGGCGTTGCACATACGTTTTATGACCTTCTTCCATAAGGATTTTATGTGTGCAATACGAAGGACTTATTCCTTTAATATCATGAATCTTCCATGCAATGGCTGGTTTATGAGCTTTCAACACAGAAATGAGTTGTGATTTCTCATTTTTAGTAAGAGAAGACGATATTATTACAGGTAATTCAGATTCACCATGTAAATAAGCGTATTCCAAATGGTTTGGAAGTGGCTTTAACTCTAATTTCGGAGATTCTTCTATCGATGATTTGTATCGATATCTGTCTTCTTCTTTTAGCATTTGAATTTCTTCTGTTGTTGTTTCATATCCATTAGCTATAAGTGTAGCTAACATTTCAGCTTCATCAATTGGTTCATTACCTTCTCCAAAAGAACATTCTCCCGTTCCTTGTAATTCTGGAAATTCTTCTAATAATTCTGCATGTGCATCTATGGTTTGAATATAATAACATGTATCATCTGCAGATTGTGGTTGTTGCATTGCTCTATCAACTGAAAAGGTAACACTCTCATCCTTTATACTTAGGGTCAATTTCTTACCGAACACGTCTATCATTGCTTTAGCCGTGTTTAAGAATGGTCTTCCTAATATGAGAGGAACTTGAGAATCTTCTTCCATGTCCAGAACAACAAAATCTACTGGAAATACTAAAGTACCAACTTTAACTAGCATATTCTCCATTATCCCTCTAGGATATTTTATTGATCTATCGGCTAGTTGTATGCTTATTCTGGTTGGTTTCAATTCTCCAAGGTCTAGTTTAGCGTATAGTGAATACGGCATTAGATTTATACTAGCACCTAAGTCTGCCAATGCTTCTATTGAACTAAGACTACCCAGAAAACATGGAATTGTGAAACTTCCTGGATCAGATAGTTTTTCTGGTATCTTATTCAACAGCACTGCTGAACAATTAGCATTCATGGTAACAGCCGAGAGTTCTTCCATTTTCTTTGTATTTGAGATTAGATCTTTCAAGAATTTAGCATATCTAGGCATTCCTGAAATCACATCAATGAAAGGAAGATTTACATTTATCTGTTTAAACATATCCAAGAATTTGGATTGCTCGGCTTCAAGTTTCTCTTTCTTCATTTTACTCGGGTAAGAAAGTGGTGGTTGGCATGGTTTAACATAAGGTTTAGCCTTAACTGTGTTATCTTCATTAACCTTTTCAATTACCGGTTCTTTTTCCTTATCTTGATCAGGTTGTGGTTCTTGTGGAGTAGGAATAGCTTCATCAGAAGTTACAGGTATTTCAGGTGGTTTAAGCGTTGTACCACTTCTTGTGGTAATGGCTTTAGCTGTTTCATTTCGGGGGTTAGCATTTGTATCACTAGGTAGACTTCCCGGTTTTCTTTCACCTATTAACCTTGCTAGGTTACTTACTTCTTGTTCCAGATTTTGAATAGAAGCTTGTTGATTTCTAAATGCTTGAGCATTTTGTTCATTAGTTTGTTTTTGAGATGTGAAAAACTGCGTTTGAGTTTCAACTAGCTCCGTCATCATATCTTCTAAATTGGGCTTTTTATCATCGGTTTGTTGTAGTGGTTTGTTTTGAAAATTAGGTCTTTGCTGATTGTAAGTATTATTGGATACTTGTTGATTGCTAGGACCTTGTTGGTTGTTGTATGGAATATTTCTGTTATAATTCTGGTTTTGATTGTAAATCGGTCTTGGCGGTTGATAATTATTCTGATAATTATTTCCAGGCCTTTGGTTTATGTGTGAAATATTCTCTCTTTGTTCTATTGTTAATTCAATACTGAGACAATCTTTTGTCAAATGTGGTCCTCCACACTGCTCACAACTAATTCGTATTGAGTGAATATCCTTAGTCATCTTTTCCATTCGTCTCTCGACAGCATCTATCTTTGCGAAAATGGAATCTAAGTCATGGCTAGAATCGGCTCTAGCTGCTTTAGATGATCTAACGATATCTTTTTCTTGGTGCCACTCATGTGAGTGGGAAGCAGTGTTATCAATAATTTTGTAAGCATCAGTTTCGGTTTTCTTCATAATAGAACCACCAGCTGCTATATCTATGTCTTTCCTTGTAGTGATGTCGCATCCTTGGTAGAATATTTGTACTATTTGACAGGTGTCTAAACCATGTTGCGGACATCCTCTTAATAACTTTCCAAATCTTGTCCACGCCTCATATAGAGTTTCATTCGGCTTCTGTGTAAACGTAACAATTTCTGCTTGAAGTCTTACGTCTTTAGATGCCGGAAAGAATTGTTTAAGAAATTTTTCAACTAAAACATCCCATGTATCAATCGCCCCTTCAGGTAACGATTCCAACCAATCTTTGGCTTCTCCCTTTAAAGTCCAGGGAAATAACATGAGATATATCTGTTCATCCTCCACTTCTCTTATTTTAAATAGTGTGCAGATCCTAATAAAGGTACGTAGATGTTCATTTGGATCTTCCTTCAGCGCACCACTAAATTGGCATTGATTAGTCACCATGTGTAGAATTTGTCCTTTGATTTCATAATCTGGCGCATTAATGTCTGAATGAGTAATTGCGTGACCTTGGCCAGTGCGTTTAGCTCTCATTCAGTCTTCCATACTTAAAGGTTCCAGATTCTCCATAATTGAATTTGTTGAATCGGAATCACTAGAGGATTCTGATTTAATGGTTCGTTCCTCAACAATCTCTGTTTGAATGATTGGTGGTTCCGGAGGAAAATTTAGTGGTTCAGGATCTACGAATCGTTCCTGAATATTCTCCGGATTCTCAATTGTGAGGTCGGGTTCAAAAAATGGATTATCGAAAATTTGAACTGGAGTACTTGGTCGACTGGATGACGATTCTAAAGAAAAATCAACGGTGGTAATATTTGCTAAATGTCTTGATCTAGTTACAGGTGGTGAACGTACAAAAGGTGGTGAACGTCTTGCTCGGTGCATTCACTGAATATCCTATTAGTTTTTAAAAGGAAAGAAAAATTATAATAAGTTATCCAATCAATAGACTTTTCTGATTTTGCCCACGTTTCGAATAGCCAAAAGATGCAGCAGAGGGGCAGGATTCGTTTGGTCTCAATATAATTGAGGACTGTTTGGCTCCAATAACCCGGTCTACGTACAAATCCAACTATTACTAAGAACCAGAAAATTTTGATGTCTATCAATTTAACCACTTAAAATAAATTTTCGTAATTTTAAGAAATTTAGATAAGAAGTAGAATAAAAATCTATGTCCTAAAACTAGAATAGCGAGAAATAAGAAAGAAAAAGAGTTCTTCGAAAAAGGTCGAAAAAGAAAAATAGTTGAAAAATAAAAGGTGACGAAAAAATAAAAGAAACTTATAACACTTAAAAACACTTAACTAACCTAACCTTATTACTACAACTAACTTAAAATTATAATCGCAAATTGAGATTACTAATTGGAATGATAATTGATACATAGGTAAGAGTTGTCTAAAAATATTAAAGCTTACAAGAAAAACTAAATCCCAAATGGAAATAACTTAAAAAGAAACTAAAACTTAAAAAGGCGTCGCAAAATTCTAAAGTACCTAAATCTTAGTCTAAAGAAAAAGCACTTAAGGGATTTTACGGCAAAGCCTAAAAATCTAGAAGTAAAAATAACTATGGCAAAAACTAAGTTTAAAACTAAATATGAGCTAAAAATACAAATATTACGCTAAAACAATTAAAAAGGGACAAAATATAAAAATATACAAAAAGTTGTAAAAAGTACAATTTTATAAAAAAAATATTATTTTTATATTAATTATTTATTAAAACTATTAATTTTACAATTTAATTAAACTAATTTAACTAAATAAAACAAATTAAATAAAAAGAAACTTTAAAATAAAACTAATTATAATAATAATAATTATTTAGGGTTAATAATAATAATAATAATTAATAATTACCCGTAATTAATGCTGAATTAGGGTTCTGTCGGTGTCAGGGTAGCTCCGCGAGTTGCGGTGCCCGAAGCAGAAAAACTCCGCGAGTCGCGGGGTTCCAGAATTCAACTCAGGTACAGTTTTTAATTCGACGTTTTTTTATTTTATTTTATATTTTCTGTTTTATATTTTCTGTTTTATAATCTAAAATTTTTATATAATAAAAACTTATATTTTAAAAATTAGAATAAAAATAGAACTACTTTATAATTTTATAAATAAAAATCTTAAATCTAGATTTATATATATATTTTTTTATATGTTTTAAATAAAAACAAAATACTTAAATAAAACTTATGTAAAAATAAAGAAACTTTATAAAACTTAAATATTTAACAAAATCTTAAAAATACTTATATTTTTGTTATTCTTTTTATATTTTCGAATATTTAAAACGTATTTTTATAAAAACGAATTTTAATAAAAGTAAACTAAAAATCTTTTTTTCCTCTTTATATTAGCGTTGCGCTTCCGGCGTTTAAGAGTTCCCCGGCAGCGGCGCCAAAAATACTTGATGTTATGCGAGGTGTATATAAAATAGCTTTATATTTTTAGCAGAAAATACTATTAAATACGATACAATTTTACACAAGATATTTATTTATTTAGAGAATGGATATACTTAAACCTTGCTACAACACTTATAGGCAGTGTACCTAATCATACAGTAGTGTAGTTTTTAGTAAGTCCGGTTCGTTCCACAGGGAAAATCTTTAAACAAAGCTTAACGCTATATTAGTTTACTTTTATAAAAATACAAACATATATATAAGTAATATTATTATTATAAAGGGGGGTTTTTACCGTTTAATGACCGGTTTGTCGATTTTAAAACTTTTAGTCGCAGTTAAAACCAAATGTAAAATAATAAATAAATACAAGACTTAATTTAAAGCGTAAAGTAAATAATGATAATGAAATTGCGAATAAAAGTGCGATAAAATAAACTTGCGATAATTAAAAAGTAAGATAATTAAAAGTGCAATTGAATACAATAACAATAAATAAAATGCGATAATTAGAAGTGCAATTAAATATAAAATAAAGGAAATAAAATATGAAATAAAATAATTATGCTTATTTAAACTTCCGTAATCATGATGTTTGACGTGTTGATTTTAGTTTTATGCCCATGGGTTAATTGTCCTTTGTCCTGGATTATTTAATATGTCCGTCTGGTTTTTGTCCATAACAGTCCATCAGTCATAAATATAAAGTGCGAGTGTCCTCGTCAAATTATCCTTATACCCGAAGTTAAATATTCCAACTAATTGGGGACTTAAACTGTAACAAGATTTTAATACTTTGTTTAATAATTACACCAGGATCCCGAACAAGTGTGACTAATGAAGTCGTCGTCATCCTTACGCGTATGAATCTTGAATTTACGTGTGTTACCAGTAAGTGGCAGAATACGGATTCGTATGACAAAAGTTTGGTACCAGTAAGAAGTTTGCCTAAGAAGGATTAAAGTATAATGCACAAGTAGTCATGTAAGTGCTATCTATAGCAAATGCAAGTCAGAATGCAATGATTAACTATCAGGTTGTAGTCTAGATTCACTAATGCGTCCTAACGACTCTGTCAGACACACTAATGCATATCCTAGTTCCCTACAACCAACGCTCTGATACCATCTGTAGCGACCCGACCAAATCGTCATTGACGGCGCCGACTACTTAGGTCCCATTACGTGGTCGTAGTCCCTATATGAGACTCGTTTGACCAAAATTAGGTCGCATTCATTTGAAACGTATCATGCTTGCAAGGTTTAGTTTACAAAACCGTTCGACGACAAGTTTAAGTTTACAAGAGTAAAAAAGTATAAATGAAATAACTTGCGACATAATTAGTTGAAAATCACGGTTTCTATAAATAGCGTAAGTATGTAGACAAAAGTTTGAATCCAAAGGTGCTATCACTAGCGTATGTATGTATGTATGCTTGACTCAAAGCAAGTATGAGTGTACGTGGAAACATGTATCAAATAGCCAAGTATGAACCTGAGAAACATATAGAAAACAGTCAACGAAAAACGTTGGTGAAATCATAGGTGTTTGTAAACGTTGTTTTTGAACCACAAGATTTAATATAAGATGATTATCAAAATCATTTGCATTCCAAAGTTGTTGTTTGTATCGTGGGCACCCAATTATCAAACTTAACTGTTTTGCACCCTTTGCGTAGTGTTAGAACATACACTAGACTCGAAAATATATTTCATCCGCTAACGGTAGTGAACCGTCTGAATGAGGCTCGTCAAGCCCATGTGATCACATAATATAAGTTCACGTTTACACCCTGCAAGTGTAACTAATGATAATTGAATTGAGGCTTTTTGTTCAAACCCGTACGTGGAATGTCCGTTTTCGTACTTGTGTTCAAAATGTAAAAGTATGTAGTATAAAACCGTATATGTTTCTCATCCCATGATTTAAAAGTATAAAAGTTGTTGAAAGATGGGACTATGATCTCACCTCGAGTGCACGAGTATAAAAGTACTTCACAAAGTAAACGTGTGCATGATAGTTGCTTAGCCTTGACCTAAACAAGTAAGTTGTATCAATTAACCGGTTACGACACAAGGTCGGACGAAATGTGTTCAATTAGTCCTATGGATCGTTACGACTCGATTAAATATAACATGTGAATCACGTTGTCAAGTTTCATGCAAGAATCAAGTATAAAATAAGATTTGAACGATTGCATAAGTGTTTGGTTAAGTTTGACTAAAAGTCAAACTCGATCAAGTCAAAGTCAACAAAAAGTCAACACGTTCGGGTCGGGTCCCGAACTATTTTTCTGTGCTAATTATTCATATATAAGCATGTTAGAACAAGTTACATGTGAATCGGAAGTCCATAGTATAGCAAACATTTTTTGTATAATTGACAAGTAAGACAGAATCAAACCATGCCTATTGTCGCGCCACGACAAAGGATGGCCGCGCCGCGGCGAATAACGGGTGCTGGTACCTGGTCAGTCTCAATTGTCTAAGTCCCAAACCCAAAATTCAAACAACCACAAAACACAAACCGTAAACACTTAGAACTCGTATCTTATATCGTTAGAAAGGTAATTTGACAAAGATCACAACTAAATACATAGGTCCCGTTATTGACGGCGCCGACTAATTAGGTCCCGTTACGTGGTCGTAGTCCCTATATGAGACTCGTTTAACCAAAATTATGTCGCGTTCATTTGAAACGTATCATGCTTGCAAGGTTTAGTTTACAAAACCGTTCGACGACAAGTTTAAGTTTACAAGAGTAAAAAAGTATAAATGAAATAACTTGCGACATAATTAGTTGAAAATCACGGTTTCTATAAATAGCGTAAGTATGTAGACAAAAGTTTGAATCCAAAGGTGCTATCACTAGCGTATGTATGTATGTATGTATGTATGCTTGACTCAAAGCAAGTATGAGTGTACGCGGAAGCATGTATCAAATAGCCAAGTATGAACCTGAGAAACATATAGAAAACTGTCAACGAAAAACGTTGGTGAAATCATAGGTGTTTGTAAACGTTGTTTTTGAACCACAAGATTTAATATAAGATGATTATCAAAATCATTTGCATTCCAAAGTTGTTGTTTGTATCGCGGGCACCCAATTATCAAACTTAACTGTTTTGCACTTGATGTTATGCGAGGTGTATATAAAATAGCTTTATATTTTTAGCAGAAAATACTATTAAATACGATACAATTTTACACAAGATATTTATTTATTTAGAGAATGGATATACTTAAACCTTGCTACAACACTTATAGGCAGTGTACCTAATCATACAGTAGTGTAGTTTTTAGTAAGTCCGGTTCGTTCCACAGGGAAAATCTTTAAACAAAGCTTAACGCTATATTAGTTTACTTTTATAAAAATACAAATATATATATATATAAGTAATATTATTATTATAAAGGGGGGTTTTTACCGTTTAATGACCGGTTTGTCGATTTTAAAACTTTTAGTCGCAGTTAAAACCAAATGTAAAATAATAAATAAATACAAGACTTAAGTTTGAAGCGTAAAGTAAATAATGATAATGAAATTGCGAATAAAAGTGCGATAAAATAAACTTGCGATAATTAAAAAGTACGATAATTAAAAGTGCAATTGAATACAATAACAATAAATAAAATGCGATAATTAGAAGTGCAATTAAATATAAAATAAAGGAAATAAAATATGAAATAAAATAATTATGCTTATTTAAACTTCCGTAATCATGATGTTTGGCGTGTTGATTTTAGTTTTATGCCCATGGGTTAATTGTCCTTTGTCCTGGATTATTTAATATGTCCGTCTGGTTTTTGTCCATAACAGTCCATCAGTCATAAATATAAAGTGCGAGTGTCCTCGTCAAATTATCCTTATACCCGAAGTTAAATATTCCAACTAATTGGGGACTTAAACTGTAACAAGATTTTAATACTTTGTTTAATAATTACACCAGGATGTCGACTGAGTTCAACCCAAGGTTTTAATATTTTGTTATCAATTATACCAAGTGTCCTTGTACATAATTTCACCCCTGTTTTAATTATTCTAGTGGCTATTAATCCATTCCCGTGTCCGGTTAAATGAACGATTATTCGTACATATAAATACCCCGCCCATCGTGTCCGATCGAGTGTATATGGTAATTTATAGGGACGCCCAATTGTAAATCTTTATATTAACATTAACAAACTATCATTTAGTTAAACAAATATAAAGCCCATTAATAGCCCATAGTCTAATTTCCACAAGTGTCGTTCTTTTGTCCAAACCCCAATTATGGTACAAAGCCCAATTACCCAATTTTAGTAATTAGCCCAACATCATGATTACTTCGGATTAAATAAGCATAATAATAACTTAGCTACGAGACATTAAATTAAAAAGGTTGAACATAACTTACAATGATTAAAAATAGCGTAGCGTTACACGGACAGAATTTCAACTTACACCCTTACAATATTCGCTAACATACCCTTATTATTATGATTAAAATTAAAATTAAAATTAAAATTAAAATATAAATATAAATATTACGTATATAGATATAGAGAGGATGGATATATTGGATTTTGCGATCAGAATTCGTTTGTTTTTATAGGGAGTTTCAGAATTTGGGGCTCCGCGACTCGCGGCCCTTTTTGCCTTCAACAAAAAGTTAGTGTCAACAAAAAGTCAACACGTTCGGGTCGGGTCCCGAACTATTTTTCTGTGCTAATTATTCATATATAAGCATGTTAGAACAAGTTACATGTGAATCGGAGGTCCATAGTATAGCAAACATTTTTCGTATAATTGACAAGTAAGACAGAATCAAACCATGCCTATTGTCATGCCGCGACAAAGGCTGGCCGCGCCGCGGCGAATAACAGGTGCTGGTACCTGGTCAGTCTCAATTGTCTAAGTCCCAAACCCAAAATTCAAACTACCACAAAACACAAACCGTAAACACTTAGAACTCGTATCTTATATCTTTAGAAAGGTAATTTAACAAAGATCACAACTAAATACATTTCACCAACCAAAAACATCAATTACAATAACTGAAATTTCGTCAAGTGATCAATAAAGGTTTATTTTCAAAGTTTCAAGTTCATCAAATGCATTTTAAGTTTCGGGAATCCAATTCACACATATGATATGCCGTTTTGAAGGTAATGAAACGTACATTACAACTAAACACTTACTAATAACATTTCATGGCATTCGAAACATCAAAAGCTCGTTTTAAGTCTATCAAACCCTAACCAAAATCCACAAAAATCAATATTCATGTTTTTGAAGTTTTCTTAATCAACCTACGCATCAAAACGAAGCTAGTGATACTAGTAACACAATTAAAGCATGAACTTTAGTATTTAAACAACATTTAATCTTCCAAAATGCAAGATTAAGCAAACCCATTTCAAATGTTCAAACTAGTTACTCAAAACAACAAATCGAGCAAACAAATCATATATTCATGTTATACACGAGCCATAGACACTAACTAACACCATTTCAAGTATATAAAATGAATTTAGAGAAAATCTAGTGTTTTTAGAAACCTTACCCCAAGTAGTGAAATTTGTACCAAATCGAAGAGGATGAAGAGAGGATCACGAATATGTTGTCGGATTTGTTGTGAGCTTCCTAGATATGAAATGGATGATGAATTTGTGTTTATGGGTGTGAGAGCACAAAAGTGGAAGTAAGAAAAAAAAGAGGAGGTGATGAATGAATGAGATGAGTGGTGGTGGTGGTGACTAGTTACCAAAATTTGGCCAAGTGCCAAGATTAGTCCCTCAAGTTTCAAAGCGGGTGCGGGAATTAACCAAACGAATATTTTAAAAAAACGCTCGAGTAAACGAGTGATGTTATAATTAAATAACGGAATTATTATGAACGTTAGTCAACGAAAGATACGAATTTAGATAACGGAAAATATTATCTAAAAAAAAGACGGGCGTTAAAATAATTTAATGGAAAAATGCGGGATGTTACACGGTCATTGCAATTGCAATGAATACGGGCATAGGAGAGTTGTATGGCTCCCTATAATAAACAGACAAAAGAAATGAAGCGACTCAGAATAAGATCTACCGATAAAGTCAAAGTAGAACCATTTTAATTAACTAATATTTATTTAAGTGTAGATTTGAGTCAATCACTCTTAAGTAAGTCCACGTTATGTATTGTTTAATTAGTAGCTTAATTTATATATAATTTATTGTAGTTGGCACAGAAAATACATATTACTAGGTGCAGTGCCCGTGCGTTGCACGAATAATTTTATGGTTTGCGGTTGGAAAGTTGGGTCGTATAGGAGTCGGGTGAAGGAGGTTATTGATTTGTAAACTGGTCCAACAACAATGGTCGGTACTTATGAATAATATAAAGTAAGCAATTTATGAAAGACACATGACGGTTAATTCAGTATCCTACATCCATACAATTGATTACAAATAACCAAAAATTATCATACGGAGCTTCTACTTCGATTAAAAATAGTAGTCGTGTTATAAAACATTAGAAGGAAAATGATGGACATAGTGAGTAGATAGTTGATGCGCCTTCTTCTTTAGTGGGCACTTGAGGTTTTCTAACAGATGTGATGTATCTTTGCCAGCAAACAGCAACGGAATTGTATGAAATCAAAACAATAAATGTGATTATGTGTATAAAGAATAATGAAAATGAATACATGAGAGAAACAGTGCTAATAACATACCTCCTAAAGAATGTTGTTGGTGGGGCCAGAAGTAATGTTGTTCAACATGATAACGTGAGGGGGCCGAAAAATGTGCGAAATCTGCAAAGTACAATAATAACATATAAAGTAGTTAGAGATGAAATAATTAGGTAGGTGCTTTGTAATTCATAATAGTGTTACAAATGGGTAGTTTAAAATATAAGTGACATTGGGATGTATTTTGTGTGAATTAAAATGGAAATATTATAAGAGACATAACATTACATCAGTAGCACAAAACCATTATAAGTTTAAAAAGGTTAGTATAGTTTTCCTATTCCTACTTCAGGTAATAGAAAGTAGTAGTAAGCATACCGCTATGAAATGTGGTTCAAGTTGAAGAAAGTTTCCTTGTAGACTACATTTCTTGTGTGATCCTTTAAACGTTCATCGCTATCATTTATCATGACTATTTTCAGACCATCGGGGTCGGTGACTCGTGATAGGGCTTCGTATAGTTGACCGTGGCTAAAAACGGGTTTTGGCAGGTACAAACCGACAAATTTTAGCGATTGACCTTGGCTTTTGTTTATTGTCATTCCATAACAGGGCCTGACTGGGAATTGTATGCGTTGCATGACAAAGGGCCATTTTGATTGTGTTGAAGTAAGAACAATGCGTGGTATGATTACTGTTTTTCCTATATGAGATCCAGTTATAATTCGGGCCTGAAGAACAAACTTTTGGAAGTCTTTTAGGATGAGGCGTGTTCCATTACACAGGCCTGCGCTTTGGCACAGATTGCGCAACAACATAACTGGCTGACTTATTTTTAGCTTAAGCTTGTGAGGAGACACCCCTGGGAAGTTTAGTTTATTTAAGTATTCCACCGGATATGATTGTTGTTGTTCAAAACCTACATGTATTCAATATGCATCCTCATGTATGCGCAGTTCTCATCTTATGCATGAAGTATATGTGCCAAACAAATGGCCGATGGGTTGCTTTGATCTTATACATGAACTCTGTATCCCAAACAAATATCCTATTCTTTTACTATGAAAACCATAGGGTTTCTATAAAAATAGGCAAAGCTTAGATATTAAGAAGATGGAATACGGTACATTATTATACATGGAAATAAAGTTGTAGTTTGATAAAATTATGGAATCATGGTGATTTGCAGAATGAGATGTAACCAAAATATATATGTTAAATTGCACCCAAAGCATACAATAAAGGCCTATTCTATTAAATTAGACCCAAAATATCTATATATATAAGCTTTATTTATGCTCCATGTTAAATTGCACCAAAAGCGTACAATAAAGGCCTATTCTGTTAAATTACACCCAAAATATCTATATATATAACCTTATATATGCTATATGTTAAATTGCACCCAAAGCATATAATAAATCCCTATATATATATATATATATATATATATATATATATATATATATATATATATATATATATATATATATATATATATATATATAAGCTTTATTTATGCAAAAGTGCTCTAACAGGAAACAGTTTTGAATCAAGATCATTTATTAAATATTAGCATTAGAGAAGCATTAAAACACTTCAATTTTCACACACATATATATAAATTATATATATGCAAAATTCCTCTAACAAGATATAGTTTTGAGTCAATATTTCTACAAATCAATAATATTTCTATAAAAATAGGCAATGTAAATGCAAAACTAAAGTTGAGTTTTCTACCTGTTCATCGGAGGCGATGAAGTATGTGCTCAAATACTTGCCATAAGCAGTATGCGTATCCCAGCTTCGACATATCATCAGTTTCACCTCCGCTTCCTTGCCAATTTCAAGCTGCTTAAGGAAAACATAAGGTTTTCTCTCAACACCACCTGTGCATGTTTGCTTAACCTGTGCCATTGCAATTGAATCTCCTGCTGCAGTCGATATTGAAGACAATAGTGGGCGTCCTTGCAATTTTTACCCATGGGTAATTATATACTAATACTAATAAAGCAAATGAACGACCTCTGCAACTGATAAATTGAATTCAAATATTCAATTCAATGGGATAATAAGCAACAAACAAACTGTCCAATCTATGGTTTTAGCACATAATGGCGAATTAAAATAGAATGGGATATAGGAATTCAATTCGCTTCAACTGGGATACAATTTAATTCCATAATAGAGATCTTGGATGAAGGGAGATGGGTAATTGCATTGCGTGGGATGTTAGGGTTAATGAAGCCGATTAAATTAGCTAACCCTTGAAACTGCCATTGCTTTCAATTCCGGAGATGAAGCGTTGGGGATAGTAGAATAGTGTTGGGTATGACCGGGTGCGAATTATTTAGGGATATATAAGGATTTAAAAATTAAAATTAAAACCAATTACAGTAAATTAAATAATATATAACCATCTAATTACCAGTGAATATTAACATGGAATTTATTATGCACAATTATTGTTCAGGGAGTCACTATTTAGGTAGTAATAGATACGTTAATAAGAAAAATTTTTAATGATACACAAAATTGAATACACATAGGCACTTTATCGTAATTAATCGAACAAAAGTCTGAAACTTGTAGATACCTTCCTAATCTTTGAAATGAGCAACGACGTGGTAGGACCAGAATTTGACACATGTGACAAATCATCGCGTGTGACATAGACCGAAATTTCTCTATGTATTATTGCAATGTTGATAAATTTCTTCAACTGCTTGACATCATCAATTATCGATTGTAAACAAGAATCTATGTCACGATTGTAGCGACCCGAACAAAGTCGTCATTGACGGCGCCATCTACTTAGGTCCCGTTACGTGGTCATAAGCCTTTAAAACAACGTTTGACCAAAAGTATGTCGCATTCATTTCAAAAGTAAAGATGTTTCAAGGTTTACAAGGTAGTTCGACAACTAGTTACATTACAAAGTTTAAAGTACAATTTAAACATATGCGACACAATTTAAAAGTAGCCAAAAGACGCTCCACGTATGCATGTATACTCGACATCCAAGCAAGTATCAAGGTAATGAGCAGAAGCATGTATCACAAAATGTTCAAGGACCTGAGAAAAACATAGAAATCTGTCAACGAAAATGTTGGTGAAATCATAGGTTTAAGTAAGTAAGTACAAGTGAACCACAAGATTTGAAACAATGATGTAATAGTAATACATTCCAAAAGTTTGTTTCACGACCACCCAATTATCAATGCTTAACATTCCTTCCATAGAACCCCATCACAATAGTGTTAGAACATACACTGTTTCTCGAAAATATATTTCATTCGTAAACGGTAGCGAACCGTTTGAATGAGGGTTTGTCAAACTCATATGGCCATATAACATAAGTTCTCGCTTACACCTGGAAAGTGTAACTAATGATAATCGAATTGAGGATTTTTGTTCAAACTCGTATGTAGAATGTTTGTTTTCCTGTACTTGTGTTCACTTAGTAAAAAGAAACGTTTATGTTTTCTCATCCCAAATGTAAGTGCAAAAGAGTAAAAGTGGGACTATGATCTCACCTTGTGTGCACGAGTAATAAGTACTTCAACAAGTAATGTGTGCAAAGAACAATGCTAGTCTTGACCTAAACAAATAGGTTTATATCAATATCGGTAAACATGATAGGTCAAAGTGTTCAATTTGTCCTATGGCTCGTTAAGACTCGATCATAATAGCATGTATCAAATTGTCATGTTTCATGCAAGGTACAAGTATAAAAGCATGTTAGAACGATTGCACAAACATTTGGTTAAGTTTGATTAAAAGTCAACTTAGGTCGGGTCAAAGTCAACGAAAAAGTCAACACATTCGGGTCGGGTCCCGAACTATTTTTCTGAGGTTTTTAATCATATATGAGCATGTTAGAACAAGTTACATGTGAATCGGAGGTCCATAGCATAACAAACATTTTTCGTAAAATGACTAACGAAGACAGAAGCCTGCCAGTGTATCTGGACGGCATCCAGATTGTCTGGACTGCGTCCATCTTTGGAGGCTGGGACGGCGTCCAAATATCAGGACGATGTCCAGCTTTGAAATCTAGGATGGCGTCCAAGGATCTGGACGGCGTCCAGATTGGTAATCAAGTCTGATGCAGAAAACTTCTAGGTGCACGAACCAAAAACCAAACTAACACATTTTATGATCCGCAAACAACCAAAACATGTATCTTATATCATCGGAAAGGTATTTTGATGAGGAAAACATCTAAACACATTTCATCAATCACATTTACCTTTACAACAACCAAAATCACATTGAATGCTCAATCATTTAATGCATTCAAGTTCATAAATGCAAATCAATGATTCGGCAACCAATTTACATGAATGATATGCCGTTTCGAAGGTAATCAAGCATACAATACAACCTAATACTTACTAATAACATTTCATGTCATTCCAAGCATCAAAAGTCCATTTCACGTTCATCAAACCCTAACCCAATTTCACTAAAATCACTAATCAAGTTCATGAAGTTTTCTAAAGCAACCTACACATCAAATTGAAGCTAGTGATACTAGGAACACATTTAATACTTGCACTTTATCATAACAACAACATTAAATCATCCAAAACTCAAAATCAAACACACACTATTCATGTTCATGCTAGTTACACTAAAACAACGAGATCGAGCATATAAATCATATATCCATGTTAGACTTGAGCCATAGACACTAACTAACAACTTTATAAGTTAAAAATATCAAGAACACAAAATATAGTGATTTTAGAAAGTTACCCAAATGTAATGAAATTGGTATGGAATCGAAGAGGAAGTTGCAAGGATTCCAAAAATGTAATTTGTTTTGCAAAACACCCGCTAGCTCGGATTTGGATGATGATTCTTGTTGGTGTTCTTTGAGAGAAAAAGGAAGTAGTAAAAGATGAGGATGAAAATGAATGGATGAAAGGGGTTTGACCCTTTGACCTAGTCAAGGGTTTGATCCCTTGTCAAGTTTAGTCCCTCAACTTTCGTTCGGGTGCGTGAATTACCTAAACAAGATAATTTAAAACGCGTATCAACGGGAGATGTTTTAAACATATAACGGACTTTAAAATGAACAAACGAAAAGTAAACGGAAAAAGGCGGGATGTTACATTACCTACTCCTTAAAAGAAATTTCGTCCCGAAATTTAAGTAGGCGTAGCAGTCGTTGTTTCTTCCTCTGGACCTTGCATTTCCGAGTTTGCGAATAGATGAGGATATTTCCTTTGCATTTGATCTTGTCTTTCCCAAGTAAACTCGGGTCCCCTTTTGGCGTTCCAACGTACTTTGACAATTGGAATTCCCCTTTGTTTTAACGTTTTGATGGAGGTGTCCACAATTTCAACCGGTTCCTCCACGAAATGAAGTTTGTCATCAATGGTAAGCTCCTCGAGAGGAATGACGATATCGGGTTCGGCAAGGCACTTTTTCAAGTTGGATACATGGAAAGTAGGATGAACGGAGCTCAATTGAGGCGGAAGATCTAAACGATAAGCAACAGTTCCAACACGCTCCAAGATTTCGAAAGGACCGATATACCGCGGATTTAGCTTCCCGCGTTTCCCGAAACGGATTACACCTTTCCAAGGTGCGACTTTTAACATTACGCGATCACCGACTTGAAATATAAGATCGTTGCGTCGTTTGTCGGTATAGCTCTTTTGACGACTTCGGGCCGTCCTAAGCCTATCTCTGATTTGAACGATTTTCTCGGTTGTTTCATGAATGAGTTCGGGTCCGGTGATTTGTGTGTCGCCTACTTCGGCCCAACAAAGAGGTGAACGACATTTTCGACCATATAAAGCTTCGAATGGTGCGGCGTTAATACTCGCATGATAACTATTGTTATAGGAGAATTCGGCGAGAGGCAAGTGCTTATCCCAAGCTTTTCCAAAATCGATAACACAAGCTCGTAGCATGTCTTCTAAGGTTTGAATTGTGCATTCGCTTTGTCCGTCGGTTTGTAGATGATATGCGGTGCTCATGTCAAAACGTGCTCCTAACGCTTCTTGTAAAGTACGCCAAAATCTAGAAACAAATCGGCCATCTCGGTTGGAGATAATCGATAAGGGTACACCGTGTCGGGCTACGATTTCTTTAACATAAAGTTGTGCTAGTTTCTCCATGTTGTCGGTTTCCTTCATGGCTAGGAAGTGCGCGGATTTGGTGAGACGGTCAACAATAACCCAAATAGTATCATAACCGCCAACCGTCTTTGGTAGTTTGGTGATAAAATCCATCGTTATCCTTTCCCACTTCCATTGCGGGATTTCGGGTTGTTGAAGTAGTCCGGACGGTCTTTGATGTTCGGCTTTGACTTTGGAACATGTCAAACACTTGGCAACATAAGTAGCTACGTCCCTTTTGATGTTCGGCCACCAATATTGTTATTTAAGGTTGTGGTACATCTTATTGGTACCGGGGTGAATTGAGTATCGTGACTTATGTGCTTCATCTAAAATAAGGCTTCGTAGGTCCCCATAACTAGGCACCCAAATCCTCCCGGTGAAATATCGGAGTCCGGTTTCTTTAACTTCGAATCGAGAGCTGAGGACGTTCAAGTGTTCGAAAGAGATGTTTTCATCCATGAGAGCCTCGTCTTGGGCTACTCGAATTTGGTTATTAAGGTTGGTGTGGATGGTGATGTTTAAAGCTCAGACACGAAGAGGCACCGCTCTTTCTTTTCGACTTAAGGCATCGGCTACTACATTTGCCTTTCCGGGATGGTAACGAAGCTCACAATCATAATCGTTTAAAGTTTCAATCCACCGTCGTTGTCTCATGTTTAGTTGTTTTTGATCGAAGATGTGTTGAAGGATTTTGTGATCGGTGAAGATGGTACTTTTGGTTCCATAAAGATAGTGTCTCCACATTTTAAGTGCGAAGACAACGGCTCTGAGTTCGAGATCATGTGTCGTATAGTTTCGTTCATTAATTTTGAGTTGTCGAGAAGCGTAAGCAATGACTTTCGTTCGTTGCATCAACACACACCCAAAACCATGTTTCGAGGCGTCGCAATACACAACAAAATCATCGTTGCCTTCGGGAAGTGACAAGATAGGAGCAGTGGTTAGCTTCATTTTCAAGATTTGAAATGCGGATTCTTGTTCGGTTGCCCAAATGAATTTCTTTCCCTTGTGAGTTAACGCGGTTAGAGGACGAGAAACCAAAGAGAAATCCTTGATGAATCTACGATAGTATCCGGCGAGACCCAAAAATTTACGAATGTGAGTAGGAGTAGTAGGAGTCTCCCATTTACTAATGGCTTTGATTTTTGATGGATCGACTTTAATACCTTGATCACTTACAACATGACCAAGAAACTGAACTTCCTTCAACCAAAATTCACACTTGGAGAATTTGGCATAGAGTCGTTCTTGTCTTAAAAGTTCAAGCACAAGTCGGAGATGTTCCTCGTGTTCTTCTTCGTTTTTAGAATAGACCAAAATATCATCGATGAACACGATAACGAATTTGTCAAGGTACGGTTTGCACACGCGGTTCATAAGATCCATGAACATTGCCGGTGCATTAGTGAGACCAAATGGCATGACAAGGAATTCATAACTACCATAACGAGTCTGGAAAGTGGTTTTGGAGACGTCTTCCTCCTTAACCCTTAGTTGATGATAACCCGAACGGAGATCAATTTTTGAATATACACAAGACCCTTGTAATTGATCAAAGAGGTCATCGATGCGAGGAAGAGGATATCGGTTCTTAACCGTCAATTTATTTAGTTCACGATAATCAATGCACATTCGTAGGGATCCATCTTTCTTCTTAATGAATAAAATCGGAGCGCCCCACGGTGAATGGCTAGGTTGGATAAAATAACAATCGAGTAGTTCTTGGATTTGACTTTGCAATTCTTGCATTTCTGATGGAGCGAGTCTATATGGTGCACGTGCTACGGGTGCGGCTCCCGGAATAAGATCGATTTGGAATTCTACCGGTCGATGAGGTGGAAGACCCGGCAATTCGTCAGGAAATACATCGGAAAAGTCACTAACAATTGGCACCTCATCGATATGCTTCTCATCGGACTCGACTTTCCTAACGCGGGCAAGGATCGCAAAATAACCCTTATGGAGTAGTTTTCTAACTTTAAGGCACGAAACGAGGTTGAGTCCGGTGCAACTCTTATCGCCATAAACAATCAAAGGTTCACCATTCTCGATAGGAATTCGGATTGCGTTAAGATCACAAAGGATGTGAGATTTCATCTTGGCTAACCAATTCATACCGATTATTACATCGAAGCTTCCTAGTTCCATGGGTATCAAGTCAATTTCAAACTCATTACCCAAAATGTTTAATGTGCACCCCCGGTAATATGTGTCGGCACTCAATAGTTTCCCGTTGGCCACTTCAATGGTATAAGTGGTATCTAATGGAAACGGTGGAGTGCTAAAAGAATGAGTCAAAGTCTTGGATACAAAGCATTTATCGACACCCGAATCGAAAAAACAAGTAACATAAGAGTTGTTGAGAAAAAACGTACCCGTGACCAAGTCATTGTCATCTCGGGCTTCCTCGGTGTTGATGTTGAAAGCTCGGCCGCGCGTATTGGGGTTATCTTTCCTCTTCGGGCATGCATTTCTATAATGGCCCGTTTGGCCACATTCATAACAAGTGCCGTTTTTGGTGCATTGGGCCCCTTTCGAGCGATGGGGGCAACACTTTTACACTCATTGGCCTTATGACCAACTCCTTGACACCGGTGGCAAATTAACTTGCCACATTCACCAAAGTGATGTTTGTTGCATTTGTTGCAAAGAGGTAGGTTCCCGGCATAACCCTTATTGCCGTCGGAGGTGTAAGGCTTCTTAGTAAAGTTGTTGTTGCTTGTTTGGGGGGCTTCCCATTTTCTTTTGTTGTTACCCGACTTATCCTCGGCTTTAGGTGCCGGCACTACAATTTCGTCCACCGTTTCTATCAATTTGCGGGCCATGTTCAAAGCTTCTTGATGATTAGTGGGTTTGGATGACATTACTCCGTGTTTGATGCTCTTTGGAAGACCATCCATGTAAAGTTCAACCCTTAAAGCTTCGGGGTTCACAAGATTTGGGCACATCAAGGCTAGTTCGGAAAATCGTTGATTATAAGCCTTGAGATCATCTCCGACCGCCTTTAAAGTTCTTAACTCTTGTTCGAGCCTTCGGGTTTCTTCACGGGGGAAATATTCGACAATCATCTTTTCCCTTAAGTCGGCCCAAGAGAGGGCGTGAGCTTCATCGGTACCCACCGATTGTACATAGGTGTTCCACCATATGAGGGCGACACCGGCGAAAGTGTGAGTGGAGTATTTGACCTTATCTTGGTCCCGACAACCGTTTATGCTAAAGACGGCCTCCGTTTGTTCGAACCATCAAGTGAGAGTAACCGGTCCCCCGGTACCATCAAAAGTATGAGGTTTGCACCCCATGAAAGCTTTATAGGAGCATCCCTCGCTTGAGTTACCTGCCCGTTGATTGTTGTTGTTGTGGTTGTTGTTATTGTTGTTGTTGGAGGAGTGACCGGCCATGGCCGCATCCACTGCGGTGGCTATCATCCGTTGTAGAGCTTGTTCGGGAGTTTCATGGCGTGGCACACGACGAGGAGGCATTTTTCCTTCAAAACACAAGAATACCGTTGATTAGTATTTTTAATAATACTAATCATGATATGGAATAAAGATAGAGAAAAATTTTCTTGACTCACCTTAAATTCTTTGTGTCATAATGTCGGAACGTTCATATGAGTCACCGTAATATAATCCCGGAAATTATATTACCCTAATTCATATGTGCATTCGACATTACTTCACTAAGTCAAGGTGGCGCGTCAATCAAATTAAACAACGTGAGATTAAGATGAAATAAAAGTAGATATGAGTAGAAACGTTCGAGTATGGATGCACAAGTAGTCAAGTAATTCCTACTTCAAGTCTATATGCCGGTTGTAGTCTAGACTCACTAATGTACCCTATGACTCGGGGTTGACACCAATGAACTCTAAATCCCTACAACCAATGCTCTGATACCATCTGTAGCGACCCGAACAAAGTCGTCATTGATGGCGCCGTCTACTTAGGTCCCGTTACGTGGTCATAAGTCTTTAAAACAACGTTTGACCAAAAGTATGTCGCATTCATTTCAAAAGTAAAGATGTTTCAAGGTTTACAAGGTAGTTCGACAACTAGTTACATTACAAAGTTTAAAGTACAATTTAAACATATGCGACACAATTTAAAAGTAGCCAAAAGACGCTCCACGTATGCAAGTATACTCGACATCCAAGCAAGTATCAAGGTAATGAGCGGAAGCATGTATCACAAAACGTTCAAGGACCTGAGAAAAACATAGAAATCTATCAACGAAAACGTTGGTGAAATCATAGGTTTAAGTAAGTAAGTACAAGTGAACCACAAGATTTGTAACAATGATGTAATAGTAATACATTCCAAAAGTTTATTTCACGAGCACCCAATTATCAATGCTTAACATTCCTTCCATAGAACCCCATCACAATAGTGTTAGAACATACACTGTTTCTCGAAAATATATTTCATTCGTAAACGGTAGCGAACCGTTTGAATGAGGGTTTGTCAAACCCATATGGCCATATAACATAAGTTCTCGCTTACACCCGGCAAGTGTAACTAATGATAATCGAATTGAGGATTTTTGTTCAAACTCGTATGTAGAATGTTTGTTTTCCTGTACTTGTGTTCACTTAGTAAAAAGAAACGTTTATATTTTCTCATCCCAAATGTAAGTGCAAAAGAGTAAAAGTGGGACTATGATCTCACCTTGTGTGCACGAGTATTAAGTACTTCAACAAGTAATGTGTGCAAAGAACAAGCTAGTCTTAACCTAAACAAATAGGTTTATATCAATATCGGTAAACACGATAGGTCAAAGTGTTCAATTAGTCCTATGGCTCGTTAAGACTCGATCATAATAGCATGTGAATCAAATTGTCATGTTTCATGCAAGGTACAAGTATAAAAACATGTTAGAATGATTGCACAAACATTTGGTTAAGTTTGATTAAAAGTCAACTTAGGTCGGGTCAAAGTCAACGAAAAAGTCAACACATTCGGGTCGGGTCCCGAACTATTTTCCTGAGGTTTTTAATCATATATGAGCATGTTAGAACAAGTTACATGTGAATTGGAGGTCCATAGCATAGCAAACATTTTAAGTAAAATGACCAACGAAGACAGAAGCCTGCAAGTGTATCTGGACGGCGTCCAGATTGTTTGGACGACGTCCATCTTTGAAGGCTGGGACGGCGTCCAAATATCTGGACGGCGTCCAGCTTTGAAATCTGGGACGGCGTCCAAGGATCTGGACGGCGTCCAGATTGGTATTCAAGTCTGATGCAGAAAACTTTTAAGTGCACGAACCAAAAACCAAACTAACACATTTTATGATCCGCAAACAACCAAAACATGTATCTTATATCATCGGAAAGGTATTTTGACGAGGAAAACATCTAAACACATTTCATCAATCACATTTACCTTTACAACAACCAAAATCACATTGAATGCTCAATCATTTAATGCATTCAAGTTCATAAATGCAAATCAATGATTCGACAACCAATTTACATGAATGATATGCCGTCTCGAAGGTAATCAAGCATACAATACAACCTAATACTTACTAATAACATTTCATGTCATTCCAAGCATCAAAAGTCCATTTCACGTTCATCAAACCCTAACCCAATTTCACCAAAATCACTAATCAAGTTCATGAAGTTTTCTAAAGCAACCTACACATCAAATTGAAGCTAGTGATACTAGGAACACATTTAATACTTGCACTTTATCATAACAACAACATTAAATCATCCAAAACTCAAAATCAAACACACACTATTCATGTTCATGCTAGTTACACTAAAACAACGAGATCGAGCATATAAATCATATATCCATGTTAGACTTGAGCCATAGACACTAACTAACAACTTTATAAGTTAAAAACATCAAGAACACAAAATCAAGTGATTTTAGAAAGTTACCCAAATGTAATGAAATTGGTATGGAATTGAAGAGGAAGTTGCAAGGATTCCAAAAATGTAATTTGTTTTGCAAAACACCCGCTAGCTCAGATTTGGATGATGATTCTTGTTGGTGTTCTTTGAGAGAAAAAAGGAAGTAGTAAAAGATGAGGATGAAAATGAATGGATGAAAGGGGTTTGACCCTTTGACCTAGTCAAGGGTTTGATCCCTTGTCAAGTTTAGTCCCTCAACTTTCGTTCGGGTGCGTGAATTACCTAAATGAGATAATTTAAAACGCGTATCAACGGGAGATGTTTTAAACATATAACGGACTTTAAAATGAACAAACGGAAAGTAAACGGAAAAAGGCGGGATGTTACAATGATCATTCTTTGTAAAGTTGAAATACCATTTTAAGAAGCCAAATACCCAAGCTCATTTAGACGGATACCGAACTTAGTACAAAATTTCGAATCCTTGACGTAAACATTAACAAACCGTGAACGTACATTCAACTTATTTTTATCCAAGTGTAAGTTTGAGTCACCCTTAAGTAAGTCCACTATACAAGTCAACTCAAGTAAACAAAACAAAATGAAGTTCAAGGGGTATTGTGTAAAAAGTGCAAAATGAAGTCCAATGTGTGTTATGAAATTAATGTATCATCGGGGACTAAAAGTATAACTTAGCTAGTTATTCTGTTAATAGTTTGCTACGCTTGTTAGGACCTGATTAGTGTATATACTCCTCGTAATAGTTTGAGAAGTTGATCAAGTGTGAATAATTAAAACGTAATTGCTCCTAGCTGTATGTGTTATCCATTGATTAAAATTCTCAAGGTATCAAAGCGTTAGGTTTAATAATGGCGTTCGTATAAAATTGAGTTTGTAAGCAATCTTAATTCAAACATATCTATTATGAATTGTATTGTTGATTTGATTTTGAACAGTTCATGTGTTCTTGTGTTCAATTTCGCTTCCGGATTATCATTTCAGTAGATCCTCAACTATTTTAGAATCATTTGTTTTTGAATGATGAATTTGCTAAGCTTCCATATCAGTTAAGTAGTTCTCATTATGAAATCATTTTTCATTTGGTTCATATTGATCTTGGGTACCTTACAAAGTTTCAACATAAGGTAAATTTAGATGCTTTTAACTATATTTGATGATTGTAGTAAATCAACTTGGGTGCATTTGTTAGTTAACAAAAGTAATTGTTTATCAGTGTTCAAATCATCCATGAATTTTAGACAAAGTCGATTTGGTAAGATTATAAAAGTTGTCAGATCAGATAATGCCTTGAAATTTGTTAAAGGCCAGTTATGGAGTTATTTATCTCACATGGGTGTTGAAGATCAAACTTAATGTCCAGATAGACCTCAACAAAATGGTAGGGTGGAAAGAAAGCATAGGCATATGCTGGAAATTGCAAGAGCATCGAGATTTCAAGCTAACTTTCCACTACAAACTTTGGGGTGATTACGTAATTACAATAGTTATCTAATAAACAGATTTCCTACATTCATTTTGAAGAATAAAACACCATTATGAGGTACTTCTTATAAGTCTACAAACATATGATCATTTAATAGTTTTTGGTTGCTTTGCAATGGCTACCAATCCTTCCAGGATTGTCGATAAATTTAGTGAAAGGGACGTTCCTTGTGTTTTCTTAAGATATCCTTCACATAAAAAAGATTACAAATTCTATAATTTGTTAACCAACTCAACAATTGTGACCAGAGATGTTGCTTTCTATAAATCTTTCATTTCTCAACAAATTGTTACAATTTTTTTTGCATCCCCTTCCATCTGTTTTACCTTCTATGTAATCCTAAAAATGTATCTGGTAATGATCTTCCTATTATTGATTTTGTGGCATCAAATAACTATAATTCAGATAATAGTCATCCTTTCGATTTCACTCTGATTGTTCCACTTAGAAGATATTCTAGGTGTTCTGTACCTCCAAAATGGCATAGTGACTATTTTATTACACAGATACATGTTGTTCAAAGTCATACACCTGTGGCTAATCAAATTTTTTTCCTTGTCTTGAATATGCTTTTCAATCTTATATGACTGCCTTAATAACTATTATTGATCCTACTCATTTTAAATAAGCTGTTGTTGATCTTGCTTGGTGTTTAGCAATTGATGATGATTTAGATGCTTTAGAAAAGAATGAAACTTGAGAGATTACAGATTTACCAAAAGGTAAAAAGGCTATCGAGTTTCACCATATTTTCAATACCAAGTTAAAAGCATATGGTACTGTTGATAGAATGAAAGCTAGACTTGTAGTAGATGGTAATAGGCAAAAGAAAAGGCATTGATTATGTTGGAACTTTTACATCTGTTGCTAAAATGGATACAATGAGATCTTTACTTGTTGTTGCTGCTATGTACAATTAGAACATTTGTCAAATTGATGTGTCTAACGCCTTTTTGTAGGGAGATCTAATGGAGGAAGTTTATATGAAAATGCCCTTGAGTTATGTTGGTATGGGGTAGCCAATTTATAATGTTGTTAATAATAAATATGCAAATTCAAAAGTTTGCAGACTTAAAAATTCAATGTATGGGCTAAAATAAGCACAAAGATAATGGTTTGCAAAGTTATCTCCTGCTTTAATATCATTTGGTTACAGTCATTGAAAATTATATTATTCATTATTTACAAAGATGGATAAAGATCAATAAACTACCATATTAGTGTATGTGGATGATTTGTTGATTACTGGAAACGGTCATGCCCATATTGACACCCTTAAAAGTTGACGTAAGTCAATTTTTAAATTGAAGGATTTAGGTAGTGTCAGTAACATTATGAGTTTAGAAGTTCCATAGTCAACTCAAGTAGAGTACATGATACCATCGATCAATTTTATAAAACATGGTCTTAAAATTAGGACTTGGGATGTACTCAGTTATCGTACCTCGATCTAGTTTTAGAGTATCTTTGATCTGATATAATAAAGTGGATTTGTAAACTTATATAGTAACTGAGTCTTTCAAAAACCAGTTTCATTAAACAAAGACGAAAGAACTGTGGAATTAACAACCACCTTAGTACCCACTAAGAGATACATTAGTATCCAGTGCCTTTCACCCTTAGATTTCTAGAAAGAACTTTACTTAGGAAAGCAAATCTCATTATCACGCTTTAGTTAAGTTATTACTTTAGATTACCTCTGCTAGTGTTAAGAACGGTTGAAATTATATAGGCTGGTAATCCATTCCAATAGCTCAACCGACATGACTGTTACTAGACTAGCAGGTTTCTAGAAAATTGGCTAAGAGTCGTTTGTATCCTTACCTTATAGTCTTGGGTAGACGTCGAGGGTAAGATACCAGACCGTTTAATCAGAATCCCCAAACCCAAACCACCAGTGACATACAAAGATATTAGTAGGGGTTTAAGGTCAAACATCCGCATGTGCCAATCACTGATACTCAGTTAAAAAAAAGCATATCGACACTAATCGTCCCTTAACCATTGACTAATGAAATCATGATAAGAACCATTTGTTTGATCTGAATTTACATCTATTTATTTACGTGCTTATTTTAATTCCCGTCTTTTACTATTGTTGAACAACCCAAATCACTCCAATGAAACCCGCAAAGATAGAACCCTAATTGTGAGGAGACACTTACTTTCCACTGCATTTCTCTCTTTAAATGTACGACCCTAGGTCATACTTCCACTACTACCTTTTAGGATTAGGAGTGATAGTTAGATTTGGGCCTCAGCCTTACAGTTTATTAAACTATTTCCAGATACTCCTTAGAATAATTTACGCCCAACGACAAGTAAAAACTTGACTAACCTGAGTGTATCATCGACGTATTGACTAAATCACTAAGCAGACTTCTAGTGTATACTCTACAATTAGGTTACCCCTAACCTTATAAACGTTTCCCTATAAACGGACCAAGTCTACACAACTCATCCCTACTTACTCCCTATCTTTACTTGAAGACCACAAAACTTTCATGTGAATCACCATAATATAACCACATTGGCCAAGTGTCGTTATATTATGTCAATTCACACTTCTTTCCCGATATCATCAAACAAGGTCCAGTATGTATGACTTATCCCTTTTATCTCATGCACAACAACCCGATTAGCTATCACACTTAAAATTTCTATCACAATCACTTATATGCAAAAAAAAACCCGAAAGTAATTAAAATAATCATTCAATAAACACATTAAGTCCAAAAATTAACAGTTTAAGCCTAGAAAATCCTAAAGTAGATTATCCAAGTCCCTTGAGCCACCGCTCTGATACCAACTTGAAACGCCCTTGACCCTTAAAAAAATTAGAAAGGCGTTGTGTGCGGCTCGCACTAAAACGTATTTTGACCTGACCCACTTTCAAGACAAATATATTAAGTTTCTTACCAATTATAGAGAAATGGAGGTGACTAGGGATGGAAGATGCTTGGATTCCTTTTACTCTTGATAAGATTACACTCTATGATGAACATGCACAATCTTCTTCAAGAATTGGAACTTTTTCATTCTAAGTCATCACCATCGCCATCCCCCCTCTCTCTCTCTATTTTTTCTAGAAGTGTTGGTGTGAATGAGAGATTTTCCCTAAAATCGCAGTTATAAGCTTTAATTCAAAATTACACTTTTAGCCCTTAAATCCCTTATTTATTACACCATTCAGCCAGTCTGCCAGAGTGCACGGCGCGCACCCTAATTGTGCATGGCGCACACTATCTTGAATATTCGAGGATGTAAATTACCTTTACCATTTTTTCACGGGGCTCAACCTTATATTTTTCCAACTCTGTTGCTGAGTCAACATTACTATTATCGGTTTCCTTCAAAAAAGCTTCCACAAATTTATTTTCTTGATCAATTAGATTCTTCACATATCCTTAATTTCCAGAATTCACATTTGAGCTTCCTTCTCCATACATAATTCGATATTCCTCGTACAAATTTTTCATTGCATCCTCAAAAAAATTAACATGATCTTTCACGTCTTTTCTCTTTAAATTCTCAACCCGCTTCTGAAATTCTTCTTTCGATTCTTCTTCCATACGTTTGTATGTTTTCATATCACATACACATTTAAAACCAAATCTCACAATCAACATTTTCATTTGAGTGTCAAGCACAACGACAAAATACATCAACATGTTTAACTTTTTAAAGCTACCCCAGTACTTATTAAACTTATCTTTCATGGCACTTGTCATCACTCTGTACTCCATGTCACCATCTGTCTTTATTTTATCTAGTTGATAATTTAGATCGACAACCTCATTGAAGAACGAATTAGCAACAACAAAAGATGTTCCCGAAATTATTTCGGTGCTTCGTTTAAAAATCCCTAAAATTTGGATGAGCTTCTTAATGCAATGCCAGTCAGTTGAAGTTGGGATTTCTCTACCTAAATCATGCACATAACTACGATCTTTACTCTCGTATAAATCAAAATCCTCTTTTAACTTTTCAGCAATATCCAACATGTCATACGTTGAGTTCCATCTAGTTGGACAATCAAGATGTAACATAGCTTTAGATTCCAACTTTAACTCTTCCACACAAACTTTAAATATGTCACATCTAGCTGTAGAATTCCAACTATACTTAACAGCTGCACGTACACGTTCAACTGATGAATTATATCTGCTCATTCCATCCTTAACAATCAAGTTAAGTATGTGCGCGTTACGTCTCAACTGGATGTATTCGCCGCCCGATATCAATTTTGTATGCATCTTGTTTCTCAAAAATGCCAAAGTTATATCATTAGAAAACACATTATCTACAGTTATCGTGATTAGGTGGTCATTCCCCCAATCATGCAAACAATCTAAAATTTCCCATATAAATATATATATATATATATATATATATATATATATATATATATATATATATATATATATATATATATATATGCGATTCACACTCTGTATGGATGTCCATGTGTCGGTCGTTCGACTCACACACTATTTACCTTTCCTAAAAATGGTCTTTAACTTTTCTTTTCTATTGTGAAAAAGTTCGAACACATCTCGAGATATAGTCGTACGTGATGGGATCTTAAAGTGAGGACACGCCACTTCCATGAATTCCTTGAACCCTTCTTTTTCTACAAAAGAAAATGGGAGTTCATTCACAATTACCATCTTAATCAGTGCATTTCGAATTAAAACATTGTTGAACTTCCAATTTTGTGTGTTGCCACCTTCACTATCTTTGTATTTCTTAATGTATATTGTTTGTTGATTATTGAGTCTCTCTGGGTGATTTGGGCATTTCATCATGTGTTTCAACATTGAAGAAGTTCCATTCCTAATTATGTCCGCCTTATATATTTTTCCAGGAGAGTAGTTACACTGCCCGTATTGTATACCATCAATATAAATCTGTGTAAAATGTTTCCACATGACAGACCTTACTTTCCCTTTTCCTTTTTCGGATGCACTCGCATCCGTCTTTTGTTTTTTCTTTAATAGTTTAGTGACATCCTCCTTTTCTCCTTCGTCTGCTTCACTACCCGATAAAATTTCAATTTTCTTTATCCATCCAAAACATTACACAATCATGGTAAGGAATCTAATAAGCTGATAATAACATAAAACCATAGTACACACATATGATTTCAATAAGAATTAATCAGTTTCGTGAAGGAATGCACACTCAACATCGATTATTAGCGGGTTTGTGTTTACTTTTTGCTAGTTAATTTGTTATATTTAATTTGTTATATTTCATCATTAATTTGTTAATGAACCACCATCTAATCTCACCCCAGTTAGACAAAATTTGTATATCTCGAATCACACATATTTGTGGGTTTTCTTGATTTACAACCCCATTTTTTATTAACCATATAGATATAGATAGATTTTGATTATCATATGAAGTTATTTAAGTTTATATATATATATATATATATATATATATATATATATATATATATATATATATATATATATATATATATATTATGCGTTTTAATTGAATCAAGATTATAACTGTGATATAGTTGAAGAGTTCACATACAACTACCACCAAAACAAGTATTACTACAACATCATCATCAATATCAATCATTACAAATAGTGAAGCCCTCTCCCATGTATCATTCGTAACAATTATTAATAATAGTATCTTCCATTCTTTTGAAAATAAAAATTAAATAGAAATCAAATAAGTAAAATATATTGAGACATAATATACATATTTAACCCAATTTCTTACCATCAATTTACATATTTACGGATTAAAGCAGTACAAAACTTGGCTTTTTGGGTACTCTGATCAACATATTGAGACATAATATATAATACATTATATAATCTAGTTGTTAAACAGACCAACCTGTATGCATTCATTTCTAAGTTTAATGTATATCAACTTTAATATACATCAACAATAGATTAATAATCTTATTGAAGCTTAAAAAGATGCTACATGCTAATCGTCTTGAAGAAAACAAATAAGCGACAAAAATAAAACAATAAAGAAAAGATAGATACTAACCATGGAATTTATCTTATTGAAGCTTAAAAACGAAGATGATGATCAATAATAACACAAATTGAATAATAACTATTTAGTGCACAATTCTCTCCCTTTCACAATGTATATCAATGTAACGTAAAGCATGTATATATACACAATTAAACCATCGATCTTATCACTAACTTAGGAATTTTGTATCATGTACCAATTATACTTATTTGGCTATAAGTTATTTGCATGCTTAATTTACGTAAAGGTCTCTTTTGATTAAAGATAGATGTTATTAAAAAAGTTTATCTGATTACCTACTTTTGAAATTTAAATTACTTTTCATAGTTATCTATAATATCGTATGTAGTGACCCGAATTTTTCCATGTTTATATATATTTAATGAATTTGATATTTACATGATTAAGTGTTTCCAACATGTTAAGCAATCAAACTTGTTAAGACTTGATTAATTGAAATAGGTTTTATATAGACAATTGACCACCCAAGTTGACCGGTGATTCACGAATGTTAAAACTTGTAAAAACTATATGATGACATATATATAGTTATATATATAGTTAACATGATATTATAATAAGTAAGTATCTCATTAGGTATTTTAACAATGAGTTATATACATAAAAATGAGACTATTGAATTAAGAAACTCGAAAACGATATATATAACGATTATCGTTATAACAACTTCTTACTAAATACATATGAATCATATTAAGATATTGATACACTATGTTTAATCATGATAAATGATAAGTAAACATGTCATTAAGTGTATTAACAATGAACTACATATGTAAAAACAAGACTACGAACTTAATGATTTCGAAACGAGACATATATGTAACGATTATCGTTGTAACAATATTTAACTGTATATATATATCATATTAAGATATATTAATACATCATATTATCATGATAATATAATAATTTAACATCTCTTTTGATATAATAAACAATGGGTTAACAACATTTAACAAGATCGTTAACCTAAAGGTTTCAAAACAACACTTACATGTAACGACTAACGATGACTTAACGACTCAGTTAAAATGTATATACATGTAGTGTTTCAATATGTATTCATACACTTTTGAAAGACTTCAAGACACTTATCAAAGTACTTCTATTTAACAAATATGCTTACAATTACATCCTCATTCATTTTCATCAACAATTATACTCGTATGCACCCGTATTCGTACTCGTACAATACCTACCTTCTAAATGTATTTACTATTGGTATATACACTCCAATGATCAGCTCTTAGCAGCCCATGTGAGTCACCTAACCATGTGGAAACCATCATTTAATATCTAGCATGAAATATCTCACAAAATTACAAACTAATGGAGCCTATATGGAGAGGCTAAGTTCACGTGAATGAGGGAGCTCACAAACACTTTTACTTTGCAATTTTCTTGAATCAAATTACTCTCTCTCAAGTGTTCTTCCTTTATTCTAAGTGTTCTTCATCATCTTCAACAAAATCTAGCTCAATCTAGTTCATAAATCCATACATAAACCAAGTTATAAAACAACTACTCAAGAACACACCAACAAGACTTCCAAGTTTGCTAGCTTACTTTCAATCTTGCAAATCCACTTTGAGTGATCATCCAACCTCAAGAAATCTTTCTTATTTACAGTAAGATATCTTTCTAATATAAGGTAATACTTATATTCAAACTTTGATTCAATTTCTATAACTTTAACAATCTTATTTCGAGTGAAAATCTTACTTGAACTTATTTTCGTGTCATGATTTTGCTTCAAGAACTTTCAAGCCATCCAAGGATCCTTTCAAGCTAGATCTATTTTTTTCATTTCCAGTAGGTTTATCCACAAAACCTGAGGTAGTAATGATGTTCATAACATCAATCAATTCATATATATAAAACTACCTTATTCGAAGGTTTAAACTTGTAATCAGTAGAACATAGTTTAGTTAATTCTAAAATTGTTCGCAAATAAAAGTTAATCCTTCTAACTTTACTTTTAAAATCAACTAAACACATGTTATATATCTATATGATATGCTAACTTAATGTTTTAAAACCTGAAAACACGAAAAACACCGTAAAACCGGATATACGCCGTCGTAGTAACACCGCGGGCTGTTTTGGGTTAGTTAATTAAAAACTATGATAAACTTTGATTTAAAGGTTGTTCTTCTGGGAAAATGATTTTTCTTATGAACATGAAACTATATCCAAAAATCATGGTTAAACTCAAAGTGGAAGTATGTTTTCCAAAATGGTCATCTAGACGTCGTTCTTTCGACTGAAATGACTACTTTTACAAAAACGACTTGTAATATTTATTTCTGACTATAAACTTATACTTTTTCTATTTAAATTCATAAACTTAAGTTTAATATGAAACCATAGCAACTTGAATCACTCAAAAATGATTTAAAACGAAGAAGTTATGGGTAAAACAAGATTGAATAATTTTTCTTGTTGTAGCTACGTGAAAATTGGTAACAAATCTATATTAATCATATCCTAGCTAACTCATATTTTATTATATATGTATTTTAATATATTATGTAATCTTGGGATACCATAGACATGAATACAATGTTTTGACATATCATATCGACCCATCTATATATATATATATATATATATATATATATATATATATATATATATATATATATATATATATATATATATATATATATATATATATATATATATATATATATATATATATATATTTCGGAACAACCATAGACACTCCATATGCAGTAATGTTGGAGTTAGCTATACATGGTTGAGGTTGATTCCAAAATATTATATATACTTTGAGTTGTGATCTAGCCTGAGGCTTGTATACACGAGGTCGTGGATTGATTCGAGATAATATATATTGCTTTATTTTCTGTACATCTAACTGTGGACAACTAGTTGTAGGTTACTAACGAGGACAGCTGACTTAATTAACTTAAAACAAGCAAAACGTATTAAAAATGTTGTAAATATATTTTGAACATACTTTGATATATATGTACATATTTGTTATAGGTTCGTGAATCGACCAGTGGCCAAGTCTTACTTCCCGACGAAGTAAAAATCTGTGAAAGTGAGTTATAGTCCCACTTTTAAAAATCTAATATTTTGGGATGAGAATACATGCAGTTTTGAAAATGATTTACAAAATAGACACAAGTATTGAAACTACATTCTATGTTGAATCATTATACCGGATATCGCCCTTGTTGAACTTGGTAACCTAAGAATTGGTGTTTATGATAATTGCCACCAATTGACGCGAATCCTAAAGATAGATCTATGGGCCATTGACAAGCCCCAGTCAGAGAATTTGAACTGCTTTAGTACTTCGATATTTATATATGGGTATATTCTAGATGCATTTGTTAATGGCGGTTACCAGGTGTTCAACCATACGAATGATTTTTATGCAGATTGCATGTTATTGAAAGATGAAATCTTGTGGTCTATTATTACAATTTGATATATAGGTTAAACCTATAACTCACCAACATTTTAGTTGACGTTTAAAGCATGTTTATTCTCAGGTGATTATTAAGAGCTTCCGCTGTTGCATGCTAATATATGGACAAGATTTGGTGTCAGCATGCTTGTATAATATTGTTTAAAACTGCATTCGAGATTTACTTTGTTGTAACATATTAATATTGTAAACCAATATGTATTGGTAGTGTGTAAGTTTGATATTTTTAGATTATCATTTCTGATTATCTAGGTGGTGTCCTTTTAACCCTGTCGATAAAATAAAGGTTATGGTTTGTTTTAAAAACGAATGCAGTCTTTGAAAAACGTCTCATATAGAGGTCAAAACCTCGCAACGAAATCAATTAATATGGAACGTTTATAATCAATATGAACGGGATATTTCAGTTGGCATCCGAGCGTTGGTCTTAGAGAACCAGAATTTTTGCATTAGTGTGTCTTACCGAGTTTGTTAGGATGCATTAGTGAGTCTGGACTTCGACCGTGTTTTTCTTCAAAAACGATTGCTTAACATTTTTTGTTGGAAACTATATATTATTAACATGTAAATATTATGTGATATATTAATCTCTTAACGTGTTTGATATTGTGTGATAGATGTCTACCTCTAGTACAAATCCCATCGACTCACCTAATAATAATGAAGAATCGAATATACTTTGGGAAGATTCACAAATTACCGAAGAGGAACCAGAAGAGGAGGAACCGGAAGAAGAGGAACCAGAAGAGGAGGAACCGGAAGAGCAAGAACCGGAAGAAGAAGAGGTTTTGGAGGAAGAAATATTGATAACTACAGTAAATCATTTAAATAAAAGAAAATCCTCAACCAACGGACCAAAGTCAAAAATGGTCAATGGTGTTTCCGCCAAGGAAGCAAAATATTGGGAAGATTACCAATTTTCCGATGAATCGGATCCCGATGAGGATTCCAATGATGTTATAGAAATTACCTCGACCCAATTTAATAAAGCAAAAGAAAATAATAAGGGAAAAGGTATAAAAATAGAGAAACCTGATTCCAACCCCGATGAACTTTATATGTATCGACAACGTCCGTATTTCCTAAAATGTAACAATAACCCGGGAACCTCTAAACCACCAGGATTTTCTAAACCATTGTGAAAAATGACGGCTCGTATTAGAGGAACACCATATATCCCTAGAAAATTAAGAAAACGAACCAAGTCCGAAGAAGAAGAAACCAGTGATTCAGATTAGAGGGTTGTAATCATGTTGTGTATTATATGTATTGTAGTGTGCTTTTACTTTTATGTGACGATCGCTCCAAATTCATATGGACGAACACGTCATTAATTGATTTCATTGCGAGGTATTTGACCTCTATATGATACGTTTTATAAACATTGCATTCTTTTGAAAAGGCGCACCATAAATGAATATTTAAATCAAAGGTTTTCGATATATGATGATTTTTACATATAGACAATCACCATAAATAATAGTTTACAACAGTATTTCCGTTGACAATGCAGTCAAAATAAGATACATGGTGATGATTTGGTGAATGCAACGTTTCCTTGAAAATATGTCATGTAAGACTCCATGCACATAGCTTGTCTAACATCTAAGCAAACAGCGGAAGACTTCTAGGGAACCTGAGAATAAACATGCTTCAAGTGTCAACACAAAGGTTGGTGAGTTCATAGTTTTAATATTACACATAATCCGTATATCAATGTGGATTACAAAAGTTCAGTTGTTTCATTCAAAACGTTTATCATTATGTTTTAAATAAAAGGTGGACCACAAGATTTCAGTTGTTTCATCCGAAACGTTTATCAATCGGTTCTACAAAATTGAGCACCCTGGTAACTAAACTTTAACGTATATATAATTTGTACCCTTTGTATAATCATCTTAATAATACACGCAAACCAACGTGTACGCTTCTCAAATAGCATACGTCCGTTAAAAGGCTAGTGCTCTAGCTCGGACGGGGATATCAAGCCCTATGGATCCATATACTACTACTCGCGCCCACCAGTTCTTATAACTGGCAGTTACTAGTTACCAAAGCTAAGGGATTTTCGGTTCAAACTCAGTGTAGAATTTAGTATGTACTTGTATCCATTGCGTTTAAAATAAAGTGCATGTATTCTCAGCCCAAAAATATAGATTGCAAAAGCAATTAAAAAGGGAGCAAATGAAACTCACGCATATAAATATTGTATATCGGTTAATAAAGCATTTGCATGTATTCTCAGCCCAAAAATATAGAGAGTAAAAGGGATCATATGAAACTCACTGTTATACAATATTGTAGGAAAGCATGTAGACGCATCGGAGATAATAACACGAGGTTTGATTCACAAAAATACCCCCGAACATTACCCATAACCTCCTTGGCAATAACCCATATTTTCCTTAGCTCTAGCTCTCTCGGAAACTCGTTTTGAAAATTACTTGGACAGTACTCCGTCGTAATATTTTATGTACATTATTATTTTTGTATCGCAAAAATAATAATACTAATAATAAGATTAATAAGATTAATAATAATCTTAATAATAATAATAATAATAATAATAATAATAATAATAATAATAATAATAAATTATATACGGAGTAATATATATTTGTGTATGTGTGTTTGATTTTTCATTCGAGCAAAACACCTGAATTTATAGTACCTGGCCTGGAATCTGGAGTCATGCGACTCGCATGGAAATGGCCTTCTGGCCATGCGACTCGCATGAGGACCAGGGACAGCTCACATTGTTTTGGCTCCTAGCTTGTCGACATAATATAAAATAAAAATAAATATATAAATAATTAATATAATTATTTATATATTATATTTTATTCTTGTGCATAGTAGACTAGATATTTTTGGTCCGTTGCGTCGGGCGTTTCTTCTTGACTCGGGTCCCGGTTCCGGATTTTCAGACGTCCTTGCGTACTATTTTTTATCGTGTACTTTGCGTTCCGCAACTTGTACTCTTGTCATTTTTAGACGTTCTTCATCAATAATTTGAACCTTTTTAATTGTATCTTGTACATTTGAGCATTTTGGACCTTTCCGTCTTCAATTCTTCGTTTTCGCCTTTTGTCTTCGCACTTATTAAATATAAACGAATATTACTTGAATATGGAACAATTACAACTAAAATCCTGTCTTTCTTGGGGGATAATGCTATGAAATATATGTTCCTTTTTAGCCTTATCAATAGCCTTAAATTATCCCTTAATTATATCACTCAAAGTGTATCTTAAACTTTTGAGTGTTTTGGTCATTTACTTCTATAAATCATCGTCTCGCTATTTGTTAAAATACATTTTTATAATAGCGTTTTACTGTAGCAAAAGTTACTGTAGCAATTCACTGTAGCAAAGTCAATTTCACTGTAGCAAATAGTAATTTTCAAAAACACTGTAGCATTTTGAGTAATGTGGCAATTTGAAAACACTGTAACAAATTAGTGTTTAACTGGTTCATCTTAAACGCTTTAGTTAACTTATCTAAATATCAATTGAATCAATAAACGAATGTTACTATCGTTTATTATATATATGTATATATCTTTTTAATATACATAAATCAGTTTTTAAATACACATTGGAAGTTATTTATAAATAAATTTTAATAATAAATATTTCAACTTATCATATACATTCAAATAGATATTTAAACCAATAAGTTTAATGTACGGTATCAGACAATTAATACATTGTTACCTTTTCATGTTATAGTATATATGTATCTATTTACATATAATTGTTCGCGAATCGTCGAAAACAACCGAAGGGTATTTAAATATATAAAAGTAATTCAAAAATTTTGAGATTCAGTTTTACAGACTTTGATTATCGTGTTGGAAATGTTAATCATACAAAGATTAAGTTTAAATTTAGTCGAAATTTCTGGGTCATCACAGTACCTACCCGTTAAAGAAATTTCGTCCCGAAATTTGAGTGAGGTCGTCATGGCTAACAATAAAAATGTTTTAATGACGAATATGAGTTGATAATAGAGTTTTATCTATGTTTGAATAATATGGATAAAATAATCCAATTACTCGAAGCGTATGAGAGAAGTTATCGTAATCAAGTGAAATGGAGAATAGAGATGCGTCTTATCTCTTGATGTAGTAACAATTGATTTCCGGATTTTAAGGAATAGAAAATCTTCATAATCTAAATAAGATTTGATTCTTCAGAATTTGCGGAAATTAGGATTTTCTTTGATTAAATGCGTAATCTGCCTCTATTGCTGCGTCCGATATTTTGCTATAAATTGACCACTTCCGTTGCATTTATTTTCACCACTTCTATAATCTTCTTCCTTATTTCATACTTCTAACAAATTGTGAAATGCTTCATCCAGTTCTGATTCTTGATATACTCCTAACTTTCATATCTGTCATTCTTCTTTTTCATCTACCACCAGAGGAAATTACTTACTTCTACCATTACCTTGGGGTTATAGTGTTTTTCATTCTCCCGTGTCTTTATATTGCTATACGCATTGATATACACGGTTTGTAATTTCGGGGTTGTTATCGGGCTTTATATTCTCCATTATATTTCGGAGCTTCATACTTTTGTTTTCTCTTCCCGACCTTAAGTTAAACGGATAATGGTCCAGAATTCGTAGGTATGAAGTTTCAGATGAACATAAATAATGTTCTAAGAAAGAAATGGTAATAGTACAATCTGACTTGTCAAATTACCAGAATACCTCGAAAAAGACCGAATCATCAAGAAATATATTTTCTTGTTATATTTAGAGATTATATAGAATGAATGAGTTATGTAACATGGTTCATGATGAGGGTGGGATCTGTGAACCTTTATCACGTTCCATTAGAAACTCAGCATGACTTACTGTAATATAATCACGTTGATCAAGTGTCATTATATTATACTAACTCATGCTTCAGCTCCCAACACCACTTCCAAAATATTCATATTTTAAACTTGAAAGTTTCAGAATTTAGAAACTAAAATAGTTTCTTTTATGATGTAACACAGATATCGCAAGGAGAAAATTGATTTTCGATACGAATGATTATGAAATTATCTCCAGAAATATGGAGGATATTTATAATGAAAGATACGATGATATTTTAGAATTTCTAATATCAGAGGATGATGAAGAATATTGTCCGTAGGGGTTTAGTATCAGGAGCAAGGTATTCGTTAATGACTTCAGCAGATACTGAATCATTTGTATTCTTTGAAGGCAGGTTTAGTCTTTGTGATTTATCCACAACCCTCCTTCATACTTTGCTCAATCCGTTTTCCAGTTTCAAACCTTCTCTTTTTCTTAGCTTTACCACCATATTATTCTTTATCATCAAACTTTTGACTGTTAAGGTCGTTTACAGTTTTTGCTGCTTCATCAGCATTGTTCCAATTTCAGAGAACTAGTTTCATAGTTTGGGGTGTTTTTCAAAAACTTCACATTCGAAGTATGTAATTCGAGGAGGTAGACGTTATATGTACACATATAACTGTTGGCGTAGACGTGCTGCAAGATTTCAAAATACTGATTGCAAATTCCCGATAGTTGGAATGGCAACTATTGTTACAAGATGTGGATGAGTACATGATAGGGTTTCAATGTATATATAGTGATTTCCGGAGAGTTTCAAATAGCAGAGTGACGGAGTCGCTGGTACATTTACTGCTAATATGGTGGAACATAAAAGGTTCCCCAGTAACAAAAACGTATATGCCAAAGTTATAAGTCTGAAAGGTCGTCGTTGACTAGTTGAATGGGTGATAATACTGGATACTTTTAAAAAGGAATTGCAAGGTTATTTTCAGTGATAATAATGCCGAAGGATTTATCACAGATACGTGTTAAAGTTTTACTTAGGTTTCGAGAGCTTTCCAGATATATGATTATAAGTACAAATCTTTCTTCTCGTAGATATCGTGTAGTTGGTTTGTCTTCTCGTTTGTTCATTAGTTGAAGTGTTTCCAAGAATTTCGATGGGTTTGAACGCAAAATATAATCATATGATGTTCTAGTACTGTTCTGAATTCAAAGCATGGGTTTCGAAGCATGGTTTTGAAAGATGTAGGAATCTAAGAGTGATGTTTTTCGTTTAATCTTGACTTGGATTCTGATCTGTCGAAATCAGAATATGAAATTGAATGAAAATGGTTATTCTGCGATGAACAGATACGTATATCTATAGGTTTGAGCAGTATAGTTAATGATTGCTGAATCAGAATTGAAGAATGTATAGTGTAACATATTAATGTGGAATTTATATATTTCTAGGGTATTACCTACCCGTTAAAATATTCTCATCATTAACAGTTTGTACAAAAGGATTTTCAATTACAATCTTTATGAAAATATATGTATGTATATTTCCTTCAGATGTAATATAGATTTAATGAGTTATTAAACTCATTTGGTTTTCGGTTGGAACTAGAAACGAATAATCTCTTCTATATTAAAGATTACATAATCGTCGCAGGATATTTCTCCAATGAAGTTATGAATTAATACTTCATCGTTTATGGTTATTAGTATTCTTCGGTGCCTACGGTGCGTATGAGGTTGATACTCGTGGGACAGATTATGAGGTTAAGGTTTACGGTGCGGATGTTGTTGTTGGTGGTACTGGTACTGTTGTTGGTTGTGCTGCTGGTTCTGGTGGTGCTACCGGTGCTGCCTGTGATGCCTGCAAATTATGCATCATATTCTCCAAAGCCACAACTCGAGCGCGAAGCTCGTTAACTTCTTCTATTATTCCGGGATGATTGGCGGTTGGTACGAGAGGATGAATAAAGTTTAAAATTCTAGTTATCATATAATCGTTGCGAAATATCCTGGAAATGAGGGTAAAGATAGTGTTTCGAACGGGTTCGCCGGTAAGTGCCTCAGGTTCCTCACCAAGAGGTGAATTCGGTTGGTGGAAAGGATCGCCTTCCTCTTGTCTCCATTGATTAAGTTGATTACGAACCCATCCCCAATTCGTCCAGAATTGGTGATGACTGATTGGTTGATTCATTCCGGTTACACTGCTTTCGGAACTCAGGTGGAAATTCATATCGGAATCCGAAGAACTCGAATTACTTGCAGAATTCATCTTACACGGTTAGATAAATAATTTTCGATGTGAAATGATTTTCGGATATCGGATGATATTTTAATTACATAGAATACCTTTATATAGTACAAAGGATCCGTAAATTATGGAGAAACTTTCGGAAACTGTCAAGTAAAGGTAACAGTAACAGATACGCTAAGATATTCATTTTGTCTATACACTAGTCATGCAATCCATGCAATAAGGTGTGTCTAGACTACAAATGATAAGCAGGTAATTTTCCACACAAGGAATGATAAGCAGGTAATTTCTAACAAAAAAATTATAAGCAACAACTTTTATCATGCAGACATGGTCGAAGTCCAGACTCACTAATGTATCCTAACAATAACCGGTTAGACACACTAATGCAAATTCTGGTTCGCTAAGACCAACGCTCTGATACCAAGTGTGACGATCGCTCCAAATCTATATGGACGAACACGTCATTAATTGATTTCATTGCGAGGTATTTGACCTCTATATGATACGTTTTATAAACATTGCATTCTTTTGAAAAGGCGCACCATAAATGAATATTTAAATCAAAGGTTTTCGACATATGATGATTTTTACATATAGACAATCACCATAAATAATAGTTTACAACAATATTTCCGTTGACAATGCAGTCAAAATAAGATACATGGTGATGATTTGGTGAATGCAACGTTTCCTTGAAAATATGTCATGTAAGACTCCATGCACATAGCTTGTCTAACATCTAAGCAAACAGCGGAAGACTTCTAGGGAACCTGAGAATAAACATGCTTCAAGTGTCAACACAAAGGTTGGTGAGTTCATAGTTTTAATATTACACATAATCCGTATATCAATGTGGATTACAAAAGTTCAGTTGTTTCATTCAAAACGTTTATCATTATGTTTTAAATAAAAGGTGGACCACAAGATTTCAGTTGTTTCATCCGAAACGTTTATCAATCGGTTCTACAAAATTGAGCACCCTGGTAACTAAACTTTAACGTATATATAATTTGTACCCTTTGTATAATCATCTTAATAATACACGTAAACTAACGTGTACGCTTCTCAAATAGCATACGTCCGTTAAAAGGCTAGTGCTCTAGCTCGGACGGGGATATCAAGCCCTATGGATCCATATACTACTACTCGCGCCCACCAGTTCTTATAACTGGCAGTTACTAGTTACCAAAGCTAAGGGATTTTCGGTTCAAACTCAGTGTAGAATTTAGTATGTACTTGTATCCATTGCGTTTAAAATAAAGTGCATGTATTCTCAGCCCAAAAATATAGATTGCAAAAGCAATTAAAAAGGAAGCAAATGAAACTCACGCATATAAATATTGTATATCGGTTAATAAAGCATTTGCATGTATTCTCAGCCCAAAAATATAGAGAGTAAAAGGGATCATATGAAACTCACTGTTATACAATATTGTAGGAAAGCATGTAGACGCATCGGAGATAATAACACGAGGTTTGATTCACAAAAATACCCCCGAACATTACCCATAACCTCCTTGGCAATAACGCATATTTTCCTTAGCTCTAGCTCTCTCGGAAACTCGTTTTGAAAATTACTTGGACAGTACTCCGTCGTAATATTTTATGTACATTATTATTTTTGTATCGCAAAAATAATAATACTAATAATAAGATTAATAAGATTAATAATAATCTTAATAATAATAATAATAATAATAAATATTATACGGAGTAATATATATTTGTGTATGTGTGTTTGATTTTTCATTCGAGCAAAACACCTGAATTTATAGTACCTGGCCTGGAATCTGGAGTCATGCGACTCGCATGGAAATGGCCTTCTGGCCATGCGACTCGCATGAGGACCAGGGACAGCTCACATTGTTTTGGCTCCTAGCTTGTCGACATAATATAAAATAAAAATAAATATATAAATAATTAGTATAATTATTTATATATTATATTTTATTCTTGTGCATAGTAGACTAGATATTTTTGGTCCGTTGCGTCGGGCGTTTCTTCTTGACTCGGGTCCCGGTTCCAGATTTTCAGACGTCCTTGCGTACTATTTTTTATCGTGTACTTTGCGTTCCGCAACTTGTACTCTTGTCATTTTTAGACGTTCTTCATCAATAATTTGAACCTTTTTAATTGTATCTTGTACATTTGAGCATTTTGGACCTTTCCGTCTTCAATTCTTCGTTTTCGCCTTTTGTCTTCGCACTTATTAAATATAAACGAATATTACTTGAATATGGAACAATTACAACTAAAATCCTGTCTTTCTTGGGGGATAATGCTATGAAATATATGTTCCTTTTTAGCCTTATCAATAGCCTTAAATTATCCCTTAATTATATCACTCAAAGTGTATCTTAAACTTTCGAGTGTTTTGGTCATTTACTTCTATAAATCATCGTCTCGCTATTTGTTAAAATACATTTTTATAATAGCGTTTTACTGTAGCAAAAGTTACTGTAGCAAAGTCAAATTTTACTGTAGCAATTCACTGTAGCAAAGTCAATTTCACTGTAGCAAATAGTGATTTTCAAAAACACTGTAGCATTTTGAGTAATGTGGCAATTTGAAAACACTGTAACAAATTAGTGTTTAACTGGTTCATCTTAAACGCTTTAGTTAACTTATCTAAATATCAATTGAATCAATAAACGAATGTTACTATCGTTTATTATATATATGTATATATCTTTTTAATATACATAAATCAGTTTTTAAATACACATTGGAAGTTATTTATAAATAAATTTTAATAATAAATATTTCAACTTATCATATACATTCAAATAGATATTTAAACCAATAAGTTTAATGTACGGTATCAGACAATTAATACATTGTTACCTTTTCATGTTATAGTATATATGTATCTATTTACATATAATTGTTCGCGAATCGTCGAAAACAACCGAAGGGTATTTAAATATATAAAAGTAATTCAAAAATTTTGAGATTCAGTTTTACAGACTTTGATTATCGTGTTGGAAATGTTAATCATACAAAAATTAAGTTTAAATTTAGTCGAAATTTCTGGGTCATCACATTTTATGTTCTATGTAAAAATTGCTTGTATTGTTTGATAATTATTTTTTTTACGAATCTAATCCTTGTCTATTTTACAGTATAAAAACAAAATGGACGTTAAGGGTAGACAACCGAATATTTTAGAAGACCTACCAGAGGATATGATTGAGGAAATCTTGTCTAGAGTCGGTCAGAATTCATTAGCACAATTAGTTATGGCGAAATTAACTTGTCAAACATTTGAAAGACTTTCCAGAAATGCCTTAGTTTATAAAAGGCTTTTCTTTGATAGGTGGGGTATATCACATTGGAGAGACTGTAAGTTACGTCGTGTTTTCTTTAAAGCGTTAAATGCGGAGAAACCAAATGCAATTTTACGCTACGGGTTAAGAACCTATTTTGACTCAACATATCCCAACATAGGATTTCGTGAGTTAGAAAGAGCTTCTAACATGCAACATAAAGAAGCATGTTATACTTGCGGGTTAGTGATGTTCGCTTCTTACCAAAATGAGAAAAAGAACATCGGATTACAACTTTTAAATAAAACCTTCCCACAAGTGACGGACTTAGTAGTTGGGGTAAGAAACAAGGTTTTTAGATTGCTACGAGGCTGTTGGGCATTACGAAACCCTCGTCCTTTTGACGACATGATAACATGCTGCCTAGCAATGGTCATAACGGTTACTTTCTACAAGATCAAGGATGGGAAGTCGTCTTAGTAAAACATGAATGCATGACTTGTTTCTGGACTTATGAATTACGTGTCTTTATTTCTTTTGCTTAACAACTTGCGTATTAACTAGAATTGCCTTTATAGCTACCGAGTAGCAAAGTTATTATGTGCTATATTTCATCCTATATGTATAATAGCGGTATTGTAAGTTTGTAAAATTTTGTATAAAATTTGAACGCGAAATTTTATTATAATCAGTTTTTTTATATAGAATTATAGTAGTTGAATTGTATATTAGCTACTAAGTATGAACTTAACGGGTAGGTACTACCCGAATTAAAACTATAAAATGCTAATATGAAGAAAAAGCTTTTATAAATGAGTTCATACTATGCTACGAAATACTATTAACTACTCTTAAAATTCTTTATGATTAACTTAATTCTTTTGGGCTATTTTTGAAGGAAATGGCACCGACGACTCGTCAGAATTTGAACATGAGCGAGGAAGACTTCCGTGTTTTCCTTGCTGCGAACATAGCCGCAGTTCAGGCTGCAATGCAAAATAACAACAATAACTCTGGTTCTAGTAGTAGAACTAATCCCACAAGAAATCGTGTAGGATGCTCCTACAAAGAATTCACTGCCTGCAAACCTTTGGAATTCGATGGAACCGAAGGACCAATTGGATTGAAACGGTGGACTGAGAAAGTCAAATCAGTGTTTGCCATAACTAAGTGTACTGAAGAGGACAAAGTTAAGTACGCTACACATACCTTCACAGGTACTGCGTTAACGTGGTGGAACACCTATCTTGAACAGGTAGGACAAAATGCTGCTTACGCACTACCGTGGTTGGCATTCAAGCAACTGATGAACGAGCAGTACCGTCCTAGAAATGAAGTCAATAAGCTCAAGGTAGAGCTTAGAGAGTTACGAACATAAGGGTTCGAAATTACCACATATGAACGACGATTCACAGAGTTGTGCCTATTATGTCCAGGAAAGTTTGAAGATGAAGAGGAGAAGATCGACGCGTTTATAAAAGGGTTACCAGTAAGGATTCAAGAAGATGTGAGTTCACACGAGCCCGCTTCCATACAAAAGGCAAGTCGAATGGCTCATAAACTCATAAATCAGATTGAGGGAAGAATTAAAGAACATGCGGCCGATGAAGCCAACATGAAACAACTCAAGAGGAAGTGGGAGGAAAACGGTGACAAGAATCGCCAGTACAACAACAATAACAATCGCAACAACTATCCCAACAACCGCAACAACAATCACAATAATAACTGCAATCCTAACAATAACTACAACAAACGTCCCAACAACAACAACAACTACAACAACCGTTCCAACAACAATAACAATCCCAGCAACAACCAAATCAATAACAACAATGGCAACAACAATCAAAACAATAAATGTCTAAGGTGTGGAGGGTTTCATCCAGATAAGTTATGTGTAGTAGTGTGTACCAAGTGTAATAGAACCGGACATAGTGTAAAGAAGTGTGATGTCTATGAACCAAAGGCATATAAAAATAACAGAACAAATAATTCCATTATTTGTTACGGATGCGGAAAGCCGGGCCATTTCAGAAAAGCATGCCCTAATCAAGGGAATAATATTGGGCAAGGCCGTGGACGAGTCTTCAACATTAATTCGGCAGAAGCGCAGGAAGACCCGGAGCTTGTTACGGGTACGTTTCTTATTGACGACAAATCTGCTTATGTTTTATTTGATTCGGGTGCGGATAGAAGCTATATAAGTAGAGATTTTTATGCTAAATTAAGTTGCCCATTGATGCCTTTAGATAGTAAATTTTTACTCGAATTAGCAAACGGTAAACTAATTACAGCGGATAAAGTATGTCGGGATAGAGAAATTAAACTGGTTGACGAAACATTTAATATTGATTTAATACCAGTCAAGTTAGGGAGTTTTGATATAATAGTTGGCATGGACTGATTGAAAAAGGTGAGAGCAGAAGTCATCTGTTACAAAAATGCGATTCGCATTGTGCGTGAAAAAGGAAAACCTTTAATGGTGTACGGAGAAAAGAATAACGTGAAATTAAATCTTATTAGTAGTATGAAGGCACAAAAACTAATAAGAAAAGGTTGTTACGTCATTCTAGCACACATCGAGGAAGTTAAACCTGAAGAAAAGAACATCAGTGATGTTCCCGTCGCAAAAGAATTTCCCGATGCATTTTCGAAAGAATTACCGGGATTACCCCCACATCGATCCGTTGAATTTCAAATAGACCTTGTACCAGGAGCTGCACCAATAGCTCGTGCTCCATACAGACTCGCACCCAGCAAAATGAAAGAATTACAAAGTCAGTTACAGGAACTTTTAGAGCATGGTTTCATTCGACCAAGTACATCACCGTGGGGAGCTCCAGTTTTGTTTGTTAAGAAGAAGGATGGTACATTTAGGTTGTGTATCGACTACCGAGAGTTGAACAAACTTACCATCAAGAACCGCTACCGACTACCGAGAATCGACGATTTATTTGATTCTACAAGGCTCGTCAGTTTATTCGAAGATTGATTTACGTTCTGGGTATCATCAAATGCGGGTGAAGAAGGATGATATTCCAAAGACTGCTTTTAGGACGCGTTACGGTCATTACGAGTTTATGGTTATGCCGTTTGGATTGACTAACGCACCAGCTGTGTTCATGGACCTCATGAACCGAGTGTGTGGGCCATATCTTGACAAATTTGTCATTGTTTTCATCGATGACATACTTATTTACTCGAAGAATGATTAAGAGCACGAAGAACATTTGAGAAAAGTGCTAGAGTTATTAAGGAAAGAAAAACTGTACGCTAAGTTTTCAAAGTGTGCATTTTGGTTAGAAGAAGTTCAATTCCTAGGTCATATAGTGAACAAAGAAGGTATTCAGGTGGATCCAGCAAAGATTGAAACCGTTGAAAAGTGGGAAACCCCAAAAACTCCAAAGCACATACGCCAACTTTTAGGGCTGGCTGGTTATTACAGGAGATTCATCCAAGATTTTTCCAAAATAGCAAAACCCTTAACTGCATTAACGCATAAAGGGAATAAATTTGAATGGAAGGATGAACAAGAGAAAGCATTTCAATTGTTGAAGAAAAAGTTAACTACGGCACCTATATTGTCATTACCTGAAGGGAATGATAATTTTGTGATATATTGTGACGCCTCAAAGCAAGGTCTCGGTTGTTTATTAATGCAACAAACGAAGGTAAATGCTTATGCGTCTAGACAATTGAAGATTCACGAGCAGAATTATATGACACATGATTTGGAATTAGGCGCAGTTGTATTTTCATTAAAGACTTGGAGGCACTATTTATATGGGGTCAAAAGTATACCGACCACAAAAGTCTTCAACACATATTTAATCAGAAATAACTGAACATGAGGCAGCGCAGGTGGATTGAATTGTTGAATGATTACGACTTTGAGATTCGTTACCACCTGGGGAAGGCAAATGTGGTAGCCGACGCCTTGAGCAGAAAGGACAGAGAACCCATTCGAGTAAAAGCTATGAATATAATGATTCACAATAACCTTACTACTCAAATAAAGGAGGCGCAATAAGGAGTTATAAAAGAGGGAAATTTAAAGAATGAAATACCCAAAGGATCGGAGAAGCACCTTAATATTCGGGAAGATGAAACCCGGTATAGGGCTGAAAGAATTTGGGTACCAAAATTTGGAGATATGAGAGAAATGGTACTTAGAGAAGCTCATAAAACCAGATACTCAATATATCCTGGAACGAGGAAGATGTACAATGATCTCAAGAAACATTTTTGGTGGCCAGGTATGAAAGCCGATGTTTCTAAATACGTAGGGGAATGTTTGACGTGTTCTAAGGTCAAAGCGGAGCATCAGAAACCATCAGGTCTACTTCAACAACCTGAAATCCCGGAATGGAAATGGGAAAATATTACCATGGATTTCATCACTAAATTGCCAAGGACTGCAAGTGGGTTTGATTCTATTTGGGTAATAGTTGATCGTCTCACCAAATCAGCACACTTCCTGTCAATAAGAGAAGATGACAAGATGGAGAAGTTAGCACGACTGTATTTGAAGGAAGTCGTCTCCAGACATGGAATACCAATCTCTATTATCTCAGATAGGGATGGCAGATTTATTTCAAGATTCTGGCAGACATTACAGCAGGCATTAGGAACTCGTCTAGACATAAGTACTGTTTATCATCCACAAACTGATGGGCAGAGCAAAAAGACAATACAAACGCTTGAAGACATGCTAAGAGCATGTGTTATTGATTTCGGAAACAGTTGGGATCGACACCTTCCGTTAGCAGAATTTTCCTACAACAACAGCTACCATTCAAGTATTGAGATGGCGCCGTTTGAAGCACTTTATGGTAGAAAGTGCAGGTCTCTGATTTTTTGGAGTGAAGTGGGGGATACACAGATTACGGGTCCGGAGATAATACAAGAAACTACCGAGAAGATCATCCAAATTCAACAACGATTGAAAACCTTCCAAATTTGACAAAAGAGCTACGCTGACATTAAAAGAAAAGATATAGAATTTGAAATTGGAGAGATGGTCATGCTTAAAGTTGCACCTTGGAAAGGCGTTGTTCGATTTGGTAAACGGGGGAAATTAAATCCAAGGTATATTGGACCATTCAAGATTATTGATCGTGTCGGACCAGTTGCTTGCCGACTTGAATTACCTCAACAACTCACGGCTGTACATAAAACTTTCCACGTCTCAAATTTGAAAAATGTTTTGCTAAAGAAGATCTCACTATTCCGTTAGACGAAATCCAAATCAACGAAAAACTTCAATTCATCGAAGAACCCGTCGAAATAATGGATCGTGAGGTTAAAAGACTTAAGCAAAACAAGATACCAATTGTTAAGGTTCGATGGAATGCTCGTAGAGGACCTGAGTTCACCTGGGAACGAGAAGATCGGATGAAGAAGAAATACCCGCACTTATTTCCAGAAGATACGTCAACACCTCCAACTGCTAAAAATTTCGGGATGAAATTTATTTAACGAGTAGGTACTGTAGTGACCCGAACTTTTCCATGTTTATATATATTTAATGAATTTGATATTTACATGACTAAGTGTTTCCAACATGTTAAGCAATCAAACTTTTTAAGACTTGATTAATTGAAATAGGTTTTATATAGACAATTGACCACCCAAGTTGACCGGTGATTCACGCACGTTAAAACTTGTAAAAACTATATGATGATATATATATGGTTATATATATAGTTAACATGATATTATAATAAGTAAGTATCTCATTAGGTATTTTAACAATGAGTTATATACATAAAAATGAGACTATTGAATTAAGAAACTCGAAAACGATATATATAACGATTATCGTTATAACAACTTCTTACTAAATACATATGAATCATATTAAGATATTGATACACTATGTTTAATCATGATAAATGATAATTAAACATGTCATTAAGTGTATTAACAATGAACTACATATGTAAAAACAAGACTACTAACTTAATGATTTCGAAACGAGACATATATGTAACGTTTATCGTTGTAACAATATTTAACTGTATATATATCATATTAAGATATATTAATACATCATATTATCATGATAATATAATAATTTAACATCTCTTTTGATATAATAAACAATAGGTTAACATTTAACAAGATCGTTAACCTAAAGGTTTCAAAACAACACTTACATGTAACGACTAACAATGACTTAACGACTCAGTTAAAATGTATATACATGTATTGTTTTAATATGCATTCATACACTTTTGAAAGACTTCAAGACACTTATCAAAGTACTTCTATTTAACAAATATGCTTACAATTACATCCTCATTCATTTTCATCAACAATTCTACTCGTATGCACCCGTATTCGTACTCGTACAATACCTAGCTTCTAAATGTATTTACTATTGGTATATACACTCCAATTATCAGCTCTTAGCAATCCATGTGAGTCACATAACCATGTGGGAACCATCATTTAACATCTAGTATGAAATATCTCACAAAATTACAAACTAATGGAGCCTATATGGAGAGGCTAAGTTCACGTGAATGAGGGAGCTCACAAACACTTTCACATTGCAATTTTCTTGAATCAAATTACTCTCTCTCTCAAGTGTTATTCCTTTGTTCTAAGTGTTCTTCATCATCTTCAACAAAATCTAGCTCAATCTAATTCATAAATCCATACATAAACCAAGTTATAAAATAACTACTCAAGAACACACCAATAACACTTCCAATTTTGCTAGCTTATTTCCAATCTTGCAAATCCACTTAGAGTGATCATCCAACCTCAAGAAATCTTTCTTATTTATAGTAAGATATCTTTATAATATAATTTAATACTCATATTCAAACTTTTATTCAATTTTTATAACTTTAACAATCTTATTTCGAGTGAAAATCTTACTTGAACTTGTTTTCGTGTCATGATTTTGCTTCAAGAACTTTCAAGCCATCCAAGGATCCTTTGAAGCTAGATCTATTTTTCTCATTTCCAGTAGGTTTATCTACAAAACCTGAGGTAGTAATGATGTTCATAACATCATTCGATTCATATATATAAAACTACCTTATTCGAAGGTTTAAACTTTTAATCACTAGAACATAGTTTAGTTAATTCTAAACTTGTTCGCAAACAAAAGTTAATCCTTCTAACTTGACTTTTAATATCAACTAAACACATGTTCTATATCTATGTGATATACTAACTTAATGATTTAAAACCGGAAAACACGAAAAACACCGTAAAACCGGATATACGCCGTCGTAGTAACACCGCGGGCTGTTTTGGGTTAGTTAATTAAAAACTATGATAAACTTTTATTTAAAAGTTGTTCTTCTGGGAAAATGATTTTTCTTATGAACATGAAACTATATCCAAAAATCATGGTTAAACTCAAAGTGGAAGTATGTTTTCCAAAATGGTCATCTAGGCGTCGTTCTTTCGACTGAAATGACTACTTTTACAAAAACGACTTGTAATCTGTATTTCTGACTATAAACTTATACTTTTTCTGTTTATATTCATAAACTTAAGTTCAATATGAAACCATAGCAACTTGAATCACTCAAAACGGATTTAAAACGAAGAAGTTATGGGTCAAACAAGATTGGATAATTTTTTTTGTTGTAGCTACGTGAAAATTGGTAACAAATCTATATTAATCATATCCTAGCTAACTCATATTGTATTATACATGTATTCTAATATATTATGTAATCTTGGGATACCATAGACACGAATACAATGTTTTGACATATCATATCGACCCATCTATATATATATTTCGGAACAACCATATACACTCTATATGCAGTAATGTTGGAGTTAGCTATACATGGTTGAGGTTGATTCCAAAATATTATATATACTTTGAGTTGTGATCTAGCCTGAGGCTTGTATAAACAAGGTCGTGGATTGATTCGAGATAATATATATTGCTTTATTTTCTATACATCTAACTGTGGACAACTAGTTGTAGGTTACTAACGAAGACAGCTGACTTAATAAACTTAAAACAAACAAAACGTATTAAAAATGTTGTAAATATATTTTGAACATACTTTGATATATATGTACATATTTGTTATAGGTTCGTGAATCGACCAGTGGCCAAGTCTTACTTCCCGACGAAGTAAAAATCCGTGAAAGTGAGTTATAGTCCCACTTTTAAAAATCTAATATTTTGGGATGAGAATACATGCAGTTTTAAAAATGATTTACAAAATAGACACAAGTATTGAAACTACATTCTATGTTGAATCGTTATACCGGATATCGCCCTTGTTGAACTTGGTAACCTAAGAATTGGTGTTTATTATAATTGCCACCAATTGACGTGAATCCTAAAGATAGATCTATGGGCCATTGACAAGCCCCAGTCGGAGAATTTGAACTGCTTTAGTACTTCGATATTTATATATGTTCAACCATACGAATGATTTTTATGCAGATTGCATGTTATTGAAAGATGAAATCTTGTGTTCTATTATTACAATTTGATATATAGGTTAAACCTATAACTCACCAACATTTTTGTTGACATTTAAAGCATGTTTATTCTCAGGTGATTATTAAGAGCTTCCGCTGTTGCATGCTAATATATGGACAAGATTTGGTGTCAGCATGCTTGTGTAATATTGTTTAAAACTGCATTCGAGATTTACTTTGTTGTAACATATTAATATTGTAAACCAATATGTATTGGTAGTGTGTAAGTGTGATATTTTTAGATTATCATTTCTGATAATCTAGGTGGTGTCCTTTTAACCTTTTCGATAAAATAAAGGTTATGATTTGTTTTAAAAACGAATGCAGTCTTTGAAAAACATCTCATATATAGGTCAAAACCTCGCAATGAAATCAATTAATATGGAACATTTATAATCAATATGAACGGGACATTTCATCATATGTATACGTAGGATCAATATAGTTAATAAAGACACAGTATTTATTCACATGAATCTCGCCCATCTATAAACCTCACCCGGTTCGGTCCAAAACTTCGAGTATATCGGGTTTGGCCTGGACAAGACCAATACCCGAAAAAATGGAAAACTGTGGACCAAGGACCGGACCAAATAAGTTCGGGTATTTCGGTTTTGGGTCGGTTCTTTTTCGGTTCTCGATTTTTATCGGTTCTACCCGAACCATGCAAACCCCTATCTAGAAGAGTCCACAGTGTAAGTGGATGTACTACAACTGTTGTGCCTCCTTCCAATGCATGGTGTATCAGTCTGGTTTTGACAAATATAGTGTACTTTGAATAAAGGTTCGTGACACCCTGATAACAGAGCTAATAACCAAGTTTTATTAGTTTGAAAAGCGATTGAGTTAAAAACATACTCGGAAAGCATTTCGATAGAATCAGAGTTTGCATTTATATTTTAATTGGTAGCTACTACATCATAACGTACACTAAAGATAACTACTCACTAACATAACATCATAGTTTACATGATCTAGAAGTGGTTGCCGTAGCGTTTGCCCTAGAACTATGGAGACATTATTTGTATGGGACCATTGTGTGATATTTATTGATCATAAGACTTTGCAAAATATCTTCTATTAGAAAGAATTAAATATACGCCATAGACGATGATAGGAACTGATAAAAGACTAGGATTTTTAATTAAAATATCATTTGGGTAAGGCAAATGTGGTTGTAGATGCGCTGAGTTGTAAATGGTCTAGTGAGAATGTGAAATTTCTTCATTTGGACATAACTTCAGATTTGATTGATCGTTTGAAAACTATTCAAGCCAATGCGTTGAGGGATGAACATCTTAAATCTAAATTGATGACTAAACGAAAATTTGACCTAATTTATGATTCTTGTGGACTTAAGACCTTTAATAACCGTATTTGGGTGCCTTTGGTTGAAGGATTGAGAGATTTAATCATGACTAAAGCTCATAAGTCCAGATTAACAGTACATCCAAAAAGTAATCAGATATATCATGATTTGAAACCAGTGTAATGGTGGGCAACAATGAATATTTCAACATTTAGTGGAAAGACGTCATATTTGTGCACAAATTAAAGCAGAATATCAAAAACCTTACGGGTTGCTACGTCGGTAAGAAATTCCAAAATGGAAGTGGAAACACAAAATGATGGATTTTGTGACTAAATTACCCCTAACCCAGAAAGGACATGACATGATCTGGGTGATATTGACAGATTGACCAAGAGCGCATTGCTACTATTGAAATAACTTTGTTGACAAAATTAGCTATTTGTATGTTAATGAGATAGTTGCGCAACATGGAATTCCGGTATCTATCATTTCAGACAGAGATTCGAGATTCATTTCGAACTTTTAGTAGAGTTTACAGCAGAATCGAGTACTCAAATAAATCTCAGCACGGCGTATCATCATCAGACGGACGGTCAGAGTGAAAGAACTATTAAGAACTTAGAGGATATGTTGAAGGCTTGTTTGCTTGAATATGGTGGGTAATTGGATTCACATCTGTCGTTGATTAAATTTGCTTATCATAACTCGTATCATTCTAGTATTGGAATGCCACCTTATTAGATGTTATGTGGCCGTCATTGCATAACTCCAACTTGCTGGTTAGAAGCTCAGGAGAAACAGTTTGCGGGTCCCAAAATTATTCAGATAATTGCTGAGAAAGTAGTGATTGCTCGTGAGAAATAACAAGCCGTAAGCGATAGATTGAAAATGTCTACAAATCTGCATAGACGTCCAGTAACCTTTAGTGTGGGAGACCATGTATAATTGAAAGTCTTCCGCGGAAGGGGGTTAAGCATGGCAAATTAGCACGAAGATATATTGGACTATTTCCAATTAGTCAGATTTTGAATGATCAGACTATGGTTTTGGTTCTTCCTCCCGAGATAGCTAGAATTTATAATACGTTCAATCTATGCTATATGCGTAAATACAAAGTTAAAGATGAGATTATGATTGTACTGTTAGGGAATTTAAAAGTTGGATTGAATAAGAAGTTAGTAGAGGAACCGATTCGTATAGTTGACATTAAGATCACCAAGTTGAGAAAGAAAGAGATTCTTATGGTGCTAATAGAGTGGAAGCACAATTTTGGATCAAATTTAACATGGGAGACAGGAGAGTTTATGAAAACTCGTTATCCTCACATGTTTTACCAAGACCAGATTTCGAGGACGAATTACTTTAAAGGGGTAGATTTTTAACAGACACAAACCTGAGTTGGATGTAAGATGACCTTTTTCCCCTTAGGTTTATATTTTTGATTATATGTGCTTTTATTTTAAGTATATGTTTATAATTAATTGACGGGTTAGTTAAGATCAGTTTGTGACAAGGGTTGATATGACTGAAACGGAGGGTTTTATTTATGTGGTGTCATTAGGCCGCAAGGCGTTAGAATCAGCTATCAGGAGGTGAAGCAATAGTTTTAAATTTATATTTAGCGGGCCCTAAATCGTACTACTCCTTATTATGATTAGTAAGGGAAGTATGACCTAGGGTCGAATTTTTAAGATATCCGGAGAATCAAACCTATAATTATAACTTAAGATAATCCTAAAGTGAAGGAGTAGTTGTGTATTACCTAAAATTGGGTTTTCTAGCTAATAAAAAAAATAAAGTAAATGTGATAAAATTTGTAATTCAAATAAGGTTAAAGCAAGTGCATACTATGATTTCGTTAGTTACTTTTTAGAGATTATGGAATGTTAGCTCATGAATACGTAGTGACCTTGTATTCACTACACTGGTCCTACCACCCCTGTCATAAGACATGTCACTAGGTAATGCGTTAGACTTGAAGATTCTGAATATACAGCAACGTCCCTTACCCCTGACGCCCGTGCAGTCTGACTACAGGCATACATGTTCAAACGGCTCATCCAATTGAGCGACTCAATTGGGTGACGTATTAACATTTCACAAAGGTCTAAACTTTCTTAAGCACAATGAAGTACAAGGTATGCCATATCCGAGAGACGTGATGTGTTTCGATGCTTTCGTTAATGATTGGGTTTAAAAAGATAGTTAGGCCCTTAGACAGAGTTCAACCATAAAGAACACCATGTCCAAGTCAGTTTGACTTCCATGAACACGTTCGGTTATTCTAACGGTCCAATCCTTTATGTGTTTAATCAAACAGTTCCTTAATTAACTAAGAATCCCTCAAGATGAGTGCAATGCTTAAGACCACGTTATGGTGAAGTGTACTAATCAGCACTGACCGGGTTTCATGGCCTTACTTAGCATAGGTACAGCTTACAACAACTGTTATGCTTCAGCGTGCACGTACAAAGTTTATATGCTTGGTGACTACACTAGCATGGTCTAGGAACGACAATGTACTATGGGCCTAGTTAGATGTTTCACTACAACTGGTGTGCTTACTACAACTGGTGTGCCTCAGTCAAGCTTAGTTGTATCCGATAGACTTCTCTTACCAAGGGGTGACACAGATAGTGTACGCTGAATCAGGGTTCGCGACTTCCCAATAACAGAGCCGATAACTACATTTTATTAGGTGGAAAAGCAATTGAGTTCAAAGCATAATCGGAAAGCATCTTAACAACATGCACAACCATAGCATTGTTTCGGCCTTATAACTAACTACATCATAGCATACACTAAAGATAACTACTCGCTAATCATGGTAACAATTTCACAAAGCATAATAATGAAAGACATTATATAAAGACAAATGATAGAAGTAACAGTAGATTAAACGAGTTCCGAATACAAAAGTGACAACTTCAAACTCCAAACCGCTCCTAATACAATCTTTGGCATTCTTCTCCGGGTACTAGGTTTCTCGCATGGAGTCGAAGACCTTGAAAGTATGACTCATATTGTAGAAAGAGAGAGAGAGAGAGAGAGAGAGAGAGAAGTAAATTGAAGTGTGTGTAAAAATGTATGACAAATGCCCTTTAAATAGACTTGGTTTTTGCTGGCATACGGCTGGCACGCCGTATGGCCAGGCCGTCTGACCAGGCAAGCTGTTTCCTTGGGCCGTTTATATGGCAAGCCGTTTGTGATGTGGCAGGCCGTATGGCCACCTGGTTTGCTGTTTTGCTTGGATCATTTTGCTTGTTACTGGGATCGTAACTTGGTTTCTGGGATCGTAACTTGTCTTTCATCGTTTTCGCTCTAGAATCTTCGTTTTAGCTCCGATTCTCTTGATTCTTTTTGCACCAGCTTCGTAATTGCTTGATCTTCATTTTTAACTGACAAAGTGAGTATTTTGGTGATAAAGCTTGGAACTTTATTGTGTTTCGGCTTTAATACTGGGGTGAAAATGTGACTTTTTAGCCGATATCAAATATACCACACTTAGACTTTGCTTGTCCTCAAGCAAACACTCGTTTTTAACTTCAAGAAATCTTTTCAGAGTTTCCTTTCTATTAGCCTAAGCGGTTTGATTTTTATTATAAGAGCAAAAAATAAGGTAAGTCATCTATGTTAGGGTTGAAATTATCTCTGCAAGCATACGGGGAGGTTACATGACTTAGGTTAGCTTTAACGGGTCACTCAAATCACACAAGTGTTTAGGGTTCCCTATAGATCTAAAAAATGAATTCACTCATATCCAGTCATATTGCACCTATCTTCATAGGCTTTATAAATACTCAAATCCTTGCCACTAATGTGAAAACGGTAATAACCATAGTTTCTAGTTCATTTCTCAATTTGGAGGATGAGCAGGAATTTTGGAGTGGTGGTGAAGTTGTTTTAAGGGGTGTAACAGGGGTGAAATAGTCTTTTTAAAGACTTTTATTCTGAATTTTGGGAACGAAAGATAGATAGGAGTGCCGATATTTTTTAGAAGCACTTTCAAACTTTTCTCCTTTTGGTAGGCTTTCTTCGGTCAAGTTCTTTCTCGGCGTTTTTCTTTATAAGTTCTGTTCCTTTTCTTAGAACTTTGAAACAATATGTGTGTGTGTGTGTGTATATATATACATACATACATACATACATACATACATATTTGGAGATTTCATCTCGAGAAACTTTCTGCCGGTAAACTTTTTGCAAGACCTTTGTCGTGTTATTTAAGAAGTTTATAACATCGGTTTTACGGAAGGAATCTCATTTTCTGGGTTTTTCGGGTGATAGTAAAGATGATGTGAATGATGGTTTGATGTGGAAGAGGTGGTGTAAGGTGTGAAGGGTTTCTTTGATAAATGGCTAGCTCTTCTGATTATACCTATATCACATTTCATTTCTCGAAAAAGCAGATCTAGAGCAAGTTCTAATTCTGAGCACAGACATCGGCACTCTCAAAGGAAAATAGTGAAGTATTAAATATGAATTCTTATATGGTCTTATTTGGGTGTCTCACCATAATCAATTTAGCTCGATAATGCCTAGTCATGCAATGCTCTATTAGATATTTCTACCTTACTTAAGCCTTTTTTATTTACAGACTTTTTTGGTTTTCGAAAGTACTTTTTCGGAAAGGCTTTCTGTGACTACCCAGAAAATTTCAACTTATTTTGAACCAAAACTATAAATGTTTCCGACATGATATGTAATGAATTATGACAAGTTTTAAAACTTTTGAAAATTAGTTTTTATATAACGGTTGACCACCCTGTTTGTCCGACGATTCACGAACATCGTAACTTATGATAATTATATAATTGTGTGTGTGTATATATATATATATATATATATATACGGAAACATGCGAATAATATTTATATACGAAATGATAAAAATTTACTATTGAATGATGCAGTTTCGAATTAAAAAGTTTACGTATATAATCGTTTTATTTTTATGATGTATTTTTTTTAGTTTTTAAGAAGACACAAAGTTAAATCAAAGATGTACAAGTTGTAAAGCACAAGGTACAACAACGTAACTATGAGTTATAGCTACGTAAACTATGGGTTATAGCTACGTAACTATGGGTTATAGTTAGGAGTATTATTATTAGTAGTATTATACATAAAATACTACGACAAAGTTCTGATCAAATGATTTCAAACCGAGTTTTCAAATAAGTCAAAGCTAAGGAAATTATGGGTTATAGCTATGGAGGTTATGGGTAATGTTCGTGGGTATTGTTCGCAAGTCAAACCTAGTGTTTATCATCTCCGTTGCGTCTACCTACTTTCCTGCAATATTGAATCACAATATTGATATGTGAGCATTCATATCTTATCTTTTATATATTAATAGTGTATCCATGTCTAGTGCTCGAGTATATATGTTTATGCATGCTTGTATGCTTTAATTTTTTCGTTAGATAGTTTATGATGAATCACGAATTTGATACATATGCTACTGATATAAAGTATATGATATGCATGTCGTTGGAAAGCTATCGAAAATTTAATAACTTTTCATTTATAAATAGTGTGATTTCAATAAACGGATTAAAAGATATGGTCAACTGAATTATGTTTGACGTTAATTGAAATTGTGTTTGAAACTGTAAATTAATATTTAAACAACTTGTCTATGAGATTGATAAATTGGATTTTTAGATATTACTAATCGAGTAAATGAATTTCTATATAAGGCACGTCTCGTTTTGTTGAACAATTGTCAAAGTTGACCGTCTTATCATGTTTTAAAACTTTATTAACACTATAATCTGATTTTACAAGTATTGGAAAACTATGTGAAATAATAAAATATTTTCGATTACCATGATAATTCAAATATAATATAGCTCCTGAAATAAATAAGATTTTGAGTTTGATAAATTATAAATTCGTTCAATTATCAAGACTTATACTATGTTAATATAATAAACATGTATAGATTTAAAGATCATATTGGGTCAGATTGACTTTTGAGATGACTTTTGTTAACTTTTGCATGTCGGTCTCGAGCATTAGGATTATGATACACTATGACCCGACCTAGCTTGTTAGACATTTATTGACCAACATATGTTCTCTAGGTTGAGATCTATGGTTACTTTGCATTCCGAGTTTCGGTCACATTTCGTTGAATGAATTTATGTGCTGCTAAGGTGAGTTTCATCTGCTCCCTTTTTAATTGCTTTTGCAATCTATATTTTTGGGCTGAGAATACATGCACTTTATTTTAAACAAAATGGATACAAGTACATACTAAATTCTACACCGAGTTTGAACCGAAAATCCCTTAGCTTTGGTAACTAGAAACTACCGGTTATAAGAACTGGTGGGCGCGAGTAGTTATACATGGATCCATAGGGCTTGACATCCCCGTCTGTTCCAGTATAGAAACCCTAGCCTGAACTATAAAACAAACGTATGCTATTTGATTTAGTAGACGTTGGTTTGCGTGTATTGTACATGTTGGTTGCATGTATGTTAAAACAGGGGTACTTATTATATATACGTTAAGTTTAGTTACCAGGTTGCTCAATCTTGTAGAATATTTTGATAAACGTTTCTGGATGAAATAACTGAAATCTTGTGATCCACCTTTATATACAGATTATGCGCAACATTAAAACTATGAACTCACCAACCTTTGTGTTGACACTTTTAAGCATGTTTATTCTCAGGTTCCTAGAAGTCTTCCGTTGTTTGCTTATACGTTATACAAGCTATGTGCATGAAGTCATACATGCTTTATTCGAGAAAACTTTGCATTCACAAAATCATCATCATGTATCTTATTTTGACTGCATTGTCAACGGATGTAGTATTGTAAACTATTATTTACGGTGATTGTCTATATGTAGAAATCATCAGATGTCAAAAACCTTAGAATTAGATATTCATTTATGGTGTGCCTTCTCAAAAGAATGCAATGTTTACAAAACGTATCATGTAGAGGTCAGTACCTCACTGTGAAATCGATGAATGATGTATTCATCCAAATGAATTTGGACGGGTCATCACACTTTCTTTTGTTATTATTTTTTTTTTTTTGAAATTGGGCTTAAGAACTAGGAATCTTTGTAATGAGGTTATTTTAGTACGGCATAAAAAGGATTATACAAACATCTTACACTTAGACGAACATTATCCCTAATGTTCCTAGTGTATCCCACACTTAGGAGTTTTAGTTAAAGATTTTTGGGAATATTTGTTTATTTGGGTTGGAATCCCACACTTAGTGATAAGCTAGGATAATTTAAATTTGAGCTAGTAACGATTGGAAAGGAACGAGTACTCCCCAGCGGATTATCGTGGTTGCTTGTGAAGAAACTGGCTGGCTTGTGAAGACAGGTTTTTTCAGCAATCTTGGAAGTTACGCCCTTTATTGATCGGCTCATTTTCATCCTTTATTCTTCTACTCTACTTTATTGCACGGGTTGCCTCCCAAGAAGTGCTTTTTCTTAGGGTCGTTGGCTCGACGATAATAATGCTTAAAAAGCATACATTCACCTCTGGTAGTTGTAACCGTAGTTTTCTTGAGGGAACAGAGTCTTGGTGGATAGATTCCGAGAAAATTCCGGACCAAGAGTGGTAAAAGATTCGGTATTTCTCTTGAGGATCTTCTGAAGGAGAGATAATGTGCAGTTTCAGCTCGTGACAAATCTTGAAGTTCGATGAGAACATGGTCTACGGCTTTGCTGATTGATCTATGAATGTCAATCATCGAGGCCATGCTGGTGGTGATTATTTCTCTAACGGGATGTTCATTTCGGAGGTCTTCGAATAGTGTCAAAAATTGTATTTCCAGTATCTCAAAATCTTCTGAACGGTGGTCTCCACAGTAGGAGTCTGTAGCTTTGCACAAATTTGTTAAGAGGCGAAGATGGAAAGAAGTGAAAAGCAATCCTGACCCAAGCATTAATGTCACCGTCTTGAAATATATCTCCTGACATCCATCTTTGAATGTGAAACTAGGATCTGTGGATTCGTGGAAGATATGTGCTACCTGCTTCATAACAAAGGTGGCAATGTTGACTCGGTTTGGTTCCATATGTGAGAACAGATTTCTGCGTCTTCCTTCTTCTGCTACTACATCTTGTAATTCCTTGATAATCATATGAGCATAGTGATCAATCGTCACGTAAATCACTAGTCTGTCTGGTGTGCTCTCGAAATTATCTATTTCCAAGAGAACGAAGAGGTTGTGAATATCTTCGATTATTTCCGAGTCAGAGTGATAAGTCGGACGTCTGGTGGAAAGATCCATATGCTTCCGGATGAGAGTCAGTAGTGCTCGTTGGTTTGCTGAGAACGGAAGTGCAGATCCAGCTAAGGCGTTGTAAACCTTAGAGTAAATGATCTTCTGATCTTGACAAAATCTGGTCTCTAGAATAGTGCGAATCACTTAATTATGCTCTCGTTGCCTTTCTTCATGGTAGATATGATCCTGAAGAGTATTGATAAAGTCTTGAATGCGCCCTTCTAAGATTTTAGCATTATCATCTTCTCATGGTAGATAGAAGTTGTATTCATCTTCGATATCCTTGGTCCGCTCCTTTAAATGAGGTGTGAAAACAATTATTAATTTACGGATGGCTTTGAGAATATCTTCAAATTCCATCGGTGTCATTGATGAAGGTTATCATGTCGGTGTGGTTAGATATGACCGGTATCTCTTAGTGATCTGAAGAAGAGTCCAGCTCCTCTTGATCTAGTGCGGGTGGAGAATATGAATCATCTAGAATGTCTTCATTTTGCTCTTCTTCCTCGTCATCATCAGTAGATTCTTTTGATGAACGGGCTTCTTCAGTATTCTGGTGCTTCACTTCAATACTGGAGGGGGTCAATCTCTATATCTTTAACTTCAACTTTAGCAGTTTCTTTTTGAATTGAATAATTAAACTGTGATCCTGCGTCTCTAGCCTCATTAATTATTCATGACGATTGTGATTTGCTTATAAGCTTAGAGAGGGTACTATCGCAGTTTTTGCTACGTCTCCCATTTCTTCTTCCTCCTCAGATTCTTCCTCTTCCTCTATTTCTTCGTTGGGATCCTCTTCTTCCATTTGTGGGTCGTCAGCAGACTGTGATTCGATGCCCATTTCCATCATTGGCTGGTGGTGGGGACTCATCATCGGAAGTGATCCCTCCGGTAGAAATAGCAAACATCTCTGCCTGTCCAGAAAGATCGGTAGGTCGGTCAATTTTTAAGGTAACGCTCTCCCCATGTGATCAAAAGATCAAGGTTTGATTGTACACATCAATGACAGTCATAGCCGTGTTCATGAAAGTTCCTCCTAATACTCTCGGCGTATGTATGCCATCACTACGAAATCTGTAGGATACAAGAATTTGTTGACTTTCACCAAGACGTTCTCAACTATGCCCTTAGGATATGGAATTGTGTGATTGGCAAGTTGGATTGTCATTTTGGTCGGTGATAAGTCTCCTAGCTTTAATCTCTTGTAGAGAGAATAGGGAATTAGGTTGATACTTACTCCTAAATCTTCTAGTGTGATGTTAAAGCGGAGGGGTACGAAATAGATTATATTTTATTACGAAATACTATTAAATATGATACAATTTACACAAGTTATTTATTTATTTATAATAGAGCGTCGAAACTTAAAAGTCTAAAAACTAAAAATTAAAACTTGCGTCTAAAAGTATTAAAGCTTAAAAGGAATTCTATATCCAAAACTGCAATAACTTAATTAGGCACTTAAATCTTAAAACGGCGTCGCAAAATTCTAAAGCACCTAAATCTTAATCTAAAGAAAAAACACTTAATGGATTTTACGGCAAAGCTTTAAAGATCTAGAAATATAAAATAACTACGGTAAAAACTAAGTTTAAAACTAATTACAAACGACAAATAAACAAATTACGAATTATATGATTAAAATATACAATTTATAAAAAGAAACAAGAAATAATAAAATTACTTATTTTATATAAAAATATTATTTTTATATTATTTTATAAAAGTATTAATTTTATATATTTAATAATAATTAATAAACTTAATATTACTAAATAAAACTAAAACTAAAACTAAATAATAATTAAATAAATCAAAACCTAATTAGGTTAATAATAATAATTAATTTATTAAAACCCTAATAAGTAATTAATGCGTACAAGGTTCAGCCTGTCAGACGGCTCCGCGACTGCGGTTCGTTTATACCAAAATGGCTCCGCTACTGCGGAGTTTAATGGTGTTGGGTTCGGCTGTTGGGCCAAAAACAAACTCAGCCCAGTTTAATTTAATTAAAAACTGAATCGGGCTTTGAAATTTAACTGGCCCAGTTCGAAATTTTTTTTATTATATTTATTTAATTTTTCTAGTTTTACAAAATAATGGTTAGAAAATAAAAATAAATTTATATTTTAAAAACATAATAAAAATACTTTTATAGATAAATTCTTAAAATATATATTTTTTTCTTTTCTTATTTTTAAATTTTTTTTAACACATATTAATAATACAAAATATTTTTACAAAATTAGAGATAAAAATATAGCGTTTCTCACCGAGTCCCCGGCAGCGGCGCCAAAAACTTGATGTTAAAGTGGAGGGGTACGAAATAGATTATATTTTATTACGAAATACTATTAAATACGATACAATTTACACAAGTTATTTATTTATTTATAGAATGGGATATACCTAATGTAACGACCCTGGTTTTTCCAACGTTATTTATTAATAATTATTATTATTAATACGCTTGATTAAACGAATGTATGTTATTACATTTACATGTTGCTTTAATTGCCCGTACTTGAACTTTAAATGCCCGAAACGTCTTTGTGACACCCGGAACTTGCACGAATAATATTTTAAGATATTATTTACATCCATGATTAATATTATTAATCATTTTTATTAACTTAAGCTATTAGTTAGTTACTTGGGCTTAACTTGGACTTTTATTGGATTACTAGTTAACTACTTGCAACTTGGACCTTAATTAGTGTAATGGACTTTTGAACTTGGGCTTAAGAGCCCACCCTACCTTTTAAAGTGGATTAATTAGCCCACTTAAGCTTGTAAGTATTACTTGTGAATGGAACTAGATAGTTAACTTCCATTTGGAATCTTGTTGCACATAATCCCCATGAACACCACCCTTTTACCCAACTTTTTCAAGCTTTACATACAAGTAACCATAAGACCTCTTCTTCCCTCCTTTTTGCTGCAGAATTTCGTGGCCCTTAGGCCATTTGATGGGCATTTTAATTTCATTTTTCATTCACATATTACTTGCTCACTCATTTCTCAAACACACTCACTTTACTTGCTTCATCTTTTCTCTTATCTTTCTCTCAAAGTTCTTCTTTCTTTCTTGTAAGTAACAACTTCTTTTCTTCTTTTCTTTGTTGGTAAAAACTGATTTCTACATCACATAATCATCATCAATCTTTGTTGTTAAAACTTTTGTTACTTGTTCTTGTTTAAAGTAAATTACTTGTAAGATACTAAGTTGTTTACTTACTTACTTTCATGTTACAAGATCAAACTTCTTAGTTTTGATTCTTCATAATATCTTGTATTATCAAGAACATCCAAGAACATAATCTATCTAGTTATGTTCTACATATTTTGTTTCAAAAGATTTAAAGTTTATAATCTTTATAATTGTTACTTGTGTTCTTGTTTGTTGTATGTTACTAGAATACCACCTTCATGGTTGGTTTAGGTTTATCATTCATTTTCTTTATTTCTTATTGTTAGTTGCTTACTACACATTTGAACAAGAACATGAAACCAACAAGAACTTACACTTTGGTGCAAGTATCATGGATCCAACACTTGGTTGTGATCTTTCTTAGTGTTCATGAACTTGTTCATAAACTTACATGGAACCTTGGTTCATCAAACACTTACAACACTTGCACTTGAGTTATGATGGACAAACCTTGGTCAAAATGATGTTAACACATCAACGAGTTGTACACTTGAAGCTATACGCATCAAGGATGAGAACCGTGATGAACATCAAGCACCGAGACAACCGGAACTCTTCAAAACTTACTGTTTCTGTCCAAATGTTTCTGACCTACTGCTTCTGGAACAGACCAGTAGACCTGGGCTGTTCTAACCTTGATTTTTAGATAGAACTTTTCGAGTAGATAACTTTTCATATAGGACTCGTCTTAATCCGAGTTACGGTTTAGGATTTATGGCCCTCCGATCGTTACCATGTCCTTTAACGTTGTGCAGAAATTTCTGACCTACTCGCACTTAGACCGTCGCCACGGTCAAACCAAGACGAGTTTGCTTCTGTAAATTTTACCACACTTAAGGGACTCATAGACGGAGCCATGGCCACTGGTCTCACCTTAATTCAGTAAGGGTAGAGGCCGTGGTGACTGACCGAAGTCAGCCTTTGTTTTAAACGACTTTCATAAACGAGTCTTACTTGTTACCTTTTGTTTAATGATGATTGATGATGACCCTTATGACCTTAATTACGTACTTGTAAACCTTTTGAGACGACTTATTGACTTAGTGCTATTTGACTTAGGTTGAGGACGTTTGGACCGTTACTTGCACACCACTTTCCGACTACTACCTTACCATTACTACTAATCATTGTGAGTTATAGCATTCCCTTTTTACTTTAACTTATTTTGGGAACTGAGAATACATGCGGATTTTATGTTTTACATACTAGGCACGAGTACTTAAACTTTATATATGTGTGGGTTATATAACGGCAGAAACATTCCCTTTAGCTCGGTAACGTTTAATCATTGGTTTTTGAACCGTGAACGCGAATCTTAGATATGGATCCATAGGGTTTGACATCCCCACTCGGGCTAGTAGCGCTAGCATTTAACGAGTGTTTAATACTTCGAGGTTATACGCACTTGCCAAGTGCACTTTAAGGGGGTACATTAAACGTTAAGTTAGTTACCGGGTGCCCACGGTTAAGCATATACTTTTACATACTTTTGAAACGCTCGTTGTAGCACTGAAATCTCGTGGCCTACTTACATTACTGTTATACTTAAACTATAGCTCACCAACCTTTGTGTTGACCTTTTTAAGCATGTATTTTCTCAGGTGCTTGAAGTCGCTTCCGCTATCTTACTAGTCGTGCTGTAGAACCCGCTGCCTAGAGTTGTTATCGCATGACTACTTATGTTGCATTCAAACTTTTTGCTTACGAATTTATGTTATGTAACGACCATTATGGTCACGTACACTTATTTAATGCTTCTACTTAGTGAAGCATACTTTGATTTGTAAAACAATTGACGTATGTTATGACGTCACTTTTATTAATGAATACAAACTCTGTTTTGAAAACGCATATAGTACTTAACCTTGTAATGATCCTGTTGTTGATGGTCCGTACATGATGATTTAGTACGGGGCGTCACATTTGGTATCAGAGCATTGGTTGTAGGGAATTAGGATGCATTAGTGAGTCTAAGACCGACCCGAGTAGGATTCACTAATAGGGCTAATCTACAACTTGTTAGTTTACTTGTTTCCGCTGAACTTACTGCATGCTGCTGCTTACTGTTACTGCTATATGCCGTATGCTACTACATGATTTCACTACTGCATGCTATTACTTGCCTTCGATTGCATGCTAGTTTCATACGATTACTGATATTGCCATGCTACTTATTGTTATACATGATATAAACTGTTGGCCTATTATTTGCTTGCTTTATGACATACTGACATGGAAAATTTATTTTTCCTTGTTCAGATGTCGGACGTTCCACCTACTGATATCCCGAGCGGCTCAGGCCCCGTTGTTCCACCCACTGCTGCACCTGTTGCTGCTGCTGCTGCTGCTGACATTCCGGCCCCGACACCCACTGGCGACCCCGGCGCCTCTAGTTCTGGAGCTAGCTCCAGTGTGCCTATCCCGGCGTCTTCTTCCAGACCCCTGAGGCAACTGGCTCGCATTGGTGGCATGGAGATCCCCGCGGAGTTCGGGGAAGGTCCCTTCCGCAATCACTGGGGCACACCTTGCCGACGCACTGCCGACGGCCGCTTAGCCGTGATCACGCCAGGCCGACACCGACAGATGTTGGCCGCTTTCGGATATGTTGAGCCACCCGCACCACCACCGCATGATTCAGACGACGGTTCTTCCACCGATGCTTCTTCAGACGACACCTCATCTGACGACTCCAGTGATGAGGAGGATCCCGCTGACCGACCGATTCAGGCACCTTCTACCCCGCCGAAGAAGCGGTATCGCTTCGCTGGCATAATTCCTGGTCGTACTGTCACTGACGCTTATGGTCGGCGTCGTAGGATCACTGCTCGTAAACGGCTGGTGCCGTACCCCGCCGACCCACTGATATTACCGTCTCCACCCAGAGACAGACCATCCACTTCAGCACCACCGGCTCCACCTGCACCGCCAGCACCACCTGCCCCATCATCTTCCTCTAATGAGGAAATGAGGCGGGAGATTGAGATTCTCCAGACTCGAGTTACTGAGCTCGAGGAGCAGTTGGCTCATGTTTTGGACATCTTGTACCCACCATCGCCGTAGGACTTTGTACTAGATTCTGTATTGTAATCTCTTTTGTAATTTCATATTTCACTTATGCAATGTACGAACTTATTGTAATGTATGAACTTATTATCATTAATGAATGGAATTTGTGTTGTTACTTTGTGCGCAAGTGTTCTATTCACGTTATCATATCATGGTTTTGTGGTACTTATATATGCTTGCATTACTTAATCAACATGTGTTGTGCTGTTTTCATGTTGGTTGTTATATACTATATTATTATTATTTGCATAATGGATTTTGACTTGAGTCAAAATGTTTGTATAGAACGTCATGGCCAACGGAAGAACCACACCTACCGCCGCCCAGATTGAGGACATGATTAACGAACGTGTCGCTGCTGCACTAGCTGAAAGACAACCCCAAGTTCCACCACCACCGCCTGTCAATCCACCTGTCGTCCGAGATGGGTGTACTTACAAGGAATTTCAAAACTGCAAGCCACACTACTTCAGTGGCACTGAGGGACCCGTCGGTCTCACCAGATGGTTCGAAAAGTTGGAATCGGTATTCAGGGTTAGCAATTGTTCTGAGGCTAACAAAACGAAATTTGCATCTTGCACGCTGTCTGATGGCGCGCTCACATGGTGGAATACCATGGCCCAAGCGAAAGGAATTGATGAGGCGTATGCTACGCCTTGGGAAGAATTTAAATGTGCTATGATCGAGGAATACTGTCCGAGAACCGAGATTCAAAAGATGGAAATCGAATTTATGCAATTGAAAACCGTAGGAAACGACCTTAACAGCTACAACCGTAGGTTTTTGGAATTGGCTCTTATGTGTCCAACCATGGTCACCCCCGAATTTAAGCGTTTGGAGAAATACTTCTCGGGACTTCCTAAGTCCATCAAGGGTAATGTTACCTCATCCAAGCCACCAAGCGTTCCCGAAGCAATGCGCATGGCGCATACTCTCTTGAATCAAATCATCCTGGACGAGCCGGAGAAGGCTAAGTTTGAAACTGTTAGTGGCGAAAAGAGGAAATGGGACAACAACCACAACAACAACAGGGGTAGGAACTATGATCAAAACCCGGCAAAGCGACAAGAAGGGTTTAGGCAAAACAACAACATGCACAACAACAACACCAACCCCAACAACAACAACCGCACCAATCCGAACTACAAAGGAACCTTACCACAATGCAATAGGTGCTACAAGCACCACACTGGGTATTGCAATGTTATCTGTGAGAAGTGCCAACGATCTGGACATGTTGGCAAGGATTGCAAGGTTACCACTTTGAATGTGAAGCCAAACCACAACAACAATGGGCCCAAGAAGTGTTATGAATGTGGAAAGACGGGCCATTTCAGAAACGAGTGTCCTAACAAGCGTAAGGATGGCGGACCACCACGTGCTAGAGCCTTCAATGTTAATGCAAGAGACGCTCGCGACAACCCCGACTTGGTGACAGGTATATTCAAGATCAACAATCTTTTAGCTTCTGTCCTATTTGATACTGGTGCCGATAGGAGCTATGTGTGTAGACATTTTTGTGATAAGTTAGATTGGTCGTTAGTTCCTTTGAAGGAAAGTATGCTTGTCGAGGTCGCCAATGGAAAACTTGAAAAGGTTGACCATATTAGTCGTGGAGCTATTATCAACATAGCTGGTGCAGATTTCGAAATTGATTTGATACCTATCAAACTGGGAAGTTTTGACGCGATCGTCGGTATGGATTGGTTGAGCAAGATAAAGGCCGATGTTATCTGTGGAGATAAAGCACTTCGCATACCACAAGGAGATGGCGAACCACTGGTTATCTATGGAGAGAGATGTACCTCGAAGTTGAACCTCATTAGTTGCGTGAAAGCGCAAAAGATTATGAAGAAGGGACGCTTTGCTGTCCTAGCACATGTGAAAGCGGTAGAAACTGAAGTGAAGAGCGTGAACGACGTTCGAATTGTGAATGAATTTTCTGATGTCTTCCCAGAGGAATTTCCTGGATTACCGCCGCAGAGAGCAGTAGAGTTTCAGATTGACTTAGTGCCAGGAGCTGCACCTGTAGCTCGCGCACCTTATAGACTCGCACCTTCCGAGATGCAAGAATTACAGAGTCAACTACAAGAGCTATTAGATCGAGGGTTTATCCAACCAAGCTTCTCACCTTGGGGCGCACCTGTGTTGTTTGTAAAGAAGAAGGATGGATCCTTCCGTATGTGCATCGACTACCGTGAACTCAACAAATTGACTATCAAGAATCGATATCCTCTTCCACGAATTGATGATCTTTTTGATCAACTACAAGGATCGAGCGTTTATTCAAAGATCGATTTGCGATCCGGATATCACCAGCTGAGGGTGAAGGAAAGTGACGTGATGAAAACTGCATTCAGGACCCGTTATGGTCATTATGAGTTCCTCGTGATGCCATTCGGTTTGACAAATGCACCTGCCGTGTTCATGGATCTCATGAATCGTGTCTGCAAGCCTTACTTGGATAAGTTTGTTATCGTCTTCATAGATGATATCCTCATCTACTCTAAGAGCAAGAAGAACATGAGCAACACCTTCGGCTAGTGCTTGAACTCTTAAGACAAGAGCAACTTTACGCCAAATTCTCCAAGTGCGAATTTTGGTTGAAGGAAGTACAGTTTTTGGGTCATGTTGTGAGCGACCAGGGTATCAAAGTTGATCCCGCCAAGATTGAAGCCATCAGCAAGTGGGAGACCCCCACTACTCCAACGCATATTCGCCAATTTCTAGGTCTCGCCGGTTATTATCGAAGGTTTATCGAAGGATTTTCTCTGATTGCGCGTCCTTTGACCGCACTGACTCACAAGGGCAAGAAGTTCATTTGGGAACCCACACACGAATCAGCATTCCAAACTTTGAAGAAGAAGTTAACCTCCGCACCTATCCTATCACTTCCTGAAGGCAGTGACGACTTTGTTGTTTATTGCGATGCATCGAAGAGTGGTTTTGGTTGTGTACTGATGCAACGATCAAAGGTTATTGCCTATGCCTCCCGCCAATTGAAGATTCACGAGCGGAACTACACTACACATGATCTTGAACTTGGAGCCGTTGTCTTTGCACTCAAATTGTGGAGACATTATTTGTATGGAACTAAGAGCACTATCTTCACCGATCACAAGAGTCTCCAGCACATCTTCGATCAGAAGCAATTGAATATGAGACAGCGTCGATGGATCGAGACGCTCAACGACTACGATTGTGAACTCCGTTATCACCCTGGCAAGGCCAATGTTGTAGCTGACGCTTTAAGCCGAAAGGAGAGGACGGCACCTCTCCGTGTTAGGGCTCTGAACATCACCATCCATTCGAACCTCAACAACCAGATCAGAGTAGCCCAAGTTGAGGCTCTCAAGGAGGAGAACATATCTCACGAGCATTTGAACATACTTGTCTCTCGATTCGAGGTTAGAGAGTCTGGACTCCGATGTTATGCCGGAAGGATTTGGGTACCTTACTATGGAGATCTACGAAGCCTGATACTTGATGAAGCACACAAATCGAGATATTCGATTCACCCCGGTGCATGTAAGATGTACCACGACCTTAAAGAACAGTATTGGTGGCCGAATCTTAAGAAGGACGTTGCGACTTATGTTGGTAAGTGTTTGACTTGCTCGAAGGTTAAAGCCGAGCATCAGAGACCTTCTGGGTTACTTCAACAGCCGGAAATCCCACAATGGAAGTGGGAAAGGATCACAATGGATTTCATTACTAAGCTGCCGAAGACGGTGGGCGGATGCGATACTATTTGGGTTATTGTTGACCGCCTCACCAAATCTGCACACTTCCTAGCGATGAAGGAAACTGATACAATGGAAAGACTTGCTCAGCTGTACATCAAAGAGGTTGTATCTCGTCATGGTGTACCTTTATCAATCATCTCCGATCGCGATCCCCGTTTTGCTTCCAGATTTTGGCGTTCTTTGCAAGAAGCCATGGGAACTCGTCTTGACATGAGTACTGCTTATCATCCTCAGACTGACGGGCAAAGTGAACGAACGATTCAGACCTTGGAGGACATGCTGCGTGCATGTGTCATTGATTTTGGAAAGGCCTGGGAAAGGCATTTGCCACTCGCCGAATTCTCGTACAATAACAGTTATCACTCAAGCATTAATGCTGCACCTTTTGAAGCATTGTATGGTCGTAAGTGCCGATCTCCTATTTGTTGGGCCGAAGTAGGCGAAAAGCAAATCACCGGACCCGAGGTAGTTCACGAAACCACGGAGAAGATTGCTCAGATCCAAGCTAGACTTAAGACTGCCCGTGATCGCCAAAAGAGCTATGCCGATCTTAAACGAAAAGACTTTGAATTTAATGTTGGTGATCGTGTAATGTTGAAGGTTGCACCTTGGAAAGGTGTGATCCGTTTTGGAAAACGTGGAAAGTTGAACCCACGATACATTGGTCCATTCGAGATCTTGGAACGTGTTGGACCAGTTGCATACCGTTTGGATCTACCAGCACAATTGAGCTCAGTTCATCCTACCTTCCATGTGTCAAACTTGAAGAAGTGTCTTGCTGCACCCGAACTCATCATACCTTTGGAAGAACTTACTATTGATGACAAACTCCACTTTGTGGAGGAACCTGTTGAGATTATGGATCGTGAGATCAAAACTTTGAAACGCAACAAGATTCCGATTGTACGAGTACGATGGAATGCCAAACGAGGACCTGAGTTTACTTGGGAACGAGAGGATCAAATGATGCGGAAATATCCTCATCTTTTCCCGACTCCTTCGTCTACTTCAGCTTAAATTTCGGGACGAAATTTTCTTTAACAGGTGGGTAATGTAACGACCCTGGTTTTTCCAACGTTATTTATTAATAATTATTATTATTAATACGCTTGATTAAACGAATGTATGTTATTACATTTACATGTTGCTTTAATTGCCCGTACTTGAACTTTAAATGCCCGAAACGTCTTTGTGACACCCGGAACTTGCACGAATAATATTTTAAGATATTATTTACATCCATGATTAATATTATTAATCATTTTTATTAACTTAAGCTATTAGTTAGTTACTTGGGCTTAACTTGGACTTTTATTGGATTACTAGTTAACTACTTGCAACTTGGACCTTAATTAGTGTAATGGACTTTTGAACTTGGGCTTAAGAGCCCACCCTACCTTTTAAAGTGGATTAATTAGCCCACTTAAGCTTGTAAGTATTACTTGTGAATGGAACTAGATAGTTAACTTCCATTTGGAATCTTGTTGCACATAATCCCCATGAACACCACCCTTTTACCCAACTTTTTCAAGCTTTACATACAAGTAACCATAAGACCTCTTCTTCCCTCCTTTTTGCTGCAGAATTTCGTGGCCCTTAGGCCATTTGATGGGCATTTTAATTTCATTTTTCATTCACATATTACTTGCTCACTCATTTCTCAAACACACTCACTTTACTTGCTTCATCTTTTCTCTTATCTTTCTCTCAAAGTTCTTCTTTCTTTCTTGTAAGTAACAACTTCTTTTCTTCTTTTCTTTGTTGGTAAAAACTGATTTCTACATCACATAATCATCATCAATCTTTGTTGTTAAAACTTTTGTTACTTGTTCTTGTTTAAAGTAAATTACTTGTAAGATACTAAGTTGTTTACTTACTTACTTTCATGTTACAAGATCAAACTTCTTAGTTTTGATTCTTCATAATATCTTGTATTATCAAGAACATCCAAGAACATAATCTATCTAGTTATGTTCTACATATTTTGTTTCAAAAGATTTAAAGTTTATAATCTTTATAATTGTTACTTGTGTTCTTGTTTGTTGTATGTTACTAGAATACCACCTTCATGGTTGGTTTAGGTTTATCATTCATTTTCTTTATTTCTTATTGTTAGTTGCTTACTACACATTTGAACAAGAACATGAAACCAACAAGAACTTACACTTTGGTGCAAGTATCATGGATCCAACACTTGGTTGTGATCTTTCTTAGTGTTCATGAACTTGTTCATAAACTTACATGGAACCTTGGTTCATCAAACACTTACAACACTTGCACTTGAGTTATGATGGACAAACCTTGGTCAAAATGATGTTAACACATCAACGAGTTGTACACTTGAAGCTATACGCATCAAGGATGAGAACCGTGATGAACATCAAGCACCGAGACAACCGGAACTCTTCAAAACTTACTGTTTCTGTCCAAATGTTTCTGACCTACTGCTTCTGGAACAGACCAGTAGACCTGGGCTGTTCTAACCTTGATTTTTAGATAGAACTTTTCGAGTAGATAACTTTTCATATAGGACTCGTCTTAATCCGAGTTACGGTTTAGGATTTATGGCCCTCCGATCGTTACCATGTCCTTTAACGTTGTGCAGAAATTTCTGACCTACTCGCACTTAGACCGTCGCCACGGTCAAACCAAGACGAGTTTGCTTCTGTAAATTTTACCACACTTAAGGGACTCATAGACGGAGCCATGGCCACTGGTCTCACCTTAATTCAGTAAGGGTAGAGGCCGTGGTGACTGACCGAAGTCAGCCTTTGTTTTAAACGACTTTCATAAACGAGTCTTACTTGTTACCTTTTGTTTAATGATGATTGATGATGACCCTTATGACCTTAATTACGTACTTGTAAACCTTTTGAGACGACTTATTGACTTAGTGCTATTTGACTTAGGTTGAGGACGTTTGGACCGTTACTTGCACACCACTTTCCGACTACTACCTTACCATTACTACTAATCATTGTGAGTTATAGCATTCCCTTTTTACTTTAACTTATTTTGGGAACTGAGAATACATGCGGATTTTATGTTTTACATACTAGGCACGAGTACTTAAACTTTATATATGTGTGGGTTATATAACGGCAGAAACATTCCCTTTAGCTCGGTAACGTTTAATCATTGGTTTTTGAACCGTGAACGCGAATCTTAGATATGGATCCATAGGGTTTGACATCCCCACTCGGGCTAGTAGCGCTAGCATTTAACGAGTGTTTAATACTTCGAGGTTATACGCACTTGCCAAGTGCACTTTAAGGGGGTACATTAAACGTTAAGTTAGTTACCGGGTGCCCACGGTTAAGCATATACTTTTACATACTTTTGAAACGCTCGTTGTAGCACTGAAATCTCGTGGCCTACTTACATTACTGTTATACTTAAACTATAGCTCACCAACCTTTGTGTTGACCTTTTTAAGCATGTATTTTCTCAGGTGCTTGAAGTCGCTTCCGCTATCTTACTAGTCGTGCTGTAGAACCCGCTGCCTAGAGTTGTTATCGCATGACTACTTATGTTGCATTCAAACTTTTTGCTTACGAATTTATGTTATGTAACGACCATTATGGTCACGTACACTTATTTAATGCTTCTACTTAGTGAAGCATACTTTGATTTGTAAAACAATTGACGTATGTTATGACGTCACTTTTATTAATGAATACAAACTCTGTTTTGAAAACGCATATAGTACTTAACCTTGTAATGATCCTGTTGTTGATGGTCCGTACATGATGATTTAGTACGGGGCGTCACACCTAAACCTTGTTACAATACTATAGGCAGTGTACCTAATCGTAGAGTAGTGTAGTTTATAGTAAGTCCGGTTCGTTCCACAGGGAGCTAGTGATTACGTACTATATTTTTAATAACTATATTTATATAAAATATATATAATTATATAATTATATATAGTAATATTATATATAAAAGGGGGTTTTACCGTTTAATGGTCGGTTTGTTGATTTTATATTTTAAGCGTAAAAATAAATGACGATAATATAAATGATAGAATTTAAATTGCGATAAAGTAAATTGCAGTAATTAAAATGACAGTAAATAAAGGTACGATGAAATATGAAATAAAAGTATTATGCTTATTTAAACTTCCGTAACCATGATGTTTGACGTTTTGATTTTAATTCATTACTCTGGGTTAATTGTCCTTTGTCCTGGATTTATTTGAAACCTATCTAGTTTTTGTCCATAATAGTACATCGGTCATAATTATAAAATGCTCGACAAATTAACCTTATTCCCAAAGTCAAATATCCAACTAATTAGGGATTCGAACTGTAACAAGGTTTTAATACTTTGTTAATAATTACACCAGGTTATCGACTGCGTGTAATCCAAGATTTTAATACTTTGTTAACAATTACACCAATTACCCTTGTATGTAATCCACCCATGTTTTAATTAGTCCATGATATATTAATTTATCCACTTAGCTAAAATGAATAATCAATTACCCAAACCCAATTGACTAATTAAATGATCGTAAAAGATATCGTATAAACGTCACTAAATAGGACATGCATAATCATTTAATAATTATTAGATTAACTAATTTGAAGATAGGTTCAACAGATTCCAATGAGTTGTCATTCAATTAGACAATACCCCCCACCTATTAATAGTCATAGTCCAATGTCCACAAGTGTCGGTCTTTTATCCAAACCCGAATTATGGTACAAAATCCAATAACCCCGTCTTAATATTTAGCCCAACATCATGATTACTTAGGCTCAAATAAGAATAATAATCACTTAGTTATGATACATTAATTGAAAAAGAAAGAACATAGCTTACAGTGATTATTTATCGCGTAGCGTTACACAGATAGAGTTCCGAGTTTAAAACCCGTAAAACATTTCTTACAATAACCCAACTAAACCATAATTTATTATTAATCTTAAATGAAAATTATAATTATAATATAAATATAAATATATTACATATAGAGATTGAGAGATTGGAAAAAGGTGTGTATTTCATCTTCTGAATTCGTTGGCTTTTATAGGCAATTCTTGAGACTGACTGCTTCGTGATCGTGGAGGTTTTACCCTTTGCAGCTCCGCGATCGCGGAGGTCCTGATTCCAGCTCATTTCTTAGACAAAACGTGGGCTGCTGTGAATATTAGAATATATAATATATATATATATATATATATATATATATATATATATATATATATATATATATATTATATTCTTGTGCATAGTTGACTTGTAATTTTAGCTCCATTGAGTTGTACTTTGATAGTTGTTTCATGTCTCAGTTCCGGATGTTCGAACGTTTTTTCGTATGCTTAGATATCTTGTACTTTGCGTTCCGTGACTTGTACTCTTATCAATATTTAGACGTTAATCATCAATAAATAGTATCATTTGGAGTGTAACTTGTACATTTGAGCTTTTTAGTCATTTGCTTCTTCAAATCGTCGTTTTCTTCTTTTGTCTTCGCACTTATTTATTTAAACGAATATTACTTGAAAATAGAACAATTGCAACTAAAAGCTTTACATATTGGAAGGATATTGCGACTAAATATATGTTCATTTGGAGCACTATCAAATATCCCCACACTTGAACGTTGCTTGTCCTCAAGCAATACAGAACTTGAAATAAAATCACACTTCACTCGAATCACTTTTTTTATTTTCACACTTTATACATCAGTGATTTTGATACGGCGGTATAAACAATGATAGTAACGATAGAACCATGGTTAAAGGTGGGTGTGCCATCCACAGTTACCTCGGGTTCAGGTCAACGACACTTGCAATCAAATAGCCAATTTACTTTCGGTTTCCAAAGCAAAGTGCACATTTGAAAGGCGGTTTAAAGTCCCACGTGACTATGAAAATTTAGATCCATAAGGAAATTGGATCTTTGTGAAAACATTTGATCTTTTGAAAATTTAAGCTAGATTTCACCCTAGATAAGTTTTCCGGAATAACCCTTCACCGGTGTTTGCAAAATATTTTTGTGGGTTTTGTGGGTTTTGTGGGTTTCAGATTTTAAAATTTTAACTAAAAACTTATGGTTTTGTGTTACCCACTTTCTAATCTTGTATTAGGAAATCACACGTCCAGTATACTTGCTCCGTATATTACCTTTCGGTAAACTACCGTCCGGTTGTAAAAGAAAGCGATGAACAAGCAACTGTTAAGGCAATGTCCCATGACATGCATATAATTATGGTCAAAAACGTGTCGGATGCAATTACTATCCTTTGTAGGAGCAATAGTAAAGATCACCCTATAATTTTTTGGTCTGGCACAAGGTCCTGTCTTCGACCATGCTATGCAACCACCGTTCTTACGGTTGATACCCGATTTGGTTCAGGTGACCTAATGAATTCCGGTGAATTTTCATTATTTTACGCTCAATGGTAATGAACGCATTGAAAATAGGTTTTCAGAAAACAAATAGGTTTTAATTTGATCAAAATATTTTCTCGTTCAAGCTCGAGTTTAGATATCATCGAATTCCATGAGTTTGTAATTCTCAATCTTTAAGGTCAATCTCAAGGAATGAGTAATATCATGCTTAAAAGCTAATTTTTAATCTTTAAGGAGATTATCCTTTCTGGAGGTCTGATTCATTAGTCTTATCAAGCTAATTTGCACGGTGCCCTCCCCATTTTAGGAGACAGATCCTCTCATGGTTAGGATAAGTCTGACCACTTGGCGACCCTGTTTGATGCTGAGGTCCGTGGATTTCCTGCTGATTTTAGAGATGACTTTTCTAGATTTTTCGTCAACCTACAGCTAGTCTGGACGACAACTTCCTGACGTAAATCAAGAAGCGCGTGTCTTTTTCGGAAGACTTTACTTCCTTTTAATGATGGAATTCATCATGTAGATCCATCTTTCTTTCAAATATATTACAGTAAATTGGGTAAAACTGATTAGTTTAGTCCAAAGCAAAAGTACCTGCAATAATCTTGTACAAAAATATGTGATATCTGTTTTAAAGAACTTGGTGCATTCTTCCGACACTTAGCTTTTATTTTGTTTCTTTCTTTGCCATTTTATTCTCTTCTATTCCATTTTAAATGAATTCTAATGTTTTGGGTTGTTTCTCAATTTATGTCCTTTCCGAGGTAAAAATAATTTCGGTATTATCACCTAGTTTTATCGTTCATAAATATGTATAAACATGATTTTGAATTCATTTAATTGAAAATTTTTCAAATTTTCACAAAATTTGGCAATTAAACTAAGTGTAAACCTGAGAGAATTTATAACTCTTCCCCACACTTGAGATCTTGCAATGCCCTCATTTGCAAGAAATCAGTAAAAATTTAAATTCATGAGGGTGATTAGTGTAGAAAAATGATTAAAAATACCGAGTTTGCAAACCTATTGTTTTATATCACATTTGCTATTTTACGTCTTGTCGTGAAAAATAGTAACTTTTACTGAACTTAATGCCAGTCTTTGAAAGTGCGATGTTTTACCCTGTTTTGTATATTACATAAAATACAAACGTATATATACATATTTTTGGAGTTTGGTATATAACCCCACATTCATATAATATTTTTGGCATACTTTAAATCAATAAATATTAAAATAATGATAACAAAATTTTTCGCCCCGCCCACGGGTAAAGAAATTTCGGTTCCATGACCTAGTCTTTAACTTACGACGAATTTTAGAAATTATTTTTTTAAAACTTAATGAAATAAAGCAAATTTTTGTTTTGTAAATTCACACAAAACATAAATTTAAAAAATGCATATTAATTTAATATAAAACCTATAAAACAAAAAAAAAATCAGAATGGAGGGAGAAAACTAGTTCTTTAGTGTCTGCTAGTGGACAAGACCAATCGAATTCCATTCTCGGAACTACACGAGAACATAACAACTAACTCTAGACAGCATTTTCTTTTTAGAACATTTGAATCTCCCCACACTTAGGTAGCTGTGGTGTCGAAATTGTGATTAACTTCATCATCAATTTCTCTTGGACCATAATCAACTTGTATATCTGTGACTTTTGCTTTAAGCCATTGGTCGGATTCCTGTGTAATATCCACAAATTCAATTAGTTTTGCCTTTTCTTTAGGCGATAGATTGGATATTAACCGGTCACATAACTTAAAGTTCCCCTTGGTTCTAGCATCGTGAATCCGTTTAATAAGTTTCTTTATTGAACTGTTAATAACGGGGTCATTTAATTTCGCATCAACAACGGGGTTGTTTGTTATCAGGGCATCATTAGTTGTTACTTCATCTTCCCCACACTTAGGCATTTTATTATTGTTAAGCACTACCGTTGGAGTTGGTAAAACAATATGGTTCTTATCGATCGTTTTTATTGGTTCAACGGTTTTGGTTGGTGGAGATTTAGACTTTTGAATCACAAAGGTGATCAATTTGTCACCATCACTAAGTGTCATTCTACCCTCTCTTACATTAATGAACGCCTCGGTGGACGCTAAGAATGGTCGACCTAAAATTATAGGAATGTTTGAGTCCTTTTCTATGTCAATGACAATAAATTCGACTAGAAAGGTTAAATTACCTACTTGAACGGGTAGGTTGTCAGCAATTCCAATTGGGTGCTTAATGGTTTGATCAAAGAGTCTAACACTCATTTTTGTTGGACTTAACTCACCTACTCATAATCTCTTATATAATGAAAAAGGCATAACACTCACACTCGCACCTACATCTGCTAGTGCATCATACATGACACAATCACTAAGTAGACAAGGAACAATAAATTGACCCGGATCACCCAACCTGGGTGAAGGTTTCGGTGGAACTGTCTTCACCTGGTTTACTTTTACGGTTTTTTTTTCTTGTACTTTCTTATTTTTCTTCTTCTTTCCAAAGGTATCACAAACTTTATTACCTATTACTTGCTCATACTCAACTCCTTTTCTTGGAAACGAGATGGGTGGTCTGTATGGTGCCACCACTGGCTTTACATACTCGGGTGATGGTGGTGGTGTTGTAACTTCTTCATTGTTACTCACATCGAAAACCTTCCCATCATCTGATGCTGGTTTTTCAGAATTCGTTGATACCATATTAACATTCTCATTCCGAGGATTTACTTCAGTATCACTAAGTAGCTTTCCTTGTTCCCTCTTACTCATCATGCTAGCAAGAGTATCTACGTATTTTTCTAGATTCAGAATGGAAGCTTGTTGAGTTCTTAATGACTGATCAAACCTCTCATTTGTTTGGGTTTGAGATTTAATAAATTGTGTTTGAGATTCCATTAGCTTTGTCTTCATTTCTTCCAGATTTGGCTTTTTCTCTTCGGTTTGTTGTGGTGGTTTATATAAGCCAGGTCTTTATTGATTGAAAGTTTTGTTTTGAGTTGGTTGGTTATTCGGACCTTGTTGGTTGTACGAGTTATTGTTGGGTCCATTTGGATTGTAAAGAATGTTTTGATTTCGATTGAAATTTGGCCTTGGCGGTTGATAATTATTTTGATAATTATTTCCCTGCCTTTGGTTCATGTAGGAAACATTCTCTCATTGTTCCATGGTTTGCTCAATGTGACAATCTTTCGTTAAGTGTGGTCCACCAAATTGCTCACAACTGATTCTTATTGCGTGAATATCTTTAGTCATCTTTTCCATTCTTCTTTCGAAAGCATCTATTTTTGTGGAAACGGAATCAAAGTCATGGCTAGAATCGGCTCTAGCCGCTTTAGATGAACGAAAAATATCTTTTTCCTGATGCCACTCATGTGAGTGGGAAGCTGTATTATCAATGATTTTGTGAGCTTCAGTTGCGGTTTTCTTCATAATGGAACCACCAGCTGCTGTATCGATGTATTTTCGTGTAGCAACGTCGACACCTTGGTAGAATATTTGCACTATTTGATAAGTGTCTAAACCGTGCTGAGGACATCCTCTCAACAACTTTCCTAATCTTGTCCACGCCTCATATAATGTTTCATTTGGCTTTTGTGTGAACGTAACAATTTCTCCTTGAAGTCTCACGACTTTAAATGCCGAAAAGAATCTTTTAAGAAATTTTTCAACTAAGACATCCCATGTGTCAATCGCTCCTTCTGGTAACGATTCTAACCAATCTTTAGCTTCTCCCTTTAAAGTCCAGGGAAACAACATGAGATAGATCTATTCATCCTCAACTTCTCTGATTTTGAATAGAGTACAGATCCTATTAAAGGTTCGAAGATGTTCGGTTGGATCTTCTTTTGGCGTACCACTAAATTGGCATTGATTAGTTACCATGTGTAGGATTTGTCCTTTGATTTCATAATCTGGCGCATTAATATCCGGTTGAGTAATGGCATGACCTTGGCCAGTACGTGTAGCTCTCATTCGATCTTCCATACTTAGAGGTTCCTGATTTTCCATGATTGAATTTGTTGAATCTGAATCACTAGGGAATTCTGATTTAATGGTTTCTTCCTCGACAATCTCTGGATGAGTAATTTGTGGTTCAGGAGGAACGATTAGTGGTTCAGGATCTCTGAATTGTCCTTGAATATCCTCCGGGTTCTCAATTGTGAGGTCGGGTTCAAAAAATTGATTATCGAAAAATTGAATTGGAGTACTTGGTCGACTTGAAGATGATTCTAAGAAAAAATCAACGGCGACAATGTTGGCTAGATGTCTTGATCGAGTTACAGGTGGTGAACGTATGAAAGGTGGTGAACGTTTTGCTCGGTGCATTCACTGAATATCCTATTAGTTATAAAAATAAAAAAATTATATAAGTTATCAAATTAATAGACTTTTCTGATTTTGCCCACATTTCGAATAGCCAATAGATGCAGCGGGTAGCCAGGACCCTTTAAATCGGAAGCTCACAAATCGCCACTAACAAATCCAACTATTACTACGAACCAGAAAATTTTGGATGTCTATCAATTTAACCGCTTAAAATAATTTTTCGTCGAAATTTAAAGAAAATAAAGAAAACTTTATGTCCTAAAAACTAGAGCGTAGAAACGAGAAAGAAAAAGAGTGCCTCGAAAAACATGAGGTCAAAAATAAATCGCCGAAAAATAATAATAAGAAAGTATAGCGTCGAAACTTAAAAGTCTAAAAACTAAAAATTAAAACTTGCGTCTAAAAGTATTAAAGCTTAAAATGAATTCTATATTCAAAATGGCAATAACTTAATTAAGCACTTAAATCTTAAAACGGCGTCGCAAAATTCTAAAGCACCTAAATCTTAATCTAAAGAAAAAACACTCAAGGGATTTTACGGCAAAGCTTTAAAGATCTAGAAATATAAAATAACTACGGCAAAAACTAAGTTTAAAACTAATTACAAACAACAAATAAACAAATTACGAATTATATGATTAAAATATACAATTTATAAAAAGAAACAAGAAATGATAAAATTACTTATTTTATATAAAAATATTATTTTTATATTATTTTATAAAAGTATTAATTTTATATATTTAATTATAATTAATAAACTTAATATTACTAAATAAAACTAAAACTAAATACTAATTAAATAAATCAAAACCTAATTAGGTTAATAATAATAATTAATTTATTAAAACCCTAATCAGTAATTAATGCGTACAAGGTTCAGCCTGTCAGACGGCTCCGCGACTGCGGTTCGTTTATGCCAAAATGGCTCCGCGACTGCGGAGTTTAATGGTGTTGGGTTCGGCTGTTGGGCTAAAAACAGACTCAGCCCAGTTTAATTTAATTAAAGACTGAATCGGGCTTTGAAATTTAACTGGCCCAGTTCGAATTTTTTTTTTATTATATTCATTTGATTTTTTTAGTTTTATAAAATAATGGTTAGAAAATAAAAATAAATTTATATTTTAAAAACTTAATAAAAATACTTTTATAGATAAATTCATAAAATATATATATATTTTTTTCTTTTATTATTTTTAATTTTTTTTATCACTTATTAATAATACGAAATATTTGTACAAAATTAGAGATAAAAATATAGCGTTTCTCACCGAGTCCCCGGCAGCGGCGCCAAAAACTTGATGTTAAAGCGGAGGGGTACGAAATAGATTATATTTTATTACGAAATACTATTAAATACGATACAATTTACACAAGTTATTTATTTATTTATAGAATGGGATATACCTAAACCTTGCTACAACACTATAGGCAGTGTACCTAATCGTAGAGTAGTGTAGTTTTTAGTAAGTCCGGTTCGTTTCACAGGGAGCTAGTGATTACGTACTATATTTTTAATAAATATATTTATATAAAATATATATAATTATATATAGTAATATTATATTTAAAAGGGGGTTTTACCGTTTAATGACCGGTTTGTCGATTTTATATTTTAAGCGTAAAGATAAATGACAATAATATAAATGACAGAATTTAAATTGCGATAACGTAAATTGCAGTAATTAAAATAACAGTAAATAAAGGTACGATGAAATATGAAATAAAAGTATTATGCTTATTTAAACTTCCGTAACCATGATGTTTGATGTTTTGATTTTAATTCATTACTCTGGGTTAATTGTCCTTTGTCCTGGATTTATTTGAAACCTATCTGGTTTTTGTCCATAATAGTCCATCGGTCATAATTATAAAATGCTCTACAAATTAACCTTATTCCCAAAGTCAAATATTCCAACTAATTAGGGATTCAAACTGTAACAAGGTTTTAATACTTTATTAATAATTACACCAGGTTATCGACTGCGTGTAATCTAAGGTTTTTGTAATCTAAGGTTTTAATACTTTGTTAACAATTACACCAATTACCCTTGTTTGTAATACACCCCTGTTTTAATTAGTCCATGATATTTTAATTTATCCACTTGGCTAAAATGAATAATCAATTACCCAAACCCAATTGATTAATTAAATGATCATAAAAGATGTCGTATAAACGTCACTAAATAGGACATGCATAATCATTTAATAATTATTAGATTAACTAATTTGAAGATAGGTTCGACAGATTCCAATGAGTTGTCATTCAATTAGACAATACCCCCACCTATTAATAGTCATAGTCCAATGTCCACAAGTGTCGGTCTTTTGTCCAAACCCGAATTATGGTACAAAATCCAATAACCCCGTCTTAATATTTAGCCCAACATCACGATTACTTTGGCTCAAATAAGCATAATAATAACTTAGTTATGATACATTAATTAAAAAAGCAAGAACATAGCTTACAGTGATTATTTATCGCGTAGCGTTACACGGACAGAGTTCCGACTTTAAAACCCGTAAAACATTTCTTACAATAACCCAACTAAACCATAATTTATTATTAATCTTAAATTAAAATTATAATTATAATATAAATATAAATATATTACATATAGAGATTGAGAGATTGGAAAAAGGTGTGTATTTCATCTTCTGAATTTGTTGGCTTTTATAGGCAATTCTTGAGACTGACTGCTCCGCGATCGTGGAGGTTTTACCCTTTGCCGCTCCGCGATCGTGGAGGTCCTGATTCCTGCTCATTTCTTAAACAAAACGTGGGCTGCTGTGAATATTATAATATATAATATATATAGTTATTTATATATTATATTATATTCTTGTGCATAGTTGACTTGTAATTTTAGCTCCATTGAGTTGTACTTTGATAGTTGTTGCATGTCTCGGTTCCGGATTTTCGAACGTCTTTTCGTATGCTTAGATATCTTGTACTTTGCGTTCCGCGACTTGTACTCTTATCAATATTTAGACGTTAATCATCAATAAATAGTATCATTTGGAGTGTAACTTGTACATTTGAGCTTTTTGGTCATTTGCTTCTTCAAATTGTCATTTTCTTTCTTTTGTCTTCGCACTTATTTATTTAAACGAATATTACTTGAAAATAGAACAATTGCAACTAAAAACTTTACATATTGGAAGGATATTGTGACTAAATATATGTTAATTTGGAGTACTATCAAATATCCCCACACTTGAACGTTGCTTGTCCTCAAGCAATACAGAACTTGAAATAAAATCACACTTCACTCGAATCACTTTTTTTATTTTCACACTTTATACATCAGTGATTTTGATACGGCGGTATAAACAATGATAGTAATGATAGAACCATGGTTAAAGGTGGGTGTGCCATCCACAGTTGCATCGGGTTCAGGTCAACGACACTTGCAATCAAATAGTCAATTTACTTTCGGTTTCCAAAGCAAAATGCACATTTGAAAGGCGGTTTAAAGTTCCACGTGACTATGAAAATTTAGATCCTTAAGGAAATTGGATCTTTATGAAAACATTTGATCTTTTGAAAATTTAAGCTAGATTTTACCCTAGATAAGTTTTCCGGAATAACCCTTCACCAGTGTTTGCAAAATGTTTTTGTGGGTTTTGTGGGTTTCAGATTTTAAAATTTTAGCTCAAAACTTATGGTTTTGTGTTACCCACTTGCTAAACTTGTATTAGAAAAGCACACGTCCAGTATACTTGCTCCGTATATTACCTTTCGGTAAACTACCATCCGGTTGTAAAAGAAAGCGATGAACAAGTAACTGTTAAGGCAATGTCCCATGACATGCATATAATTATGGTCAAAAACGTGTCGGATGCAATTACTATCCTTTGTAGGAGCAATAGTAAAGATCACCCTATAATTTTTCGGTCTGGCACAATGTCCTGTCTTCGACCATGCTATGCAACCACCGTTCTTACGGTTGACACCCGATTTGGTTCAGGTGACCTAATTAATTCCGGTGAATTCTCAGGATTTTACGTTCAATGGTAATGAACGCATTGAAAATAGGTTTTCAGAAAACAAATCGATTTTAATTTGATCAAAATATTTTCTCGTTCAAGCTCGAGTTTAGATATCATCTAATTCCATGAGTTTGTAATTCTCAATCTTTAAGGTCAATCTCAAGGATTGAGTAATATCAGGCTTAAAAGCTGATTTTTAATCTTTAAGGAGATTATCCTTTCTGGGGGTCTGATTCATTAGTCTTATCAAGCTAATTTGCACGGCGCCCTCCCCATTTTACGAGACAGATCCTCTCATAGTTTGGATAAGTCTGACCACTTGGCGACCCTGTTTGATGCTGAGGTCCATGGATTTTCTGCTGATTTTAGAGATGACTTTTCTAGATTTTTCGTCAACCTACACCTGGTCTGGACGACAACTTCCTGACCTAAATCAAGAAGCGCGTGTCTTTTTCGGAAGACTTTACTTCCTTTTAATGATGGAATTGATTCATCGTGTAGATCCATCTTTCTTTCAAATATATTAAAGTAAATCGGGTAAAACTGATTAGTTTAGTCCAAAGCAAAAGTACCTGCAATAATCTTGTACAAAAATATGTGATATCTGTTTTAAAGAACTTGGTGCATTCTTCCGACACTTAGCTTTTATTTTATTTCTTTCTTTGCCATTTTATTCTCTTCTATTCCATTTTAAATGAATTCTAACGTTTTGGGTTGTTTCTCAATTTATGTCCTTTCCGAGGTAAAAATAATTTCGGTATTATCACCTAGTTTTATCGTTCATAAATATGTATAAACATGATTTTGAATTCATTTAATTGAAAATTTTTCAAATTTTCACAAAATTTGGCAATTAAACTAAGTGTAAACCCGAGAGAATTTATAACTCTTCCCCACACTTGAGATCTTGCAATGCCCTCATTTGCAAGAAATCAGTAAAAATTTAAATTCATGAGGGTGATTAGTGTAGAAAAATGATTAAAAATACCGAGTTTGCAAACCTATTGTTTTATATCACATTTGCTATTTTACGTCTTGTCGTGAAAATTAGTAAATTTTGCTGAACTTAATGCCAGTCTTTGAAAGTGCGATGTTTTACCCTGTTTTGTATATTACATAAAATACAAACATATATATTCATATTTTTGGAGTTTGGTATATAACCCCACATTCATATAATATTTTTGACATACTTTAAATCGATAAATATTAAAATAATGATAACAAAATTTTTCGCCCTGCCCTCGGGTAAAGAAATTTCGGTTCCATGACCTAGTCTTTAACTTACGACGAATTTTAGAAATCATTTTTTTTAAACTTAATGAAATAAAGCAAATTTTTGTTTTTTAAATTCACACAAAACATAAATTTAAAAAATGCATATTAATTTAATATAAAACCTATAAAACAAAAAAAAATCAGAATGGGGGGAGAAAACTAGTTCTTTAGTGTCTGCTAGTGGAAAAGACCAATCGAATTCCATTCTCGGAACTACACGAGAACAGAACAACTAACTCTAGACAGCATTTTCTTTTTAGAACATTTGAATCTCCCCACACTTAGGTAGCTGTGGTGTCGAAATTGTGATTAACTTCATCATCAATTTCTCTTGGACCATAATCAACTTGCATATCTGTGACTTTTGCTTTAATCCATTGGTCGGATTCCTGTGTAATATCCACAAATTTAACTAGTTTTGCCTTTTCTTTAGGTGATAGATTGGATATTAACTGGTTACATAACTTAAAGTTCCCCTTAGTTCTAGCATCGTGAATCCGTTTAATAAGTTTCTTCATTGAAATGTTAATAACGGGGTCATTTAATTAGTTGTTACTTCATCTTCCCCACACTTAGGCGTTTTATTATTGTTAAGCACTACCGTTGGAGTTGGTAAAACAATATGGTTCTTATCGATCGTTTTTATTGGTTCAACGGTTTTGGTTGGTGTAGATTTAGACTTTCGTATCACAAAGGTGATTGATTTGTCACCATCACTAAGTGTCATTCTACCCTCTCTTATATTAATGAACGCCTCGGTGGACGCTAAGAATGGTCGACCTAAAATTAGAGGAATATTTGAGTCCTCTTATATGTCAATGACAATAAATTCGACTAGAAAGGTTAAATTACCTACTTGAACGGGTAGGTTGTCAGCAATTCCAACTGGGTGCTTAATGGTTTGATCAAAGAGTCTAACACTCATTTTCGTTGGACTTAACTCACCTACTATTAATCTCTTATATAATGAAAGAGGCAAAACACTCACACTCGGACCTACATCTGCTAGTGCATCATACAAGACACAATCACTAAGTAGACAAGGAACAATAAATTGACCCAGATCACCCAACCTGGGTGGAGGTTTCGGTGGAACTGTCTTCACCTGGTTTACTTTTACGGTTTTTGTTTCTTATACTTTCTTATTTTTCTTCTTCTTTCCAAAGGTATCACAAACTTTATTACCTATTACTTGCTCATACTCAACTCCTTTTCTTGGAAACGTTATGGGTGGTCTGTATGGTGCCACCACTGGCTTTATATACTCGGGTGATGGTGGTGGTGTTGTAACTTCTTCATTGTTACTCACATCGAAAACCTTCCCATCATCTGATGCTGGTTTTTCAGAATTCGTTGATACCATATTAACATTCTCATTCCGAGGATTTACTTCAGTATCACTCTGTAGCTTTCCTTGTTCCCTCTTACTCATCATGCTAGCAAGAGTACCTACGTATTTTTCTAGATTCAAAATGGAAGCTTGTTGAGTTCTTAATGACTGATCAAACCTCTCATTTGTTTGGGTTTGAGATTTAATAAATTGTGTTTGAGATTCCATTAGCTTTGTCTTCATTTCTTCCAGATTTGGCTTTTTCTCTTCGGTTTGTTGTGGTGGTTTATATAAGCCAGGTCTTTGTTGATTGAAAGTGTTGTTTTGAGTTGGTTGGTTATTCGGACCTTGTTGGTTGTACGAGTTATTGTTGGGTCGATTTGGATTGTAAAGAATGTTTTGATTTCGATTGAAATTTGGCCTTGGCGGTTGATAATTATTTCCCAGTCTTTGGTTCATGTAGGAAACATTCTTTCGTTCTTCCATGGTTTGCTCAATGTGACAATCTTTCGTTAAGTGTGGTCCACCGCATTGCTCACAACTGATTCTTATTGCATGAATATCTTTAGTCATCTTTTCCATTCTTCTTTCGAAAGCATCTATTTTTGCGAAAACGGAATCAAAGTCATGGCTAGAATCGGCTCTAGCCGCTTTAGATGAACGAAAAATATCTTTTTTCTGGTGCCACTCATGTGAGTGTGAGGCTGTGTTATCTATGATTTTGTGAGCTTTAGTTGCAGTTTTCTTCATAATGGAACCACCAGCTGCTGTGTCGATGTATTTTCGTGTAACAACGTCGACACCTTGGTAGAATATTTGCACTATTTGATAAGTGTCTAAACCGTGCTGAGGACATCCTCTCAACAACTTTCCGAATCTTGTCCACGCCTCATATAATGTTTCATTTGGCTTTTGTGCGAACGTAACAATTTCTCCTTGAAGTCTCACGACTTTAGATGCCGGAAAGAATCTTTTAAGAAAATTTTCAACTAAGACATCCCATGTGTCAATCGCTCCTTCTGGTAACGATTCTAACCAATCTTTAGCTTCTCCCTTTAAAGTCCAGGGAAACAACATGAGATAGATCTATTCATCCTCAACTTCTCTGATTTTGAATAGAGTACAGATCCTATTAAAGGTTCGAAGATGTTCGTTTGGATCTTCTTTTGGCGTACCACTAAATTGGCATTGATTAGTTACCATGTGTAGGATTTGTCCTTTGATTTCATAATCTGGCGCATTAATATCCGGTTGAGTAATGGCATGACCTTGGCCAGTACGTGTAGCTCTCATTCGATCTTCCATACTTAGAGGTTCCTGATTTTTCATGATTGAATTTGTTGAATCTGAATCACTAGGGGATTTTGATTTAATGGTTTCTTCCTCGACAATCTCTGGATGAGTAATTTGTGGTTCAGGAGGAATGATTAGTGGTTCAGGATCTCTGAATTGTCCTTGAATATCCTCCGGGTTCTCAATTGTGAGGTCGGGTTCAAAAAATGGATTATCGGAAAATTGAATTGGAGTACTTGGTCGACTTAAAGATGATTCTAAGGAAAAATCAACGGCGACAATGTTGGCTAGATGTCTTGATCGAGTTACAGGTGGTGAACGTATGAAAGGTGGTGAACGTTTTGCTCGGTGCATTCACTGAATATCCTATTAGTTATAAAAATAATAAAATTATATAAGTTATCAAATTAATAGACTTTTCTGATTTTGCCCCCATTTCGAATAGCCAATAGATGCAGTGGGTAGCCAGGACCCTTTAAATCAGAAGCCCACAAATCGCCACTAACAAATCCAACTATTACTACGAACCAGAAAATTTTGGATGTCTATCAATTTAACCGCTTAAAATAATTTTTCGTCGAAATTTAAAGAAAATAAAGAAAACTTTATGTCCTAAAAACTAGAGCGTAGAAACGAGAAAGAAAAAGAGTGCCTCGAAAAACATGAGGTCAAAAATAAATCGTCGAAAAATAATAATAAGAAAGTAGAGCGTCGAAACTTAAAAGTCTAAAAACTAAAAATTAAAACTTGCGTCTAAAAGTATTAAAGCTTAAAAGGAATTCTATATCCAAAACGGCAATAACTTAATTAGGCACTTAAATCTTAAAATGGCGTCGCAAAATTCTAAAGCACCTAAATCTTAATCTAAAGAAAAAACACTTAAGGGATTTTATGGCAAAGCTTTAAAGATCTAGAAATATAAAATAACTACGGCAAAAACTAAGTTTATAACTAATTACAAACGACAAATAAACAAATTACGAATTATATGATTAAAATATACAATTTATAAAAAGAAACAAGAAATGATAAAATTACTTATTTTATATAGAACTATTATTTTTATATTATTTTATAAAAGTATTAATTTTATATATTTAATAATAATTAATAAACTTAATATTACTAAATAAAACTAAAACTAAATACTAATTAAATAAATCAAAACCTAATTAGGTTAATAATAATAATTAATTTATTAAAACCCTAATCAGTAATTAATGCGTACAAGGTTCAGCCTGTCAGACGGCTTCCCGACAGCGGTTCGTTTATGCCAAAATGGCTCCGCGACTGCGGAGTTTAATGGTGTTGGGTTCGGCTGTTGGGCCAAAAACAGACTCAGCCCAGTTTAATTTAATTAAAAACTGAATCGGGCTTTGAAATTTAACTGGCCCAGTTCGAAATTTTTTTTTATTATATTCATTTGATTTTTTTAGTTTTATAAAATAATGGTTAGAAAATAAAAATAATATTATATTTTAAAAACTTAATAAAAATACTTTTATAGATAAATTCTTAAAATATATATATATATATTCTTTTCTTTTCTTATTTTTAATTTTAATTTTAATTTTTTTTATCACTTATTAATAATACAAAATATTTGTACAAAATTAGAGATAAAAATATAGCGTTTCTCACCGAGTCCCCGGCAGCGACGCCAAAAACTTGATGTTAAAGCGGAGGGGTACGAAATAGATTATCTTTTATTAAGAAATACTATTAAATACGATACAATTTACACAAGTTATTTATTTATTTATAGAATGGGATATACCTAAACCTTGCTACAACACTATAGGCAGTGTACCTAATCGTAGAGTAGTGTAGTTTTTAGTAAGTCCGGTTCATTCCACAGGGAGCTAGTGATTACGTACTATATTTTTAATAAATATATTTATATAAAATATATATATAATTATATATAGTAATATTATATATAAAAGGGGGTTTTACCGTTTAATGACCGGTTTGTCGATTTTATATTTTAAGCGTAAAGATAAATGACGATAATATAAATGACAGAATTTAAATTGCGATAACGTAAATTGCAGTAATTAAAATAACAGTAAATAAAGGTACGATGAAATATGAAATAAAAGTATTATGCTTATTTAAACTTCCGTAACCATGATGTTTAACGTTTTGATTTTAATTCATTACTCTGGGTTAATTGTCCTTTGTCCAGGATTTATTTGAAACCTATCTGGTTTTTGTCCATAATAGTCCATCGGTCATAATTATAAAATGCTCTACAAATTAACCTTATTCCCAAAGTCAAATATTCCAACTAATTAGGGATTCAAACTGTAACAAGGTTTTAATACTTTGTTAATAATTACACCAGGTTATTGACTGCGTGTAATCTAAGGTTTTAATACTTTGTTAACAATTACACCAATTACCCTTGTATGTAATCCACCCCTGTTTTAATTAGTCCATGATATTTTAATTTATCTACTTGGCCAAAATGAATAATCAATGAATAATCAATTACCCAAAACCAATTGATTAATTAAATGATCATAAAAGATGTCGTATAAACGTCACTAAATAGGACATGCATAATCATTTAATAATTATTAGATTAACTAATTTGAAGATAGGTTCGACAGATTCCAATGAGTTGTCATTCAATTAGACAATACCCCCCACCTATTAATAGTCATAGTCCAATGTCCACAAGTGTCGGTCTTTTGTCCAAACCTGAATTATGGTACAAAATTCAATAACCCCGTCTTAATATTTAGCCCAACATCACGATTACTTCGGCCCAAATAAGCATAATAATAACTTAGTTATGATACATTAATTAAAAAAGCAAGAACATAGCTTACAGTGATTATTTATCGCGTAGCGTTACACGGACAGAGTTCCGACTTTAAAACCCGTAAAACATTTCTTACAATAACCCAACTAAACCATAATTTATTATTAATCTTAAATTAAAATTATAATTATAATATAAATATAAATATATTACATATAGAGATTGAGAGATTGGAAAAAGGTGTGTATTTCATCTTCTGAATTCGTTGGCTTTTATAGGCAATTCTTGAGACTGACTGCTCCGCGATCGTGGAGGTTTTACCCTTTGCAGCTCCGCAATTGCGGAGGTCCTGATTCCAGCTCATTTCTTAAACAAAACGTGGGCTGCTGTGAATATTATAATATATAATATATATAATTATTTATATATTATATTATATTCTTGTGCATAGTTGACTTGTAATTTTAGCTCCATTGAGTTGTACTTTGATAGTTGTTTCATGTCTCGGTTCTGGATTTTCGAACGTCTTTTCGTATGCTTAGATATATTGTACTTTGCGTTCCGTGACTTGTACTCTTATCAATATTTAGACGTTAATCATCAATAAATAGTATCATTTAGAGTGTAACTTGTACATTTGAGCTTTTTGGTCATTTGCTTCTTCAAATCGTCATTTTCTTCTTTTGTCTTCGCACTTATTTATTTAAATGAATATTACTTGAAAATAGAACAATTGCAACTAAAAACTTTACATATTGGAAGGATATTGCGACTAAATATATGTTAATTTGGAGCACTATCAAATATCCCCATACTTGAACGTTGCTTGTCCTCAAGCAATACAGAACTTGAAATAAAATCATACATCACTCGAATCACTTTTTTTATTTTCACACTTTATACATCAGTGATTTTGATACGGCGGTATAAACAATGATAGTAACGATAGAACCATGGTTAAAGGTGGGTGTGCCATCCACAGTTGCCTCGGGTTCAGGTCAACGACACTTGCAATCAAATAGTCGATTTACTTTCGGTTTCCAAAGTAAAGTGCACATTTGAAAGGCGGTTTAAAGTCCAACGTGACTATGAAAATTTAGATCCTTAAGGAAATTGGATCTTTATGAAAACATTTGATCTTTTGAAAATTTAAGCCAGATTTTACCCTAGATAAGTTTTTCGGAATAACCCTTCACCAGTGTTTGCAAAATATTTTTGTGGGTTTTCTGGGTTTCAGATTTTAAAATTTTAGCTCAAAACTTATGGTTTTGTGTTACCCACTTGCTAACCTTGTATTAGGAAAGCACACGTCCAGTATACTTGCTCCGTATATTACCTTTCGGTAAACTACCGTCCGGTTGCAAAAGAAAGCGATGAACAAGCAACTGTTAAGGCAATGTCCCATGACATGCATGTAATTATGGTCAAAAACGTGTCGGATGCAATTACTATCCTTTGTAGGAGCAATAGTAAAGATCACCCTATAATTTTTCGGTCTGGCACAAGGTCCTGTCTTCGACCATGCTATGCAACCACCGTTCTTACGGTTGACACCCGATTTGGTTCAGTTGACCTAATTAATTCTGGTGAATTCTCAGGATTTTACGTTCAATGGTAATGAACGCATTGAAAATCGGATTTTAGAAAACAAATCGATTTTAATTTGATCAAAATATTTTCTCGTTCAAGCTCGAGTTTAGATATCATCTAATTCCATGAGTTTGTAATTCTCAATCTTTAAGGTCAATCTCAAGGATTGAGTAATATCAGGCTTAAAAGCTGATTTTTAATCTTTAAGGAGATTATCCTTTCTGGGGGTCTGATTCATTAGTCTTATCAAGCTAATTTGCACGGCGCCCTCCCCATTTTACGAGACAGATCCTCTCATAGTTTGGATAAGTCTGACCACTTGGCGACCCTGTTTGATGCTGAGGTCCATGGATTTCCTGCTGATTTTAGAGATGACTTTTCTAGATTTTTCGTCAACCTACAGCTGGTCTGGACGACAACTTCCTGACCTAAATCAAGAAGCGCGTGTCTTTTTCGGAAGACTTTACTTCCTTTTAATGATGGAATTGATTCATCGTGTAGATCCATCTTTCTTTCAAATATATTACAGTAAATCGGGTAAAACTGATTAGTTTAGTCCAAAGCAAAAGTACCTGCAATAATCTTGTACAAAAATATGTGATATCTGTTTTAAAGAACTTGGTGCATTCTTCCGACACTTAGCTTTTATTTTGTTTCTTTCTTTGCCATTTTATTCTCTTCTATTCCATTTTAAATGAATTCTAACGTTTTGAGTTGTTTCTCAATTTATGTCCTTTCCGAGGTAAAAATAATTTCGGTATTATCACCTAGTTTTATCGTTCATAAATATGTATAAACATGATTTTGAATTCATTTAATTGAAAAATTTTCAAATTTTCACAAAATTTGGCAATTAAACTAAGTGTAAACCCGAGAGAATTTATAACTCTTCCCCACACTTGAGATCTTGCAATGCCCTCATTTGCAAGAAATCAGTAAAAATCTAAATTCATGAGGGTGATTAGTGTAGAAAAATGATTAAAAATACCGAGTTTGCAAACCTATTGTTTTATATCACATTTGCTATTTTACGTCTTGTCGTGAAAATTAGTAACTTTTGCGGAACTTAATGCCAGTCTTTGAAAGTGCGATGTTTTACCCTGTTTTGTATATTACATAAAATACAAACATATATATACATATTTTTGAAGTTTGGTATATAACCCCACATTCATATAATATTTTTGGCATACTTTAAATCAATAAATATTAAAATAATGATAACAAAATTTTTCGCCCCGCCCTCGGGTAAAGAAATTTCTGTTCCATGACCTAGTCTTTAACTTACGACGAATTTTAGAAATCATTTTTTTTAAACTTAATGAAATAAAGCAAATTTTTGTTTTTTAAATTCACACAAAACATAAATTTAAAAAATGCATATTAATTTAATATAAAACCTATAAAAAAAATCAGAATGGGGGGAGAAAACTAGTTCTTTAGTGTCTGCTAGTGGAAAAGACCAATCGAATTCCATTCTCGGAACTACACGAGAATAGAACAACTAACTCTAGACAGCATTTTCTTTTTAGAACATTTGAATCTCCCCACACTTAGGTAGCTGTGGTGTCGAAATTGTGATTAACTTCATCATCAATTTCTCTTGGACCATAATCAACTTACATATCTGTGACTTTTGCTTTAAGCCATTGGTCGGATTCCTGTGTAATATCCACAAATTCAACTAGTTTTGCCTTTTCTTTAGGCGATAGATTGGATATTAACCGGTCACATAACTTAAAGTTCCCCTTGGTTCTAGCATCGTGAATCCGTTTAATAAGTTTCTTCATTGAATTGTTAATAACGGGGTCATTTAATTTCGCATCAACAACGGGGTTCTTTGTTATCAGGGCATCATTAGTTGTTACTTCATCTTCCCCACACTTAGGCGTTTTATTATTGTTAAGCACTACCGTTGGAGTTGGTAAAACAATATGGTTCTTATCGATCGTTTTTATTGGTTCAACGGTTTTGGTTGGTGGAGATTTAGACTTTCGAATCACAAAGGTGCTCGATTTGTCACCATCACTAAGTGTCATTCTACCCTCTCTTACATTAATGAACGCCTCGGTGGACGCTAAGAATGGTCGACCTGAAATTAGAGGAATGTTTGAGTCCTTTTCTATGTCAATGACAATAAATTCGACTAGAAAGGTTAAATTACCTACTTGAACGGGTAGGTTGTCAGCAATTCCAACTGGGTGCTTAATGGTTAGATCAAAGAGTCTAACACTCATTTTTGTTGGACTTAACTCACCTACTCATAATCTCTTATATAATGAAAGAGGCATAACACTCACACTCGCACCTACATCTGCTAGTGCATCATACATGACACAATCACTAAGTAGACAAGGAACAATAAATTAACCCGGATCACCCAACCTGGGTGGAGGTTTCGGTGGAACTGTCTTCACCTGGTTTACTTTTACGGTTTTTGTTTCTTATACTTTCTTATTTTTCTTCTTCTTTCCAAAGGTATCACAAACTTTATTACCTATTACTTGCTCATACTCAACTCCTTTTCTTGGAAACGAGATGGGTGGTCTGTATGGTGCCACCACAGGCTTTACATACTCGGGTGATGGTGGTGGTGTTGTAACTTCTTCATTGTTACTCACATCGAAAACCTTCCCATCATCTGATGCTGGTCTTTCAGAATTCGTTGATACCATATTAACATTCTCATTCCGAGGATTTACTTCAGTATCACTCGGGTGGTGGTGGTGTTGTAACTTCTTCATTGTTACTCACATCAAAAACCTTCCCATCTTCTGATGTTGGTTTTTCAGAAATTGTTGACACCATATTAACATTCTCATTCCGAGGATTTACTTTAGTATTACTCGGTAGCTTTCCTTGTTCCCCTCTCACTCATCATGCTAGCAAGAGTACCTACGTATTTTTATAGATTCAGAATGGAAGCTTGTTGAGTTCTTAATGACTGATCAAACCTCTCATTTGTTTGGGTTTGAGATTTAATAAATTGTGTTTGAGATTCCATTAGCTTTGTCTTCATTTCTTCCAGATTTGGCTTTTTCTCTTCGGTTTGTTGTGGTAGTTTATATAAGCCAGGTCTGTGTTGATTAAAAGTGTTGTTTTGAGTTGGTTGGTTATTCGGACCTTGTTGGTTGTATGAGTTATTGTTGGGTCCATTTGGATTGTAAAGAATGTTTTGATTTCGATTGAAATTTGGCCTTGGCGGTTGATAATTATTTTGATAATTATTTCCCGGCCTTTGGTTCATGTAGGAAACATTCTCTCGTTGTTCCATGGTTTCTTCAATGTGACAATCTTTCGTTAAGTGTGGTCCACCGCATTGCTCACAACTGATTCTTATTGCATGAATATCTTTAGTCATCTTTTCCATTCTTCTTTCGAAAGCATCTATTTTTGCGAAAACGGAATCAAAGTCATGGCTAGAATCGACTCTAGCCGCTATCGATGAACGAAAAATATCTTTTTCCTGGTGCCACTCATGTGAGTGTGAGGCTGTGTTATCAATGATTTTGTGAGCTTCAGTTGCGGTTTTCTTCATAATGGAACCACCAGCTGCTGTGTCGATGTATTTTCATGTAGCAACGTCGACACTTTGGTAGAATATTTGCACTATTTGATAAGTGTCTAAACCGTGCTGAGGACATCCTCTCAACAACTTTCCGAATCTTGTCCACGCCTCATATAATGTTTCATTTGGCTTTTGTGCGAACGTAACAATTTCTCCTTGAAGTCTCACGACTTTAGATGCCGGAAAGAATCTTTTAAGAAAATTTTCAACTAAGACATCCCATGTGTCAATCGCTCCTTCTGGTAACGATTCTAACCAATCTTTAGCTTCTCCCTTTAAAGTCCAGGGAAACAACATGAGATAGATCTATTCATCCTCAACTTCTCTGATTTTGAATAGAGTACAGATCCTATTAAAGGTTCGAAGATGTTCGTTTGGATCTTCTTTTGGCGTACCACTAAATTGGCATTGATTAGTTACCATGTGTAGGATTTGTCCTTTGATTTCATAATCTGGTTCATTAATATCCGGTTGAGTAATGGCATGACCTTGGCCAGTACATGTAGCTCTCATTCGATCTTCCATACTTAGAGGTTCCTGATTTTCCATGATTGAATTTGTTGAATCTGAATCACTAGGGGATTCTGATTTAATGGTTTCTTCCTCGAAAATCTCTGGATGAGTAATTTGTGGTTCAGGAGGAATGATTAGTGGTTCAGGATCTCTGAATTGTCCTTGAATATCCTCCAGGTTCTCAATTGTGAGGTCGGGTTTAAAAAATGGATTATCGGAAAATTGAATTGGAGTACTTGGTCGACTTGAAGATGATTCTAAGGAAAAATCAACGGCGACAATGTTGGCTAGATGTCTTGATCGAGTTACAGGTGGTGAACGTATGAAAGGTGGTGAACGTTTTGCTCGGTGCATTCACTGAATATCCTATTAGTTATAAAAATAAAAAAGTATATAACTTATCAAATTAATAGAATTTTCTGATTTTGCCCACGTTTCGAATAGCCAATAGATGCAGCGGGTAGCCAGGACCCTTTAAATCGGAAGCACACAAATCGCCACTAACAAATCCAACTATTACTACGAACCATAAAATTTTGGATGTCTATCAATTTAACCGCTTAAAATAATTTTTCGTCGAAATTTAAAGAAAATTCTATGTCCTAAAAACTAGAGCGTAGAAACGAGAAAGAAAAAGAGTGCGTCGAAAAACATGAGGTCGAAAAATAAATCGTCGAAAAATAATAATAAGAAAGTAGAGCGTCGAAACTTAAAAGTCTAAAAACTAAAAATTAAAACTTGCGTCTAAAAGTATTAAAGCTTAATTAGGCACTTAAATCTTAAAAAGGCGTCGCAAAATTCTAAAGCACCTAAATCTTAATCTAAAGAAAAAACACTTAAGGGATTTTACGGCCAAGCTTTAAAGATCTAGAAATATAAAATAACTACTACAAAAACTAAGTTTAAAACTAATTACAAATGACAAATAAACAAATTACGAATTATATGATTAAAATATACAATTTATAAAAAGAAACAAGAAATGATAAAATTACTTATTTTATATAAAAATATTATTTTTATATTATTTTATAAAAGTATTAATTTTATATATTTAATAATAATTAATAAACTTAATATTACTAAATAAAACTAAAACTAAATACTAATTAAATAAATCAAAACCTAATTAGGTTAATAATAATAATTAATTTATTAAAACCCTAATCGGTAATTAATGCGTACAAGGTTCAGCCTGTCAGAAGGCTCCGCGACTGCGGTTCGTTTATACCAAAATGGCTCCGCGACTGCGGAGTTTAATGGTGTTGGGTTCGGCTGTTGGGCCAAAAACAGACTCACCCCAGTTTAATTTAATTAAAAACTAAATTGGGATTTAAAATTTAACTGGCCAAGTTCGAATTTTTTTTTATTATTATATTAATTTGATTTTTTTAGTTTTATAAAATAATGGTTAGAAAATAAAAATAAATTTATATTTTAAAAACTTAATAAAAATACTTTTATAGATAAATTCTTAAAATATATATATTTTTTTCTTTTCTTATTTTTAAAATTTTTTTTAACACTTATTAATAATACAAAATATTTTTACAAAATTAGAGATAAAAATATAGCGTTTCTCACCGAGTCCCCGGCAGCGGCGCCAAAAACTTGATGTTAAAGCGGAGGGGTAAGAAATAGATTATATTTTATTACGAAATACTATTAAATACGATACAATTTACACAAGTTATTTATTTATTTATAGAATGAGATATACCTAAACCTTGCTACAACACTATAGGCAGTGTACCTAATCGTAGAGTAGTGTAGTTTTTAGTAAGTCCGGTTCATTCCACAGGGAGCTAGTGATTACGTACTACATTTTTAATAACTATATTTATATAAAATATATAGAATTATATATAGTAATATTATAAATAAAAGGGGGTTTTACCGTTTAATGACCGGTTTGTCGATTTTATATTTTAAGCGTAAAGATAAATGACGATAATATAAATGACAGAATTTAAATTGCGATAAAGTAAATTGTAGTAATTAAAATGACAGTAAATAAAGGTACTATGAAATATGAAATAAAAGTATTATGCTTATTTAAACTTCCGTAACCATGATGTTTGACGTTTTGATTTTAATTCATTACTCTGGGTTAATTGTCTTTTGTCCTGGATTTATTTGAAACCTATCTGGTTTTTGTCCATAATAGTCCATCGGTCATAATTATTGATAGTGCTCCAGATGAACATATATTTAGGCACAATATCCTTCCAATATGTAAGGCTTTTAGTTGTAATTGTTCTATTTTTATATAATATTCGTTTAAATAAATAAGTGCGAAGACAAAAGAAGAAAATGATGATTTGAAGACGCAAATGACCAAAAATCTAAAAAGTACAAAGTACAATCCAAGTGGTTCGAAATATTGATGAGAAACGTCTCAAAATTACAAAAGTACAAGTCGCAAAACGCAAAGTACAAGATATTAAATTATACAAAAGGACGTTCGAAAAACCGGAACCGGGACCTGAGCCAACTATCAACGCGCAATGCAACGGAGCTGAAATTACAAGTCAACTATGCACAAGAATATAATATAATATTTAAATAATTATATAAATTATTTATATATTATATATTATATTAAATAACGTCGACAAACTAGCAAACAAACAATTCTGAGCTGGATTCCCAGGCCATGCGATCGCATGGCCAGAAGGCACAAATGCCATGCGATCGCATGGAACAAAAAGGTTGGCCGCATTGCTATAAAAGGCGCAGTTTCAGTCGAGTTTATAGACATCTTTTTCTCTACTCTTCATCTATAACATAAATATATATATTTATAATTTTAATTTTAATTTAAGTTTAATAATAATTGGGTTATTGTAAGAAATGTTTTACGGGTTTTAAGTCGGAACTCTGTCCGGGTAACGCTACGTGATAAATAATCACTGTAAGCTATGTTCTTCCTTTTTAAATTAATGTCTCGTAACTAAGTTATTATTATGCTTATTTATGCCAAAGTAATCGTGATGTTGGACTAAAAATTAAGATTGGGTTATTATATTTTGTACCATAATTAAGGTTTGGACAAAAGACCGACACTTTTGAACATTGGACTATTGACTATTAATATGTAGGGGGTATTGTCTAATTGAACGATAACTCATTGGAACCTGTCGAACCTATCTTCAAATTAGTTAATCTAATAATTATTAAAATGATTATATATGTTCTATTTAGTGACGTTTATACGACATTTTTTACGATCATTTAATAAATTATTCGGATTGCGTAATTGATTATTCATTCTTATCAAGTGGGTAAATTAATATTCATATCTCATTAAAACGTGGGTGGATTACATACAAGGATAATTGGTGTAATTGTTAACAAAATATTAAAACCTTGAATTACCCGCAGTCGATAACCTGGTGTAATTATTAAACAAAGTATTAAAACCTTGTTACAGTTCGAATCCTTAATTAGTTAGAATATTTGACTTCGGGAATAAGGTTAATTTGACGAGCATTTTATAATTATGACCGATGGACTATTATGGACAAAAACCAGATAGGTATCAAATAAATCCAGGACAAAGGACAATTAACCCAGATAAATAAATTAAGATCAAAACGTCAAACATCATGGTTACGGAAGTTTAAATAAGCATAATTGTTTTATTTCATATTTCATCGTACTTTTATTTACTGTCATTTTATTTACTGCAATTTACTTTATCGCAATTTAAATTCTGTCATTTATATTATCGTCATTTATCTTTACGCTTTATTTAAAATCAACAAACCGGTCATTAAACGGTAAAAACCCCCTTTTATAATAATATTACTTTATATAATTATATATATTTTATATAAATATAGTTGTTAAAAATATAGCGTTAAACTCAGCTAGCTCCCTGTGGAACGAACCGAACTTACTAAAAACTACACTACTGTACAATTAGGTACACTACCTATAAGTGTTGTAGCAAGGTTTAGGTATATCCACTCTATAAAAAAATAAATAACTTGTGTAAAATCGTATCGTATTTAATAGTATTTCGTAATAAAATTAATAGTATTTCGTATACACCTCTGCACACATCAAGTATTTTTGGCGCCGCTATCGGGGACGCCGAAACGAAAAGCTATAAAAAAAGATTTTTATTAAGTTTTAATTTCTTTTTGTAAAAATATGTTTTAAATATTAAAAATACAAAAATATAAAAAGAAAAACGAAATATATATATATATATATATATATATATATATATATATATATATATATATATATATATATATATATATATATATATATATATATATATATATATATATATATTTAAGAGTTTGTTTAAAATATATAAAATTATAAAGTTTTTCTATTTCTATTTTAGTTTTTAAAAAGTAAGTTTTTATTTATTTTATATAAATAAATATAAAACAGAAAAAAAAATAGTAAAAAGTAATCGGGCCGATCACTGTAGCAGCCCAACTAATTTGGCCTGGATCCACGACTCATGCGACCGCATGGAATTATAACTTCAGACTCATGCGATCGCATGACTTGAAGTGACAGGTCTGGTACCTTGGATCCATCGAATTAGGGTTAGGTTTTAATTATTATTATTATTAATTAATTTAGATTAGGGTTTTGTTTTAATATTAATTAGTTTTAGTTTTATTTATTTTGTGTTTTTAAGTTATAATTAGTTGTATTATTTATAAAATCAATACTTTTATAAAATAAATAATATAAAAATAATATTTTTATAAAAATTGTATTTTTATAACTTTAAGCCTATTTTTATATTTTGTATATTTTTAATCGTTAAAGCGTAATTTTATAATTTTTCGTTCGTAATTAGTTCGTAACTTAGTATTTTGCCGTAGTTATTTTATATTTCTAGATTTTTAGACTTTGCCGTAAAATCCTTTAAGTGCTTTTTCTTTAGACTAAGATTTAGATGCTTTAGAATTTTGCGATGCCGTTTTAAGTTTTAGTGCCTTTTTAAGTTATTGCCGTTTTGGATATAGAATTCCTTTTAAGCTTTAATACCTTTAAGACGTAAGTTTTAATATTTAGTTTTTAGACTTTTAAGTTTCGACACTGCATTTTATTATTTTTCGACGCTTAATTTTTCGACCTTTTATTTTTCGACGTTTTTCGATGCACTCTTTTTCTTTCTCATTTCTCGACGCTCTAGTTTTTAGGACATGGAATTTTCTATTTCTTCTCTAGAACTTCTTCAAACTTTGACGAAATTTTTTTTAAGCGGTTAAATTGATAGACATCCTAAATTTTCTGATTCGTAGTAATAGTTGGATTTGTTAGTGGCGAGTTGTGGGCTTCCGATTTAAAGGGTCCTGGCTACTTGCTGGATCTATTGGCTATTCGAAACGTGAGCAAAATCAGAAAAGTCTATTAATTTGATAACTTATATAATTTTTATTTTTATAACTAATAGGATATTCAGTGAATGCACCTAGCAAAACGTTCACCACCTTTCATACGTTCACCACCTGTAACTCGATCAAGACATCTAGCCAATATTGTCGTTGATTTTTCTTTAGAATCGTCATCTAGTCGACCAAGTACTCCAATTTAAATTTTCGATAATCCATTTTTTGAACCTGACCTCACAATTGAGAATCTGGAGGATATTCAGGGACAATTCAGAGATGCTGAACCACTAATCATTCCTCCGAAACCACAAATCACTCATCCGGAGATTGTCGAGGAAGAAACCATTAAATCAGAATCCTCTAGTGATTTAGATTCAACAAATTCAATTATGGAAGTAACAGAACCTCTAAGTATGGAAGACCGAATGAGAGCCACACGCACTGGCCAAGGTCACGCCATTATTAAGCCAGACATTAATGTGCCAGATTATGAAATCAAAGGACAAATCCTACACATGGTAACTAATCAATGCTAATATAGTGGTACGCCGAAGGAAGATCCAAACGAACATCTTCAAACCTTTAATAGGATCTGTACTCTATTTAAAATCCAAGAAGTAAAGGATGAACAAATCTATCTCATGTTATTTCCCTGGACTTTAAAGGGAGAAGCCAAAGATTGGTTAGAATCGTTACCTGAAGGGGCGATTGATACATGGGATGTTTTAGTTGAAAAATTTCTTAAACAATTCTTCCCGGCATCCAAAGTCGTGAGACTTCAAGGAGAAATTGTTACATTTACGCAAAAGCCAAATGAAACTCTATATGAGGCGTGGACAAGATTTGGAAAGTTGTTGAGAGGATGTCCTCAACACGGTTTAGATACTTATCAAATAGTACAAATATTCTACCAAGGATGAGACGTTGCTACACGAAAAGACATCGACATAACAGCTGGTGGTTCCATTATGAAGAAAATCGCAACTGAAGCTTACAAAATTATTGATAACACAGCATCCCACTCACATGAGTGGCATCAAGAAAAAGATATTTTTCGATCATCTAAAGCGGCTAGAGCCAATTCTAGCCATGACTTTGATTCCATTTCCGCAAAAATAGATGCTTTCGAGAGACGAATGGAAAAGATGACTAAAGATATTCACGCAATACGAATCAGTTGTGAACAATGCAGTGGACCACACTTAATGAAAGATTGTCACATTGAGCAAACGATGGAACAACGTGAGAATGTTTCCTACATGAACCAAAGGCTGGGAAATAATTATCAAAATAATTATCAACCTCCAAGGCCGAACTTTAATCGAAATCAAAACATTCTTTACAATCCAAATGGAGCCAACAACAACTCGTACAACTAACAAGGTCCGAATAACCAACCAACTCAAAACAACACTTTCAATCAACAAAAACCTAGCTTGTATAAACCACCACAACAAACCAAAGAGAAAAAGTCAAATCTAGAAGAAATGATGGCAAAGCTAATGGAATCTCAAACACAATTTATTACATCTCAAACCCAAACAAATGAGAGGTTTGATCAATCATTAAGAACTCAACAAGCTTCCATTTTGAATCTAGAAAAACACGTAGGTACTCTTGCTAGCATGATGAGTGAGAGGGGAACAAGGAAAGCTATCGAGTAATACTAAAGTAAATCCTCGGAATGAGAATGTTAATATGGTGTCAACAATTTCTGAAAAAACAACATCAGAAGATGGGAAGGTTTTTGATGTGAGTAACAATGAAGAAGTTACAACACCACCACCACCCGAGTATGTAAAGCCAGTGGTGACACCATACAAACCACCCATCCCATTTCCAAGAAAAGGAGTTGAGTATGAGCAAGTAATAGGTAATAAAGTTTGTGATACCTCTGGAAAGAGAAAGAAGAAGAATAAGAAAGTACAAGAAACAAAAACTGTAAAGATAAACCCGGTGAAGACAGTTCCACCAAAACCTCCACCTAGGTTGGGTGATCCGGGTGAATTTATTGTTCCTTGTCTACTTAGTGATTGTGTCATGTATGATGCACTAGCAGATTTAGGTGCGAGTGTGAGTGTTATGTCTCTTTCATTATATAAGAGATTAGGAGTAGGTGAGTTAAGTCCAACAGAGATGAGTGTCCGACTCTTTGATCAAACTATTAAGCACCCAGTTAGAATTGCTAACAACCTACCCGTTCAAGTGGGTAATTTAACCTTTTTAGTCGAATTTATTGTCATTGACATAGAAGAGGACCCAAACGTTCCTCTAATTTTAGTTCAACCATTCTTAGCGTCCACTGGGGCGTTATTTGATGTAAGAGAGGGTAGAATGATACTTAGTAATAATGAAAAATCGATCACCTTTGTGAGTCGAAAGTTTAAATCTCCACCAACCAAAATCGTTGAACCAACAAAAACGATTGATGAGAAGCATATTGTTTTACCAACTCCAACGGTAGTGCTTAACAATAATAAAACGCCCAAGTGTGGGGAAAATGAAGTAACACCTAATGATGACCTGATAACAAAGAACCCCATTGTTGATATGAAATTAAATGACTCTGTTATTAATAGTTCAATGAAGAAACTTATTAAACGGATTCGCGATGCTAGAACCAAGGGGAACTTTAAGTTATGTAACCAGTTAGTATCCAATCTATCGCCTAAAGAAAAGGCAAAACTAGTTGAATTTGTGGAAATTACACAGGAATCCGACCAATGGCTTAAAGCAAAAGTCACAGATATGCAAGTTGATTATGGTCCAAAAGAAATTGACGATGAAGTTAATCACAATTTCAAAACCACAGCTACTTAAGTGTGGGGAGATTCAAAAGTTCTAAGAAAAAAATTTTGTCTAGAGTTAGTTGTTCAAATTCAAATGTTCTCGTGTAGTTTCGAGAATGGAATCCGATTGGTCTTTTCCACTAGCAGACACTAAAGAACTAGTTTTCTCCCCCCATTCTGAATTTTTGTTTTGTAGGTTTTGTATGAAATAAATACGCTTTTTCAATTTAAGTTTTGTGTGAATTTAAAAAAAAATTACTTTATTTCATTAAGTTTAAAAAATTGATTTCTAAAATTCATCATAAGTTGAAGACTAGGTCATGGAATCGAAATTGCTTTACCCGAGAGCGGGGCGAAAAATTTTGTTATCATTATTTTTAATTTTATTGATCTAAAGTATACCAAAAAAAAAAATTTAAAAAAAAACCCAAAAAACTTTGCTTTTAAAACAATCGCTTTAACGACAAATTTTAAATTTTGTCGAGGGACGGACTAGGTAAATATACCGAAACTACCTAAAGTAAAAGGAATTAAAATTTTAAAAAATTATTCATTTAAATTGTTTTAATAACTAAAGATTTTATAAAAAAAATAATAATAAAAATTTTATGTATGTTTGTAGTTTATCTTATGTACAAAACAGGGTAAAATAGCGCACTTTCAAAGACTGGCGTTAAGTTCAGCAAAAGCTACTAAGTTTGACGACAAGACGCAAAATATCAAATGTGATATAAAATAATATGTTTGTAAACTCGGTATTTTTAATCACTTTTCTACGCTAATCACCCTCATGAATTTATAATTATAGTCTGATTTCATGCAAATGAGGGCATTGCATGATCTCAAGTGTGGGGAATGGTTATAAATTCTCTCGGGTTTACACTTAGTTTAATTGCCAAATTTTGTGAAAATTTGAAAAATTTTCAACTAAATGAATTCAAAATCATGTTTACACATATTTATGAACGATAAAACTAGGTGTTAATGCCGAAATTATTGTTACCTCTGAGAGAACATAAATGGAGAAACAACCCAAAAAGTTAGAATTCATTTAAAATGGAATAGAGGGGAGAATAAAAAGGCAAAGAAAAAAATTAATAAAAACTAAGTGTGGGAAGAATTTACCAAGTTCTTTAAAACACATCACATATTTGGTACAGATTATTGCAGGTACTTTTGCCTTGGACTAATCAGTTTTACCCGATTTATTGTAATACCTTTGAAAGAATAGATGGATCTACATGATGAATCAATTCCATCATTAAAATGAAGTAAAGTCTTCCGAAAAAGACACACGCTTCTTGATTTAGGTCAGGAAGTTGTCGTCCAGACCAGTTGTAGAGTCTACGAAAAATCTTGAAAAGTTTTCTCGAAAATCAGCTGGAAATTCATGGACATCAGCATCAAACAGGGTCGCCAAGTGGTCAGACTTATCCTAACCATGAGAGGATCTGTCTCGTAAAATGGGGAGGCGCCGTGCAAATTAGCTTGATAAGACTAATGAATCAGACCTCCAGAAAGGATAATCTCCTTAAAGATTAAAAATCAGCTTTTAAGCCTGATATTACTCAATCCTTGAGATTGACTTTAAAGATTGAGAATTACAAACTCATGGAATTTGATGATATCTAAACTCGAGCTTGAACGAGAAAATATTTTGATCAAATTAAAACCGATTTGTTTTCTGAAAACCTATTTTCAATGCGTTCATTACCATTGAACGTAAAATCCTAAGAATTCACCGGAATTCATTAGGTCACCTGAACCAAATCGGGTGTCAACCGTAAGAACGGTGGTTGCATAGCATGGTCGAAGACAGGACCTTGTGCCAGACCAAAAAATTATAGGGTGATCTTTACTATTGCTCCTATAAAGGATAGTAATTGCATCCGACACGTTTTAGACCATGAACATTTGCATGTCATTAGACATTGCCTTAACAGTTGCTTGTTCAACGCTTTCCTTTACAACCGGACGGTAGTTTACCGAAAGGTAATATACGGAGAAAGTATACTGGACGTGTTGCTTTCCCAATACAAGGTTAGCAAGTGGGTGACACAAAACCATAAGTTTTGAGCTAAAATTTTCAAATCTGAAACCCACCAAACCTACAAAAACAATTTGCAAACACCGGTGAAGGGTTATTTCAGAAAACTTATCTAGGGTAAAAGCTAGAATGAATTTTTAAAAGATCAAATGTTTTCATAAAGATCCAATTTCCTTAAAGGATCTAAATTTTTAATAGTCATGTGGGACTGTAAACCACATCGTTACTATCATTGTTTATACCGCTGTATCAAAATCACTGATGTATAAAGTGTGAGAATAAAAAAAGTGATTCGAGTGAAGTGTGATTTAATTTCAAGTTCTGTATTGCTTGAGGACAAGCAACACTCAAGTGTGGGGATATTTGATAGTGCTCCAAATGAACATATATTTAGGCACAATATCCTTCCAATATGTAAAACTTTTAGTTGTAATTGTTCTATTTTTATGTAATATTTGTTTAAATAAATAAGTGCGAAGACAAAAGAAGAAAATGACGATTTGAAGATGCAAATGACCAAAAAGCTAAAAACTACAAAGTACAATCCAAGTGGTTCGAAATATTGATGAGAAACGTCTCAAAATTACAAAAGTACAAGTCGCAAAACGCAAAGTACAAGATATTAAATTATACGAAAGGACGTTCGAAAAATCGGAACCGGGACCTGAGCCAACTATCAACGCGCGACACAACGAAGCTAAAATTACAAGTCAACTATGCACAAGAATATAATATAATATTTAAATAATTATATAAATTATTTATATATTATATATTATATTAAATAACGTCGACAAACTAGCAAACAAACAATTCTGAGCTAGATTCCCAGGCCATGCGATCGCATGACCAGAAGGCACAAATGCCATGTGATCGCATGGAGCAAAAAGGTTGGCCACATTGCTATAAAAGGCGCAGTTTCAGTCGAGTTTATAGACATATTTTTCTCTTCTCTTCATCTGTAACATAAATATATATTTATAATTTTAATTTTAATTTAAGTTTAATAATAATTGGGTTATTGTAAGAAATGTTTTACGGGTTTTAAGTCGAAACTCTGTCCGGGTAATGCTACGCGATAAATAATCACTGTAAGCTATGTTCTTCCTTTTTAAATTAATGTCTCATAACTAAGTTATTATTATGCTTATTTAAGCCAAAGTAATCGTGATGTTGGACTAAAAATTAAGATTGGGCTATTAGATTTTGTACCATAATTAAGGTTTGGACAAAAGACCGACATTTGTGAACATTGGACTATTGACTATTAATAGGTAGGGGGTATTGTCTAATTGAACGACAACTCATTGGAACCTGTCGAACCTATCTTCAAATTAGTTAATCTAATAATTATTAAAATGATTATGTATGTTCTATTTAGTGACGTTTATACGATATCTTTTACGATCATTTAATAAATTATTCGGATTGGGTAGTTGATTATTCATTCTGATCAAGTGGGTAAATTAATATTCATATCTCATTAAAACAGGGGTGGATTACATACAAGGATAATTGGTGTAATTGTTAACAAAATATTAAAATCTTGAATTACGCGCAGTCGATAACTTGGTGTAATTATTAAACAAAGTATTAAAACCTTGTTACAGTTCGAATCCCTAATTAGTTGGAATATTTGACTTCGGGAATAAGGTTAATTTGACGAGCATTTTATAATTATGACCGATGGATTATTATGGACAAAAACCAGATAGGTATCAAATAAATCCAGGACAAAGGACAATTAACCCAGATAAATAAATTAAGATCAAAACATCAAACATCATGGTTACGGAAGTTTAAATAAGCATAATTGTTTTATTTCATATTTCATCGTACTTTTATTTACTGTCATTTTATTTACTGCAATTTACTTTATCGCAATTTAAATTCTGTCATTTATATTATCGTCATTTATCTTTACGCTTTATTTAAAATCGACAAACCGGTCATTAAACGGTAAAAACCCCCTTTTATAATAATATTACTTTATATAATTATAGATATTTTATATAAATATAGTTGTTAAAAATATAGCGTTAAACTCAGGTAGCTCCCTATGGAACGAACCGGACTTACTAAAAACTATACTACTGTACGATTAGGTACACTGCCTATAAGTGTTGTAGCAAGGTTTAGGTATATCCACTCTATAAATAAATAAATAACGTGTTTAAAATTGTATCGTATTTAATAGTATTTCGTAATAAAATTAATAGTATTTCGTATACATCTCTGCACACATCAATTATAAAATGCTCGACAAATTAACCTTATTCCCAAAGTCAAATATTCCAACTAATTAGGGATTCGAACTGTAACAAGATTTTAATAGTTTGTTAATAATTACACCAGGTTATCGACTGCGTGTAATCCAAGGTTTTAATACTTTGTTAACAATTACACCAATTACCCTTGTATGTAATTCACCCCTGTTTTAATTAGTCCATGATATTAATTTATCCACTTGGCCAAAATGAATAATCAATTACCCAAACCCAATTGATTAATTAAATGATCGTAAAAGATATCGTATAAATGTCACTAAATAGGACATGCATAATCATTTAATAATTATTAGATTAACTAATTTGAAGATAGGTTCGACAGATTCCAATGAGTTGTCATTCAATTAGACAATACCCCCCACCTATTAATAGTCATAGTCTAATGTCTACAAGTGTCGGTCTTTTGTCCAAACCCGAATTATGGTACAAAATCCAATAACCCCGTCTTAATATTTAGCCCAACATCACGATTACTTCGGCTCAAATAAGCATAATAATAACTTAGTTATGATACATTAATTGAAAAAGGAAGAACATAGCTTACAGTGATTATTTATCGCATAGCGTTACACGGACAGAGTTCCGACTTTAAAATCCGTAAAACATTTCTTACAATAACCCAACTAAACCATAATTTATTATTAATCTTAAATTAAAATTAAAATTATAATATAAATATATTACATATAGAGATTGAGAGATTGGAAAAAGGTGTGTATTTCATCATCTGAATTCGTTGGCTTTTATAGGCAATTCTTGAGACTGACTGCTTCGCGATCGAGGAGGTTTTACCCTTTGCAGCTCCGCATTCGCGGAGGTCCTGATTCCAGCTCATTTCTTAGACAAAACGTGGGCTGCTGTGAATATTAATATATATATATATATATATATATATATATATATATATATATATATATATATATATATATATATATATATATATATATATATATATATATATATATATATATATATATATATAATTATATATTATATTATATTCTTGTGCATAGTTGACTTGTAATTTTAGCTCCATTGAGTTGTACTTTGATAGTTGTTTCATGTCTCGGTTCCGGATTTTCGAACGTTTTCGTATGCTTAGATATCTTGTACTTTGCGTTCCGCGACTTGTACTCTTATCAATATTTAGACGTTAATCATCAATAAATAGTATCATTTGGAGTGTAACTTGTACATTTGAGCTTTTTGGTCATTTGCTTCTTCAAATCGTCGTTTTCTTCTTTTGTCTTCGCACTTATTTATTTAAACGAATATTACTTGAAAATAGAACAATTGCAACTAAAAGCTTTACATATTGGAAGGATATTGCGACTAAATAAATGTTCATTTGGAGCACTATCATAGTGCATGAATGGTTCCAGATTGGTAGATTGAACATGGGAAACTGAATCGGCCCGTGTCTCTTAATTTCTTCGGTAGAGAGTTTCTGAGCAATGCCGAGCATTCTTCTCTCAGTGAAATTTTGTTGGAATCTAGTGTCCTTTCCTTTGTAGAGAGAAGCCTTCGAATGTATCTCTTCTGGTTAGGAACTAATGATGCGCATAGCTGCACATCTATATGCGCTATATCAGATCATCGCACGTCACCCTACATAAATCGTGCAGGCTCATATCTTACACTGACTAGTGCACAATCTCGTCACACTAGAAAGGTACCGGGGCGACACTAAAGAAGAAAGGACACTTGTGGCAACACGATACGATCATGACACTGCAGGGCGCACAGAAAAGGATAGCAGGGTATAAAGGAGACAACACTAAGATAATGGTAGAACTTTTACAGCTTTTTGGAATAAAAGGACGGATACAATACAACGTGGCAACAGCATATCCTCTTTTGTCCCGTAAATCCTCTTCAGGTAGCGCATATCACGTAAATCCTAACATCGCCCTTGGGCCATCAACTCCGGTTAACCCGAATGAGGGTAGGTTACGCTTAACCACCCTTTCTGAGATCATCATCTCGTATGACGGTTATTCACGGTACTCCGGACCAGAGTGTTAAACTCAAAAAACCCTTAAACCCCTCATTATCGTTGATCTCGCATGAACCGAACCCCTTGTACCATTTTATTATTGATCAGGAACTTTGGACATAGTGTCCAAGAATCTTCCGTCAAGTTTGTAGGTATCAAGCTCGGATGGTTCTTCCAATAGCCTTCCGGGATAAGGTACACAAACTAGAGTTTGCGCGGGCAGCTTGTGAGTATATGTCGATTTGTTCTTGAGCCTAGCTGACCTTCTCCGTGGTTCTTCTTTTGGGATTATGGAATCCATTTGCTTAGCTTCCTCTATATGGGGATTTTGGATAGTATTACTAGGTAATCTTCCTTGTGGTCGGGTTTCAAGGCGTTGTGATAACTGTCCGAGCTGCATTTATAGACTTTTGAGCAGAGCCAATTGGTTACGCATGAGTAACTCTGTCTGGTCTTGTCTAGACACGGTTCTCTGATTTTGCTGTTGTTGTCCTTGAATGAACTAATTCAACTGCTCATCAGTCCCGAGAGCAGGGTTAGTTACTTTCGTAATTTGGATGTTTGGAGAATTTTCTTCAGCTGGTGGTCCAGTGAGTGAAAGTGGTTGATCGTAGGTCAGTTGAGATTGTTGGGGGTGGATAAGGTGGGTAACGATAGAGAAAAGGCTGGTTGTTTCTTTGAAATTGGTCAACCCTAGGTTGTTGATTTAATCTGGGATTTGATTGACAAGCTGGGTATTGAACGTAACAGACTGAACCGTCAGGATTCTCGTACTCAACTTGATATTCTTCAGTGGGTTGCGGGTTGGTACAGTTAATAAAAGGCTGAACCTGGTTAACCTACTGCGGTTGCGTCTTCAATTCTCTGATTTGTTTGGCAACAGACTCCATCTTGTCCGTGAGGGATTTGATGACCTCTGTTTGATTATTAAGTGCGGAGAGTGGAGCAGATGATGAAGTTGTTTCACCGATATTCCAGTCATGATGATGCATTGTCATGTTCTCGAGCAACTCCCATGCTTCGTATGCGGTTTGGTTCATCGGATTTCCTTGAGTTGTTGCGTCGATCGTCGTCCTATGATTTACCGCAAGACCATTGTAAAAGGTACAGATTTGAGCTGAGCGTTCTAGCTGGTGATTAGGGCATTTCTTCAGCAGGGTTTTGAATCACTCCCATGAGGTGTAAAGAGATACATCATAACATTGTTTAAAGTTAATGATGTCATTCTTAAGCTTGGTTTCTTTAGAAGGAGGGAAATATTTAGTTAGGAATTTAGTATCCATCTCCGTTCATGACGTGATGGAATCTTTTTCCAATCCTTCAAACCATGTTTGTGCATGATGAGTGAGAGAATAGGGGAACAAGTATAGCCGGACTATATCTTGTCCTATCCCTAGCTGTTTGTAGGTGTTTGAAAAAGATATGCATTTATCAAGGTGAGAGTTAGGATCGTCATTCGATAATCTGTGAAATTGATAGCCATTTTGGATGAGTTGTATAATGTGATGCTTTAACTCGAACGAGTGTCCTTGGATCTCTGGGAATCTGATTGGTCCTCCTTAATTTCAATCGAGGGCTTAGTATTTTCTTCTAGAGTAACGTGTAACGCCATTCGATTTCTGATTCGTTCTTCTTTGCGTGCTTTAAAGATTATTGCGTCTGGATCAGGTACGAATAACAAAGGCCCTGGTCTAGATCAGGTTTGGTTCATACACTGAGTATGCCCTCTTGTTTTAAATGTACTAAGTTCCTAATTTAGTCTAAAATAAACTAAAGGTATCTTAATCTAAGGTAGTCTAAGGTAAACTAAGGTAATCTGTGGTAATCCAAGATATCTAAGGTAATTATCCTAAGTTTAGTTATGTTTTTGGTTCTTGCTACTGATTCCCTGGCATTTCGATAACAGAGCTTCTCATGAACTATTCAACAAACCTAGTAGCCAGATCGACTACGGAGAGGCACGATCCTTTTGTTTCCAATATAATTGGAGACTGTTCAGAAAATCCAACAACCAAGTTCGTGTATAATTGTCTTTCTTAGACACCACTAAATGCTTGCAAATAGGTTTGACAGAAGCAGTATTGTCTGATACCAGTTTCCCGGCAGCGGCGCCAAAAACTTTTACCTTACCTATGATATGACTGAAACGGACGATTTTATTTATGCGGTGTCGTTAGGCCGCAAGGCGTCAGAATCAGCTATCGGGAGGTGAAGCAATAGTTTTAAATTTATATTTAGCGGAGCCTAAATCTTACTACTCCTTATTATGGTGAGTAAGGGAAGTATGACCTAGGGTCGAATTTTTAAGATATCAGTAGAATCGAACCTATATTATGGTGAGTAATCCTAAACAGGTCCCTGGCCACCTTGTTTGCTGCTTTGCTTAGATCTTTTTGCTTGTTCCCGGGATCTTAACTTGGTTTCTGGGGTCGTAACTTGTCTTTCATCGTTTTCGCTCTAGAATCTTCGCTTTAGCTCCGATTCTCTTGATTCTTTTTGCACCAGCTTCGTAATTGCTTGATCTTCATTTTTAACCGACAAAGCGAGTATTTTAGCGATAAAGATTGAAACTTTATTGTTTTTGGGCCTCAATACTGGGTGAAAATGTGACTTTTTAGCCAATATCAAGGGTCATAGAACAGGTTTGTTTAATTGATCGGGACTCTGTTAGGGCCGCCTAACGAAGTATGCAAGATATCAGAGAACTGGTATATACCCGTGTGTTGTGATGTATGGGTTTCAAAACTCGTTTGTTGAGATAAAAAGGTCATGTGGGGTTTCATTTCCAATCTTAGAAAACCCTAGAAGTTCTCAAACACACATACACTTACCTAACTCAATTTCAGTCTAGAACCCTAATCTTTAGATCTCGTTTTAAATCCATTCCTTGGGATTCAGTTATTCATACAAGGTTTATCTCGGTATAATTCGTGTTTGAATCTGAGATCTAAGTGTTTTTGGTTAGGTTTTTGTACAAAAGTGATTTTGAGTCAAAAGATAAGATTTAATTGTTGTTTTGGTGTAAAACTTAAGGGTTTATGTCCCTAAATGTATTGTGTATGTTTTGTGTTCAATTTTGAGGTGAAAAACATGTCCTGGAACGAGATTTGGTGATTTTAGCTAGAAACCCGTGCTCCTACTTCAGATGAACTGCATCCGTACGGATGCGGATTGGATCCGTACGGATGAGCCTGTAACCATATAGATAGGCTTGCAACGTACAAATGTAGATATGTTAGACCCGTACTGATGAGGCTTGGATCTGCACGGATAAGTCATGTAATTGTACGGATAAGTATGAATCCGTACAGATGGGTCCGTATCCGTATATATATGTATAAGTAGTATGTGTTCTTTGTTTTGCAGTTTTAGTGTCATTTTTTAGCCTTTATGCTTCCCGCGTGTCTAATATTGATGAGAAAACTATGCTGACTCTGTGTATGATGTTCTCAGGTGAAAAGAACGAGGAAACCTCTCAATAGATAGGTGTATGAGCTATTGTTGGTAATCAATGAGTGGGTCTATCTCTGGATAGAGTTTAAGTAGCAAGCCATGCTACTGTCGTTTACTATGATTATCATGCTTGATATTAATGATATGCATTGTTAGATGATTGTCATGCTTAGTTAGTCGATGCCATGTTTAGTAGTTGATGCTTGAAGTTATATGATTGTATGCGCGCACTGTGTATGATATCAGTCAGGCCTAAGGAGGCTGAGGATTCTCAACCGAGCCTGAGGAGGTTGAAGTCCATATGAGATCAACCCGTGCTTAGGAGGTTGAGTCCAGGTCCTGCTGTTTGGTCAGTATCGTATGGAAGGACGCATGCGTTGCGTTTGAAGAGTTATGTAGTGGATTAGGCAGGAAGGACTATCGATAGACCGTAGCCCGATCAGCTAGGCTCGTACAAGCCGATGATTCCTCGTATTGTTGTTGTTGTATGCTAGTTAAGGACGTTAGTATATTTATATGGTTGTTGCATGATTGATGCTTATGTTTGATCTGTTAGATAGATTCCATTCACTTATCTTCGTGCTAATCACCCACATTCACCCTTTTTGCAGCTTTAGGAATGCTTTTGATGGCTGGATGTTGATGTTTAAGATATGTTTGACCCCATTAACTCTGATGTGATTTTTTAATAAATGACTACGTTTTTAAGTAACACCCTTTATAAGTAATAATGTTGGGAAATGGAATTTGCGTAATCTTTCTAATTAAGATTGTGGCTTAATAATTAGACTTCTGCAGTGATATTTTTTTTATAAAAAAATGGTCGGTGTTACATAAAATATGCAAATTCAGCAGTTGGCACCTAGGTACACAGCCGTGTGATGTGGGTACCCCGGGTATGCCAGACGTGTATCGAAACTTAGTGCTGGTGTGCCCAGGTATGGGAGCCGTTTACTCTTGTCGTGTGGGCAGCCTATGTGCTGAAGCCGGATGGAGTGGGCACCCCGGGTATTGAGTCCGGGTGCTAATTCTGGCTTGTTTTCAAGCTTGTTTTCGGGATCGAAGCTTGGTTTTCGGGATCGTAACTTGTTTTTCATCGCTTTTGCTCTAGATTCTTTGTTTTAAGTCGGTTTTCTTCGATTCTCCTTGTACCGTCTTCATAACTACTCGATCTACAAAATAAAGCAAATAAATGCTATTTTCTTTGATAAAGTTAAATTATTGACTATTTTAGACCTCAATATCGGGGGGTAAAAATGTGATTTTTTAGTCGATATCAACACGCACAATCAATGAACATATAAACGTGTTGAAGTGACAAAAGCGTCAAAGAAAAATGGAATAATCTAAATGTGCGCTTTTAAGGAAGAAGAGACTTGTGATTAGTGCCCAACTTAAATAATTACTGTGGGGAAACAAGTAATGAAGATGAAGGTGATGAGGAAGCAAGGGAAGAAGTTGCAGATGAAGACACATCTAAGAAGATAGTTTCAAAAAACATAGGTGTGAAAAATAACCATCATGCTCATGATGAGGTAAGTTCATCTTTCTCCAATAGATATAGTAATTTGTTAGATGAAAATGGTGCTCTTAAATTTGTGTACTCTAGAAGTTGTCATAGAAGTTGTCACAAAGTGAAATGGTATGAAAAAAGAAAATTTTAAATTAACTCAACTTAAGAAAGCTTTACTTCATAGAAATAATCAGTTAGCGGTTTTGGTTTTGGTGTTTTTCAATTTTGAATCTTCTCATTTTGTTGGTTGTAATGATTGTAGGTTCTTTCATTTTTCGATTAAAGTTCTTTATAATGTTAATGGTGAGTTAAGGTTAGAAAAATGTTAATGATGGTATTTAAATAGGTATAAATGGTGAGCAAAATAAAATACCTACTGACCCTTTCCGGATGACATGTCGTCCGAAAAAGTTGCGTGCAAAATTTTTTTACTTCTGGAGGCAAATATAATTTTCAAGAGGGAAAATAAAAGAGGAAAAAGTACATTATTTTTCCCAGATGACTTTTTCGAACGATATGTCGTCCAGAAAGTAGTACGCGAAAGTATTTGCTTTTTGGAGCCAATTTTTTCCCACGAAAGAAAATAAAAAATGAAAATACTTGTCCGGGAAAAATCGTGGTCAAGCTCTTCAAAAAAGCTGACCAAAAAGCAGACTTTTTATCGTTTAGTCAACTTTTCCGGACGATAAAGTGTAGTTCGGATTTAGTGATTTTCTAGTAGTGATATTTGTGTGAATAAAAATTATTGATGTGCATTCACTCTAGATATGGAAGTGATTTGAATTTACACTTTAAGTCCTTAAAATGTTTGTGAACCTACAAATATAACTATTATAATATTAATTATACATGATGACTCCTCCGAATACCCATTTTTTTGCTGAAATGACTAACAACTTTTCTAAAATTAAACTCGCAGGTTACACTTTTATTAAGAAAATAATAATTGTATAGAATATTTGTTATATTTAAATATAATTAAAAACATATTGAAAGCACGGGCTCTAAAACTAGGGCTACTAAACTCAAAAGAGTTTTTAAAATTTCTCGACATCACGGGTCCTTAAATAATTCTTATATTTTAGCTTTTTTTAGTATCGCTATTACATACTGATATGAACTGCAAATTACACTTATTTGCACGGGTTTTTACACATCCGTGCAACCTACGGGTTCAAAAGCCTAGTATATATTATATATTATATATTATATATATATATATATATATATATATATATATATATATATATATATATATATATATATATATATATATATATATATATATATATATACACACACAAAATAAAGGCTATATATATGACCCCTGCTTAAGAACAATCTTCCATCTCTCCGGTGCTCCATTTACTCATTTCTTCCTAAATCATACGAGTAAAAGAGAGGTAATATTAATAACATCAAAATCTGTTTATTTTTACCATTTTCTTTAAGCACTCAAATAGCAGCTGTGCGAGTAATCATTTTCTAATGTGTCTTTGTGTGTGCATATTCAAACAAAGATTCTTCATAGTTGTTGTAGTTTTGGAGTGATACTCGGTCTAGTGTTTTGTGTTTGTAACTTTAAGCATCTAGCTAGCTAGGTATTTTAATATTATTATATTTGTCGTTAATAAATATTGTAGCCTGTTCTTCATAATATATATTCACTCTATAGTCTACTATATGCGTTTTTTATGATTTTAAATATACAAATTTTGAATTTCTTTCATCAATACATCATGATTATATTACTTCAGCTGTTGTATGCATGTATAATATGTTGTTATACCTCATTTATATGTTCTAACTTTCAAAAGTATTAGATTATAAATAATTTTAATTAATCAATTTATTTATGCATTGCTTACTCTCTTATATGAATCACTTTGTAAAAGATTCGTGTCCTGATTTCCTAAATATATGAAACTCACTATTAAAATAATATCAATGGTTATAATATTTATAGTCAAGAAACATCCACTATTTTACATATACATAGTGATAAATCTACAAGTTTTTGTATGTGTATTAATTGCGTGTGCAGTGAAATCTGCTAATACATAAATTTAATTTTAATACGTCTATAACGAATTAATAAAAATATCATCACCAATTTTATATTATTTAGATGTACCAAACATATTTTTTTTGTAGACTAATTAATCAATGATTGGTTATTTCATCGTACTGCAGTAAAGCAATTAAATTAAATTCAGTGTACCTAAAAATATTCAAAAACATCAAATTTTTTCACTCCATATTATTATATTGCCTCATAATAATTGTAGGTCTTTGCATTCTAGGTGATATGTTATTTAAGTTTGGTAGCATTATGTCCTTTCATATAAAATTCTTTTAACCTTACTAAATATGCAACAATCATGCCCCAACATGTCATTTTTTTTAGGCCCACTAAATAATCTTTACTTTGGTAACTCATTTTTGACATAACTAAATTATTTCCAAAGTCACATCAAAGTGTTTTTTGTTTTTTTTCAGTGTGGTATACAATATGTATGTCCCCATTATGTTATCCTTTTCATATAAATAGCAATCCCCATTCCACCACTTGATTGCAGGCTCAAAAAAATGGAGAACAAAGTATTTAATTCAGAACAAGTGATTCAAGAATTTGAATCAATAACAAAAGATGCAAAAAGGGTTCAAATTGAAACATTAGAAAGAATCTTGAAAGAAAATAGTGAAGCAGAATACTTGAAAAAATGGAATCTTGATGGCAAATTTGATCCTCAAAGTTATAGTTCTTGTGTTCCTGTTGTTACCCATAAAGATCTTGAGCCTTATATTCAAAAAATTGCTGACGGTGCATCTCACCCTGTTCTTACTGGAAAACCAATCACTACAATAACATTGAGGTACATAATTCGATTAACCGATATTATATTTTATCCGTTTATATGTTTTTCGTTAGTTAACCGAATGATTTGGTTATGTTCATAGTTCTGGGACTACTCAAGGCAAGCCAAAATTTGTACCTTACAACGACGAACTGACTGAAACAACTATGCAAATTTATCGAACCTCTTTCGCTTTCAGAAACAGGTATCTTTTATGAAACTATAGTTTTTGTCGGTGCTTTGCAACATCTCGCCCTGTGTGAAAAGCTGCGTACATATGAGTAAAAAATATTACTGTTGTTTGACAGTATATTTGATAACTGTCCTAATAATGTAAGTTTGATGTCAATGTTTTTTAGGGCATACCCAATTGCAAGTGGAAAAGCTTTAAGTTTCATCTTTGGAAGCAAACAATTCACAACCAAAGGTGGTTTACTAGCAGGAACCGCAACTACGAATGTATATCGTAGCCCACAATTCAAGAAAACGATGCAGGCGATGCAAACCCCATCATGCAGCCCGGATGAAGTCATATTCGGGCCGGATTTTCATCAATCTTTGTACTGTCATCTCTTATGTGGGATCATTTTCCATGAAGAAATTCAAATTATATCGTCCACATTCGCCCATAGCATCGTTCATTCGTTTAGGACCTTCGAGCTGGTATGGGAAGAACTTTGCTCCAATATTAAAACGGGTGTTTTGTCAGCCCGAATCACGGCTCCATCGGTTCGAACCGCTATGGCCAAGGTTCTAAGCCCGAACCCTGAATTAGCTGACAAGATTTACCAAACATGTTCCGGGTTAACCGACTGGAGCGGGTTAATTCCTCAACTGTTTCCAAACTGTAAGTACATTTATGGGATAATGACCGGGTCAATGGAACCGTATTTGAATAAATTGCGCCATTATGCTGGTGGAATACGGTTGTTGAGTGCGGATTACGGGTCATCGGAAGGGTGGATCGGAGCAAATGTTAACCCAAATTTGCCACCCGAAATGACCACTTTTGCTGTGCTTCCCAATATTGGGTATTTTGAATTCTTACCTTTGGGAGAGGTTGATATGGGCCATATGGCTAGCCCGATTGAGCCCAAACCGGTCGGTTTGACCGATGTCCAAATTGGTCAAGAATACGAGGTTGTGGTCACAAACTTTGCGGGTTTGTATCGATACAGGCTAGGTGATGTGGTTAAGGTTATCGGGTTCCATAACGCGACTCCCGAACTCCAATTTGTTTGTAGAAGAAACCTAATGCTAACTATAAACATCGACAAAAACACCGAAAAAGATCTGCAGCTTTCTGTCGAAGCGGCTGCAAAACTTTTAACGGTTGAGAAACTCGAAGTTCTTGACTTCACGAGCCACGTGGACCTGACCACCGAGCCAGGCCATTACGTGATATTTTGGGAGATAAATGGAGATGCAAGTGATGCACTTTTGAAAGAATGTTGTAATTGTTTAGACAAGTCATTCGTAGATGCGGGTTATGTGAGTTCGAGAAAAGTCAATGCGATCGGGCCTCTAGAGCTCCGGGTCCTTCGTAGAGGAACGTTTCAGAAGATTCTGGATCATTATGTCGGGCAAGGCTCCGCGTTGAACCAGTTCAAAACACCGCGGTGCGTGGGCCCGACTAATCAAAAAGTGTTGCAAATACTTTGTAATAATGTTGCAAAGAGTTACATTAGTACTACTTATGGTTAAGGTATTCTGTTGTTATTTTGTTATAGTAGTTTGTCTTGGTTTTGTTGAGGGCTTGAAATAATGTTTATATATTGTGTAAAAAAAGATGTTTTTTATTGTGGTTATAACATAGTTATGTTATTTCTTTCAAATATTTACATGTAAGCAATGTGAAATCTGCGTATATGATATAATGCCAATTTCATAGATTAAAATGACATTTTTTTTTTTTTTTTGCTAACTGTTTATTTGCATGGTTTTTAAAAAGATGCAACTGCTTTTAGTTATGGATTGAGACTAATGATGGTATTGAAAATGACTTGACCTTGTTGGTCTTTTCATGTAAGAAAATACAAACTTTACATATACTTTTTTAATATGTACAATTGTTAAGTACCCAAAACAAAAAATATCGTATAGGCCTTAGGCTGTAGTCTGGATATCTCACTTGTACTTTGTGAATTGTGAGATGTACTTCCATCCAATGTGGTAAACAACCCCGATTACGTTCAAAGAGCGGTTCATTCTGATTTTTTTAAATTATTTAATTAATCAGTAAACGTTGGTTGTCGGCTAGTGGGTCAAAATAGGATTTTTTGATCAAAGTCGATTAAAGTCAAAATTGGTCAACATTTAACATGAATTTAAATTAGATTTTTAAAGTTTTTGAACACAGTATTAGACAATTATATTAAAGTTTATCTTTAATGTTTACATTTATGGTTTGCTTCTATATATATGAAAATATAATTTTAAAATATTTTAATGTATAGAAATATAATCCGATAAATTCTTAAAATATCGATTACTCTTTTTAAAAGCCTCGACCTATTAATCTTCAAATTATTACAAGCTTGCTTCCATCTTCTCAGGCATCCCACTTGGCCACTAGCAACATCTCATGTGTTTTAATATTAACAATAGAAATAGATAGGGAGTAGAATATTCACAGTATAAAAATGATGGGCAAAATGTGTCTTTTTATATAAAAAGATGAACAATATCTGTAATTTACATAAAGCCTACATTTACATATGAGAAAAAGACAAATGTGACTGCAACGTCTTACTTTGAGATTAAAGACTATAACTCATTAGCAAACAACAATTTAAGAAACTTATCAACAACCTATTAATTGAAATAGAAATAATTAAAATATATATGGAATAACATTATTATTTCCTTGATACCCTTGAATTAAAGTCTATACCTGGCAAACGGGTCGAGATGGGTCGGGTTGGGTCAAAGATCAAATGGGTTTGGGTCGAAACGGGTCATGAGTCGAAATGGGTCAGAATTAAAATGGGTCGAACGGGTTGGGTCAAGACCCGGGTCGGTTGGGTCGGGCTAGTAAAATTGTTCTTAATTGTATTTTTGGATGTGTCTCTTCCGAACACACGCCTTTTTAGGACCCCGTTTTTTATGTATTTTTTGACCCCGTTTTTGCAACGAAAACACTCGTCGAAAACACACGTAAAGAACGGGAAACTAAAACGCGTCGAAATCGCAGGCATAAAAACGCGCCGAAATCGCAGGCCGAAAAACGCGCCGAAATCGCATGTCGAAAAACGCGCCGAACTCGCAGGTCGAAAAACGCGCCAAAATCGCAGGTCGAAACCGGGCGCCGAAAACGGACGCTGAAATCGGGAGCCGAAAACGGGGTCCGAAACCAGGGGCCAAAAACGAGCACCGAAACCGGGGTGCCGAAACCGGGTGTGTGAAAATCGCTCCAAATCCATATGGACGAACACGTCATTCATCGATTTCATTGCGAGGTATTTGACCTCTATATGATACGTTTTGTAAACATTGCATTCTTTTAAAAAGGCACACCATAAATGAATATTTAAATTAAAGGTTTTCGACATCTGATGATTTCTACATATAGACAATCATCTTAAATAATAGTTTACAATAATACTTCCGTTGACAATGCAGTCAAAATAAGATACATGGTGATGATTTGGTGAATGCAACGTTTCCTTGAAAAATATGTCATGTAAGACTCCATGCACATAGCTTGTTGATGTTCTGCGAGGTGTATATTAAATAGCTTTATTTTTACTAGGAATTACTATTAAATATGATACAATTTTTTCACAAGATATTTATTTATTTATAGAATGGATATACTTAAACCTTGCTACAACACTTATAGGCAGTGTACCTAATCGTACAGTAGAGTAGTTTTTAGTAAGTCCGGTTCGTTCCACAGGGAAAAAAAATCTTTAAACAAAGCTTAACGCTATATTAGTTTTATTTTATAAAAATACAAATATATATATAAGTAATATTATTATTATAAAAGGGGGTTTTTACCGTTTAATGACCGGTTTGTCGATTTTAAAACTTAAGTCGCAGTTAAAACCAAATATAAAATATTAAATAAATAAAAGACTTAATTTAAAGCGTAAAATAAATAACGATAATGAAATTGCGATAAATAAAAGTGCGATGAAATAAAATACAATAAAGTGCGATAATTAGAAGTGCAATTAAATATAAAATAAAGGAAATTAAATATGAAATAAAAGAATTATGCTTATTTAAACTTCCGTAATCATGATGTTTGACATGTTGATTTTAGTTTTATGCCCATGGGTTAATTGTTCTTTGTCCTGGATTATTTAATATGTCCATACGGATTTTTCCATAATAGTCCATCAGTCATAAATATAAAGAGCGAAAGCCTTCGTCAAATTATTCTTATTCCCGAAGTCAAATATTCCAACTAATTGGGGATTCGAATTGTAACAAGGTTTTAATACTTTGTTTAATGAATACACCAGGTTATCGACTGCGTGTAAACCAAGGTTTTACTACTTTGTTAACAATTACACCAATTACCCTTGAATGTAATTCACCCCTGTTTCAACAAGTCTATTAACTATTAATCCAGTTCCGTGTCCGGTAAAATGAATAATTATTGGTATTTATAGATATCCCGACCACCGTACCCAGTCAAGCGTATGTGGTTATAAATAAATACGTCAAATTATAAGTTTGTATATTAAATTAACAAGGTATTGTTTAGTTAATATAAAACCCATTAATAGCCCATGGTCTAATTTCCACAAGTGTCGTTCTTTTATCCAAACCCCAATTATGGTACAAAGCCCAATTACCCAATTTTAGTAATTAGCCCAACATCATGATTACTTCGGTATTAAATAAGCATAATAATAACTTAGCTACGAGACATTAATGAAAATAATATAAACATAACTTACAATGATTAAAAATAGCGTAGAGTTACACGGACAGAATTTTGACTTACACCCTTACAACATTCGCTAACATACCCTTATTATTAGGATTTAAAATTAAAATTAAAATTAAAATATAAATATATATATATATATATATATATATATTACGTATATATTGAGAGAGAGAGATAGATTAATGGATATAAAAAACGATCAAACTGCGTTGCCTTTTATAAGGATTTTCGTCCAGGGTGTCTCCGCAACTCGCGGCATTTTTTGCCTTCAAACTCCGCGAGTCGCGGAGTTTGTTTTTACAACTCACCAAGCCTTGGCTCCTAGCTTGTCGACGGATTATATAAATAAATATAATATATAAATAATTTTAGTAATTATTTAAATATTATATTATATTTATGTGCATAGTTGACTTGTAATTTTTAGTCCGTTGCGTCGAGCGTTGAGAGTTGACTCTGGTCCCGGTTCCGGATTTTTGAACGTCCTTGCGTACAATTTAATATCTTGTACTTTGCGTTTTGAATCTTGTACTCTTGTAATTTCGAGACGTTTCTTATCAATAATTGGAACCTCTTTGATTGTATTTTGTACTTTTGAGCTTTTTGGTAGTTTGCGTCTTCAATTCGTCGAATCTGTCTTTTGTTTTCACCTTTTATTATTTAAACGAATATCACTTGTAAATAGAACAATTGCAACTAAAAGCTTGTCTTTCTTGAGGAATAATGCTATGAAATATATGTTCGTTTTTAGCATTATCAAATATTCCCACACTTGAGCGTTGCTTGTCCTCAAGCAATATAGTCTTGAAATACTAGAATCACTTCTTTATTCTTCACACTTTGTACATCAGTGATTTCAATACGGCGGTATAAACAATGGTAGTAACGATATGGTTTACAGTCCCACATGACTATAAAATTTAGATCCATTAAGGAAATTGGATCTTTATGAAAACATTTGATCTTTTGAAAATTAAATCTAGTTTTTTTACCCTAGATAAGTTTTCCGGAATAACCCTTCACCGGTGTTTGCAAAATATTTTTGTGGGCTTGGTGGGTTTCAGATTTGAAAATTTTAGCTCAAAACTTGTGGTTTTGTGTCACCCACTTGCTAACCTTGTATTAGGAAAGCAACACGTCCAGTATACTTGTTCCGAATATTACCTTTCGATAAACTACCGTCCGGTTTGTAAAGGAAAGCGTTGAACAAGCAACTGTTAAGGCAATGTCCCCTGACATGCTTTTAATTATGGTCTATAACGTGTCGGACGCAATTTCTATCCTTTATAGGAGTAATAGTAAAGCTCACCCTTATAATTTTCCGGTCTGGCACAAGGTCCTGTCTTTGACCATGCTATGCAACCACCGTTCTTACGGTTGACACCCGATTTGGTTCAGGTGACCTAATGAATTCCAGGTGAATTCCTAGGATTTTACGTTCAATGGTAATGAACGCATTGAAAATGGGTTTTCAGAAAACAAATCGGTTTGTATTTTTGATCAAAATATTTTCTCGTTCAAGCTCGAGTTTAGATATCATCGAATTCCATGAGTTTGTAATTCTCAATCTTTAAGGTCAATCTCTAGGATTGAGTAATATCAGTCTTAAAAGCTGATTTTTGATCTTTAAGGAGATTATCCTTTCTGGGGATCTGATTTATTAGTCTTATCAAGCTAATTTGCACGGTGCCCCCCATTGTACGAGATAAATCCTTCTCATGGTTAGGATAAATCGGACCACTTGGCGACCCTGTTTTATGCTGAGGTCCATGGATTTCCTGCTGATTTTAGAGATGACTTTTCTAGATTTTTTTTTGTCAACCTACAGCTGGTCTGAACGACAACTTCATGACCTAAATCAAGAAGCGAGTTTCTTTTTCGAAAGACTTTACTTCCTTTTAATGATGGAATTGATTCATCGTGTAGATCCATCTTTCTTACAGTAAATCGGGTAAAACAGTTAATTATCGTTCAAAACAAAAGTATTTTCAATTATTTGTTACAGAAATATGTGACATATGTTTAAAATAACTAGGTAAATTTTCCCACACTTGGCTTTTATTTTCTTTTATTTGCCTTTTTGTTCTCCTCTATTCCATTCTTAAATGAATTCTAACATTTTGGTTTGTTTCTCAATTTATGTCCTTTACGAGGTAACAATAATTTCGGTGTTAACACCTAGTTTTATCGTTCATAAATATGTATAAACATGATTTTGAATTCATTTAATTGGAAATTTTAAAAATTTTACTAGAATTGGGTAGTCAGTATATAAGACTAGGGCTGTTCTTTATTATCAGAGAGCACTAGATTCTAATACAACTACTGCTTTACTAGTATTTTTAATGGTAACCAAGTGTTTAAAGTAAAAATTTTAAAATCTGAAAGAATTTAACCCCTTCCCACACTTAAGATTTTGCAATGCCCTCATTTGTAAGAAATCAGTAACAATTTAAATTATTGAGGGTGATTAGCGTAGAAAAATGATTAAATTTTACCAAAGTTTCCAAACATATTGGCGTTTGTTTGCTGAATGATAAATGGTGCATATCATTTGTTCATTCCGTCTTGTTGTTATATCACATTTATTTTGCATCTTGTCGTCAAAATTAGTCGTTTTTGCTGAACAAAATGCCAGTCTTTGAAAATGCGTTGTTTTACCCTGTTGTGTACATAAGATAAACTGCAAACATATATACATATTTTTGAAGTTTAGAATATTACCCCACATTCAAAAATTATTAAAATCTAATAATAAAAGTTAGAAAATTATAAAAACTATTACAATGTCAACATAAGTATTAAATGTAGTAACATTACAAAAATAAAATAAAAATAAAACTAAATAAACTAGGGATGATACTGATACCAGTAGGGGTTCCATGCATAACCATATGTGTTATAAAATGCTTCAGCTGGGTTATAAGTAGGATACGGTGGTTGCATCTCTATAGACCATGGAGGAAATATGGGCGTTGGAGTAGGAATATAGTTTCTACCTATATGTTGGAAATAAGCTATGATTTGGTTTTGATGAACCTGCCAATCTTCAAATGCTCTATGTCTAGCATTTTCATACTCTTGTGAAGCTATAAACCTTTGCATTTCTGTCATTTCATTTCCCCCTCCCACATTACCTGGCTGTTGGTTTCTCTCAACCTGTGGATGTCTACCATGGTATTGTAATGCGGCGTTATTTCGCCTCTTCAAAACCTTCGCACCATGGTATACATTTAAACCAATTGTATCGTGGGGTTCTGGTTCTTCGACTAATAATCCCCCCGACTTATATCCACATTGAGATACTCAGCAATCAAAGTAATAAATATACCACCTCCTATTATACTGTGCGGTCTCATCCCCCTAACCATAGCTGATAAATAATAACCCACACAATAAGGTATACTTACAGCGCTTTGTGGGTCTCGAATACACATGTGGTAAAACAAATCCTGTTCATTTACCTTTTCCATATTCTTACCTCTTTGTGTAATCGAATTAGCTAAAAACCTATGAATTACTCTTAACTATGCTCTATCTATATCCAAATAAGAGTAATTTCCCCCTTTAAATCGGTGATGGCTAGTCATTTGACTCCATACACCATGCGTATCAAAATTTTCATCAATTTTCCTACCATTTAGTATCAACCCTCGACAATCGGCAGATGCTAGCTCCTCAGGCGTATATATACGTAAGGCCTGAGCCATGTCTAGTAGAGACATGTGGCGCATCGAACCTCCTAACAAAAATCTAATAAAAGATCGATCGGTTAAACTAACTACCCGATCATTTATTTCTATACTACACAATAATTCTTCACACCATACTTTATATACAGGTCTACGCATGTTGAATAAACGTACCCAGTCGTTAAAAATAGAATTACCATACCTCTGTGTAAGTAATTCTCTAATTGGCTCTGCCAATTCTACAGCTTCTAATGGTCCCCATTCTATTACCCTAGGTACTTCAACAGCTTTAGAATGAAGAGTATGCAAGCCCCTTTGGTATTTTGGATAATCTATCCAACATCTGTCTAATCTCAAGTTCGGGTGCAAATTTTCCACGTGCATATCTGAAAATGTCATAACTGGATGAGGTATATCTTGTTTATAATAGCTATCAACATCCTGTTGTTCCGCATTCTCAGGAGGAGCATTGCCAGCTTGGGATGAAGATTCACCCCTTTCAGTCTGCAAAACACATCAAACACAGTTTTTGTGCATCCAAATATGCATTAGTGTCAGCAATATCATTAATCAAAATAATTACAATGACATGATCAATTTATATCAAACTTATGCTCATTTTCATATTTTTATCAAATCTACACTTTTTCAAATAAGCATATACAAAAATGTTCGCCAAGTTCATAAGCATTCAACTCAAATAACATGTCAAAATAATCATTACTAGCAATTAAACAAGTTTCAAATGGCATTATCTCTCAAAAATCAAGTTCATGAATTTTAAACTTGAAAAAGTCCACTTTAATTCTCAAAAATCATGTTTAGGCTCAAAGTTTGGATCATTTAACTACCTAAACATGTTACACTACTTAATTTAGCAATAATTCAAGACAAAAATCGACCATAACCTGTTTATATCAAAAAGCCCCAAATTTGCTCAAGAACACAAACTCTAGATTACACAAAATTTGAAGTTTAAGGCTTCTAATCATGTTAAATAGCATTAATCTAGGTTAAACAAGCATAATACATAAGCAATTTAAGCATAATTACACTAAAAAGCATCAAAATCGAATTGGGTATAAAATTGCTCAAGAACACTAATTTTCGGATTAAATGGTGTTTAGGTGTAGAAATTTACTGTTTTTCTTGAGTAATTCTTTGATAGCATCCTTCTCAACATGATTTTAGTAAAAAATGTGATGATTAATGGTGAAAAAATTCGAATTTTAGAGGTGATTTTCGGGTATTTTCGCAGTTTTTGTGGGTGGTAGTGTGCAACTGATCTGTTTCCAGCGTTTTTATTATTTTCTGAATTTTGGTCTCTCCGCGACTTGCGGTGTTTGACCCTTACAAACTCCGCGAGTCGCGGCCTTTCTATTTTTTTTTAATGTAAACCTTAACTTATAAAATAAATTTAAAATTTTGTTTTCCTTTGTTTTAGGACGAGGTCGTTTCGGATTGATGTCCTAGTCCGTCCTTCGACAAAATTTTAAAATTTGTCTTTTTCAAGCGATTGTTTTAAAAGTTAAGATTTTTTTTGGGTTTTTTTAATGTTTTTGGCATACTTTAATTCAATAAGATTAAAAATAATGATAATAAAAGTTCTCGTCCCTCCCTCGGGTAAAGCAATTTCGGTTCAAAGACTTAGTCTTCAACTCACGACGAATTTTAAAAATCATATTTTTAACTTAGCGAAATAAAGTAAATTTTTGTTTTTAAATTCACACCAAACTTAAATTTAAAATGCATAAAATTAAAAATTCACACCAAACTTAAATTAAAAATGCATAAAATTAAAAATTCACACCAAACTTAAATTATATTTTTGTTTTTATACATACAAACTTAAAAATATCAATTGTTCAAATATTTACAATTTTAAATATATTAATTTAAAAAGTTTACAATATTAATTTAATATTTATATATTAATTTTAAAAACATGGTAAAAATAAAATTAAAAATCTTTTTGGTCTTTTATCCCACTTTAATCAATCAAATATTATCAAAAATATACGCCCCTCTTTTCGGTAAAGTAATTTCGGTTCAATGACCTAATTTAACTCATGACGAATTTTTGAAATATTTTGGTTTGATTGATTAAAGATATTTATACCTTAAGAATAAACGTTAAATTTCGCAGTGATGTAATAAATTTTTGAATGATATCAATAATTTCGGTCGCCAAACCTAATTTCATCGAATATCAATTTAATACTTTATAGCGAACAAATTAGCGTTTATTATCAAAAGGTTAAAAATAAAAATAAAAATAAAAACTATACAGACTTACCTGTGAGATAGTATTCTTAGTGATATGATCTATCCCACTCATAAGATAGTCGGTTTAATTGGTTTTCCATAGCTACATAGGCGTAACCTCGAGCATTCAGTGTTTTTTCTTCTAAACATATGAACGGTCCGTCTCTGCATAAAGTAACATATTCGGTGTTTGAATAAGTTTGATTATTTGAACATTTACCTCCATGTGACCATTTTCCACATTTGTGACATTTTTCAAGGTGTTGTGCTCTTCTTTTTGCTGCGGATTTTGATTTTCCTTTACCAAATTGTAACTTATTATCTTCGCATCTGGATTCTTTTCTTACTCCGTCCAATCTTTCTCTGATTACTGATACTAGTTCACTCGGAAGTGTGTCATTATTACGTTTAGTGATCAAAGCGTGTAGCATTAGACCATGGTTTAATTCACAGGAAGTCTTCATTTCGTAAAAACCTAAAAAAATAAAAATTCAGAATGGGGGGAGAAGACTAGTTCTTTAGGATCTGCTAGGGAAAGACCATTCGAGTTCCATTTTTGAGAACTACACGAAAACAGAAAATCTAACTCTAACAGAAATACATATTATCCTTTAAAGACTTGATTCTCCCCACACTTAGTTAGATGTGGTATCGAAATTGTGATTAACTTCGTTTTCAATTGAATCATCAACAACTTGTATATCTTTGACTTTTACTTCAATCCATTTGTTGATTTCCTCCGTAACTTTCACAAATTCAACTAACATCGCCTTTTCTTTTGGCGATAAATTAGATAATAATCGGTTACATAACTTAAAGTTTCCCTTAATCTTAGCATCGTGAATCCGTTTATAAAGTTTCTTCGTTGAACTGTTAACAATGGGTTCATCTAATTTCGTATCATCAATGGCATTCTTTGTGATTGGATCATCATTAAGTGTTTCTTCATCTTCCCCACACTTATGCGTTTTTATTGGTCTAACAGTTTTGGTTGGTGGAGATCTAAACTTTCGGTTCACAAAGGTGATCGATGTATCACTATCCCTAAGTGTCATTCTACCTTCTCTTACATCAATGAATGCCTCAGTGGTTGCTAAAAATGGGCGACCTAGAATTAGAAGAATATCAAGGTTTTCCTCCATGTTAATCACTATGAAGTTTGCAACAAAGGTCAAACTTCCCACGTTAACAAGTAAATTATTTACTATTCCAACCGAGTGTTTAATGGTTTGGTCAAATGATTGAACACCTATTTTGGTTGGTTTTAATTTACCCATGCCTAATCTTTTGTATAAGGAAAGAGGCATAATATTTGCACTTGCTCCTAAATCTGCGAGTCCATTATATACAGCACCATCATTAAGCAAGCAAGAAATGATAAATTCACCCGGGTCTCCTTCTTTAGTAAGTCGAGTTGGTTTGTAAACCTTTTTCGGGTGTTCTTTTCTTGGTTCTTTCACTTCTATTTAAACTTCTTGTTCACATTTTTCTTCGTTTCTTGGAATGGGAGGTTTGTATAAGAATTCTTCTTCATCACTCAAATTTGAATCCTCCCTATATTCTAATTTTGATTTTTCATATGTTGTTGATAACATATTTATGTTTTCATTTTGAAGGTTTTCTTGGGTGGTGAAATTATGATTAACTTCATTGTCAACTTCCATCGGACCATGTATGTAATGTTTAACTCTGTGACCATTAACTTTAAATTCAATCCCATTTGAATTTATTAATTCTATCGTTCCGTATGGAAAAACTCTTTTGACTATGAATGGTCCAGACCACCTTGATTTCAATTTTCCAGGAAATAACTTGAATCGTGAATTGAAAAGAAGAACTCTGTCTCCTTCTTTAAATTCTTTTGAACTTCTGATTCTTTTATCATGCCATTTCTTCGTTCTTTCCTTATAGATTAACGAATTTTCGTATGCTTCATGTCTTAATTCTTCTAATTCGTTTAGTTGACTTAACCGTAGACGTCCAGCTTCATGTAAATCAAGATTACATGTCTTCAAAGCCCAAAATGCTTTGTATTCAATTTCTACTGGAAGATGACATGCTCTTCCATAAACGAGTTTAAAAGGTGTGGTTCCAATTGGAGTTTTGTAGGCTGTTCTAAAAGCCCAGAGTGCATCCTCCAACTTAACAGACCATTCCTTTGGATTTGATCCTACGGTTTTCTCTAGAATACGTTTTAAAGCTCGGTTGGTATTTTCAACTTGTCCACTTGTTTGTGGATGATATGCGGTGGAGATTTTATGAGTTACTCCATATCTTTTAAGAACTTTCTCAAGTTGATTATTTCAGAAATGAGTTCCCCGATCACTTATTAAAGCTTTCGGTGTTCCAAACCTTGCAAAAAGACGTTTTAAAAAGTTAACTACAACTCGTGCATCGTTAGTTGAGAGAGCTTGTGCTTCCGCCCATTTAGATACATAATCAATGGCTACGAGAATATATAGATTATTATGAGATTTTGGAAATGGACCCATAAAGTCAATACCCCAAATGTCAAATACTTCACATACTTGAATGACATTTTGTGGCATTTCATCACGTTGACTTATTTTTCCGGCCCTTTGACAAGCATCACAGGATTTGCAAAGAAGGTGAGCGTCTTTGTAAATTGTAGGCCAATAGAATCCAGCATCATAAACTTTTCTTGCTGTTAGTTGAGGCCCACAATGTCCTCCTGTTGGTCCTGTGTGACAATGGTTTAAGATTTTACTAGCTTCATCTCCAAATACACATCGGCGTATTATTCCATCTGGACAACTTTTAAACAGATGTGGATCTTCCCAGAAATAATGTTTTATATCACTAAAGAATTTCTTTCGTTTTTGGTACGATAATCCTTTTTCAAGGAATCTACATACTAATTAGTTTGCATAGTCTGCAAACCATGGAATTTTATTATAATCTATCTTCAATAGATATTCATCAGGAAAGTTGTCTTGATGGCCGATTCATTTAGAACTTCTAATTCGGGATTTTCAAGACGAGAAAGATGATCAGCGGCGAGATTTTCTGCTCCTCTTTTATCTCGGATTTCAATATCCAACTCTTGTAAGAGTAAGATCCAACGGATTAATCTTGGCTTGGCATCTTGTTTCGAAAATAGGTATCTAAGAGCAGAATGGTCGGTATAGACCACCGTTTTAGCTAGAACGAGATATGAACGAAATTTGTCAAAAGCAAAGACAATAGCAAGGAGTTCTTTTTCAGTAGTTGTGTAATTTGTTTGTGCTCCTTGTAACGTCTTACTAGCATAATATATAGGTTGAAATCGTTTTTCAATCCTTTGTCCTAAAACGGCTCCCATTGCAAAATCACTTGCATCGCACATTAGTTCAAACGGTAGATTCCAATTTGGTGTTATCATGATCGGCGCATTAGTGAGTTTCTCTTTTAGAATATTAAAAGATTTGATGCATTCATCTGAAAAGATGAATGGAGCATCCTTTTCTAGGAGTTTATTCATAGGAGTGGCAATTTTAGAAAAATCTTTTATGAAACGTCGGTAAAAACCGGCATGCCCTAGAAAACTCCTAACTCCTCTAACATTGGTGGGATGTGGAAGTTTAGCAATTACATCTACTTTAGCTATATCCACTTCAATTCCTTCTTTTGAAATTTTATGTCCAAGAACGATGCCTTCTTTAACCATGAAATGGCATTTCTCCCAATTAAGTACTAGATTTGATTGTTCGCATCTAATAAACATTCGTTCAAGATTAACTAAACATGATTCAAATGTATCACCGAAGACTGAAAAGTCATCCATGAAAACTTCCATGCATTCTTCTATCATGTCGTGAAAAATCGCCAGCATGCACCTTTGAAAGGTTGCAGGGGCGTTGCAAAGTCCAAATGGCATGCGTTTGTAAGCAAAAGTACCATAAGGGCATGTGAATGTGGTTTTCTCTTGGTCTTCGGGAGCTATTGGAATTTGAAAGTATCCGGAAAAATCATCTAGAAAACAATAGTAACTATTTCCGGCTAATCTTTCCAACATTTGATCAATGAAAGGTAAGGGAAAGTGATCTTTTCTGGTGGCGTCATTTAATTTCCTATAATCAATACATACACGCCATCCTGTTACAGTCCTAGTAGGAATAAGCTCATTTTTCTCATTTGTAATGACAGTCATGCCACCCTTCTTAGGCACGCATTGAACTGGGCTTACCCATGGACTATCAGAAATTGGATAAATTAAACCTGCATCTAGCAGTTTAATAATTTCTTTTTTAACAACATCTTGCATATTAGGATTTAGTCTTCGTTGGCGTTGCACATACATTTTATGACCTTCTTCCATAAGGATTTTATGTGTGCAATACGAAGGACTTATTCCTTTAATATCATGAATCTTCCATGCAATAGCTAGTTTATGAGCTTTCAACACAGAAATGAGTTGTGATTTCTCATTTTCAGTAAGAGAAGACGATATTATTACAGGTAATTAAGATTCACCATGTAAATAAGCGTATTCCAAATGGTTTGGAAGTGGCTTTAACTCTAATGTTGGTGGTTCTTCTATCGATGATTTATATCGATATCTGTCTTCTTCTTTTAGCATTTGAATTTCTTTTGTTGTTGGTTCATATCCATTAGCTATTAGTGTAGCTAACATTTCAGCTTCATCAATTGGTTCAGTTCCTTCTCCTAAAGAACATTCTCTTGTTCCTTGTAATTTTGGAAATTCTTCTAACAATTCTGCATGTGAATCTATAGTTTGAATATAATAACATGTATCATCTGCAGATTGCGGTTGTTGCAGTGCTCTATCAACAGAAAAGGTAACACTCTCGTTCTCTATACTTAGGGTCAATTTCTTACCAAACACGTCTATCATTGCTTTAGCCGTGTTTAAGAATGGTCTTCCTAATATGAGAGGAACTTGAGAATCTTCTTCCATGTCCAGAACAACAAAATCTACTGGAAATACTAAAGTACCAACTTTAACTAGAATGTTCTCCATTATCCCTCTAGGATATTTTATTGATCGATCGGCTAGTTGTATACTTATTCTTGTTGGTTTCAATTCTCCAAGGTCTAGTTTAGCGTATAGTGAATACGGCATTAAATTTATACTAGCACCTAAATCTGCCAATGCTTCTATTGAACTAAGACTTCCCAGAAAATATGGAATTGTGAAACTTCCTGGATCATATAGTTTTTCTGGTATCTTATTCAACAGCACTGCTGAACAATTCGCATTCATAGTAACAGCCGAGAGTTCTTCC